>NC_083759.1:6788400-7091793 GCF_033458585.1 Syngnathus typhle | reverse complement strand
CCTACTCAACATCTGCAAGCTTATCTTCAAAATCAGTCGCAGTGAAGCCAACGACGTCCTATTCCAGAATAACTCAGTCCTAGGTGAACACATTTCGTTCTCATGATCACCAAATTTCCAAAAGCCGTACCTCGAAGGTCTTGAGTGTGGAGGCTTTTCTTCCGTCTAGACTCGCTGGTCGGGCTGCTGTTGCGTGAGGATGCGACGTCATGCAGCGAAGCGCTGTTTTACAGCGCCGGTACGCTCAAATATCTCTCGGGAAACGTCGTCGTGGTCCACCTCCTGTTGGAAAAGAATTTCATGAGTGCGACTCGCGATTTTATCCAAAAGCTCTGCAGGGTGGATGACGCCCACCTCACCATTGCCGGACACATCCTTGTACAGGTACGTACAATCACGGAATTTTTTTCTTCATGATCAAATTGCTAACATTCTTATTGCTGACCTTTCCTCTTCTGGCTGACTGACCCTTGACGTCCTCAGCTAACCGCCGCCTTGCGAAACCTGGCCGACCACGCCGAGGCCCGCCCCCTCTTTGTCTCCCACTCCCTAATGTCGAAGCTCTGTTCGGTTCTGCAGCGCTATCGTCAGGACCAAGACGTGTGCACCAACGTTTCTCGAATCTATAGGTAAGCCGCTTAAAAAAAAAGACGTTCGTCCATGAATCGGGCCTAAGTTTGAGTCTCCGCCCCCTTAGTAAACTCTCCTCGTATGCCGAGTGCCGCGTCGCTTTGGAGCAGACCCCCGACTGCTACCAACTATTTTTAGAACTCTTGAGCAAACACCACCAAAACCAGGTGAGTCAGTGGGTGTCCTGGGTAGGTTTAACGTCAACAGATTAGCTTCCTGTTTACTTTCACATCAGCTTGTTTACACGCGAGTCCCAATCAAGCGCATTTGCAGGCCGTTACATCTGTGTGTATGTGTGTGTGTGTGTTGTGCCCTTTTTCCGCTTTGTAATGTGTGTGTCGACATGTAATAATTCCCAGATCAGATATGATGACTCAGCCAAAAAACACTGAGTGGAAAACCGAACCAGACAAAGGTGAGCTACAGTTGAGACCAGTCGAGACATGATCCAGAAGGGAGTAGGAATAAGAATAGAACAAATGAGCGCCGCTTTTGTGTAAGCACTCAGACATGACTGATGGGGTGTTAACGCTTACACACACACGCACCCCCACGCACCCTCCTGAAAGGACAGTCCGTCCTGTCCTCATACCTGTGTCGCTGCACGACAGCATCAGACGGTGTTCAAGTGCACCTGCTCGTGATGTAACCGAGCGCCGAGGCACTAGCGGGAGCCGCGGGCCGTTATCGGCCACCTCCTTCGAGAGGTGTGAGAAAACTCTTGACACCTGGTGACACCTGAGCGCAAGAAAGGAGGGCGACAAAAGTGCTTCTTGACTCACTTCCTCACTATTGTCTATTTCTATTTTCACTTGTCCTCATAAGGGTCACAGGAAAAAAAAGAAAGCTAACTGAAAGTACGACTTGAGTTTTTAAGAAGAACGTTCCGAAACATCACACTCCATTACCTCGCTCCCACAGGATCTGGTCGTGCGTCTGCTCTTCACGCTGGGCAATCTGACGGCCAAGAGTGACGAGGCACGCCAGCGGCTCTTTCGCTGCGAGGCGTCGCTGGACACCCTCCTGCGGCTGTACGATGACTACCAGCTGAGGGAGGAAGAGGAGTCGCCGCCTCCGGCCAGCCGGCAGGAGGCCGAGGATGTGCTGGTGAAGCTGGTCCGGGTGCTGGCCAACATGTGCATCCATGAGGACGTGGGCGCCGCGCTGGCCAGCAGCACCACCTGCGTCCAGCTGCTGATGGAGACACTGGGTGAGAAAACAGAGGTAGTGTCAAGAGCTAAAATTTAAAATTAGGATGTTCTTTGGCACGTCAAACTGTTGTGTGTGTGTCACAGAGCTGAGGTCGGTGGCAGAGAGCGAGGAGCTGACGGTGAACGTGGCAGGCGCCATCAACAATTTGACATTCTACCGCAAAGAAAGCGCTGTGCTCAGACGCAGCCAGCTGGCCATCGCCCAGCGTAAGAAGAACAGCTCAAAAGAATGAAGACAAGTGCAAAAATAATCATTCTTTGCCACCTTGTCGTAATTCAAGTGATGCTCAAGTTGGTGCTCAGCTCCAACATGACCGCCGTGCTCGAGGCCACGCGCGTCTACGGGAACGTGTCCCAGTCCAAAGATGTGCGGGACTTTATCATGCAGAACAAAGGTTCATGATCCACACACTAATCAATACAGTGGTACCTTGACTTACAAGAAGGCCAGTCACTAGGACAGCACTCTAGTCCAAGATGGCCACGTCAAGGTACCACTGTAACACAAACAAAAGTGCTACAAACACAATTTGGTCTTATTTGCGCTGTAAACATGGCTGCTGACCTCACCTTCTCAGTCCACAGGTTTATGGTCACGCTGCTGGACTCCAAGAACCCGGACGTGTGCTTCTCGGCTTGCGGGGTCCTCACCAATCTGGCGCTTGACCCTCCCAACAGAACACTGCTCTCCCTCGAGGGGACCGCAATCAAGTTAGCATTTAAGTAGACCGCCATTTTGGGTGGTCCAATCGGAGCCAACGTTTGTGCCCAAAGTTTTACATTTTCAATGATTATTGATTTTTAAAAAAGCACTATCAATTTCAATAGTATGCAAAAACGTTATATTACGTCAACGTACATGTAATATATAATCCTATGTGCTATATAAATATTTAATTACTTGGGTCGCATACGGATGCTAACATGTTTCGCCGCCATTGGTCTACTACGGATCTCCGAAGGGAACAAACACAGAAAATCGCAGATTTGCTGGATAATACTACAGCATGTGTCACAAAATTTAATGCACTCTGTCGTTTATGGTAATTTTAGAAATAGTTGGTGATTACATTTCATTACATTGTGGTGGTCTGTTCTCTGTGTGGCACTGGAGTGCGCGTGTTTTAAAAAGCACGCGATTTGAATATCGGTCATTGCACTTTATTAGTTTACCACTAGATGTCACTCAATATAATACAGATAATACATTTAACTTCAACTCATTTATTTTCATTATGCACGTGTAAATTTGTCAAATTCTTCATCTTAAAATACATCCGTTTTTTTAAAGCAATAAATCTGACAATTTGTGGTTTTGTACCAGACTGACGGACTGCTTGAGAGACCTGGGAGCAGGTGACTGGCAGCTGTCGGCTCAGCTGTGTCAGGCCTTGTGGAACATGAGCGGAGGAGGCGGACCTGAGAAGCTGCTGGAGGCGCAAGACAGGGAGTCGCTGCTGGAAATCCTCACGTCCTATTTGGGTCGGTTGGGGGTTGCAATGTATCTTGGAAAGATGGGAAAATGTTTCTTTGACTCCCATAATGCACTGCACCTGCATCTTGCCACTATTTTATCGTACAACCTCACTCTTTTTTTCGTCTCCCCCTCCACTCAGATGAAAACGAGATCTTCAAGTGGACAGAAGATGAGGACTACCACAGGGCATTGTGGGAATTGGAGTTCAGACCCGTTGGCCAAAGACTATCATACCTGGTCAATGAAATGTAAATAATATATATCATATATGTACTGTACATACACAACAATTATGAATGTTTTTGTTGTGATACTGACTTTTGAATCCCACCATCACGTGACTGTTTTAAAGCACTTTAAAGTCCAGCCTCACATATCTTTACAACACTTTTGCACATTTATACACGGTATGTATAACTTTGTTTTTGTGAGCATGTATGCGTGCGTGCGTTTGATGAGTTGCCTCAGTCTCTATTGGTAAGCAAACGTTTGATGAAATGTGTAAACAAATAAAAAGCACAGACTCAGCAAGATATGTTGTCGCCTCTCAAAGCCTTTATTATTATCATCATCAGTATTCATGTTACACAGACACGGGGCCAGGCAGTGCTTACAAGTCGCCAAAAAGTACAGCATTTTCAAAGTCACATGGTTGTTACATCAACACAAATCAGGAACAGCACTTCATGATTAAAGAAAAGAACAACCTTGACATCTCATTAAAACGTTACTCGTAATATAAAGTATTAGCTGGCTGATTATTTTTTAAGACCTAAATTAGAAGTGAAGGCATTTTAGGGTGATGGTTGTGCTGGTGATGATGTCATAATGCTCAATAGGGGAGGCCTTCAAATAGAATTTAGTAGATTAGACAATCTTTTTTTTTTTTCCCAGCAAGTTGTAACAAAGAGGCAAGCTGATGAGCTCCTCTAGTTCAAAAGATATACTGGGCTGTTGCTAAGTGAACCACTACACTACCAACGGCAGTCAGTGTTAGCGTGCCGTCCTGCTGAGATGTTTGACTCAAGGTAATCAAATAATTTTAGAATAAGAGAACGCTACAAATGATACACAACAATTCAATATCATAGTTTATTTTTTTGTCCATGATTTTTTTATTTTTTTTATTTTTTTATTTTTTCAAAGTGTCAGTAACTGACGTCAGTCAGAAGTTTTGGGGGAAAAAAAAAATCTCTCATTTTCTTCCGACTCACTTCCAATGGTACCATTCTTTTTGTCGAAAACCTCCCAGCCATCACGGTCTTAATCTGCACTCACAATTAGAATGTGGTACTTGACTTCTTTTTACTCAACATAACTGTTTCATTAAAACATAAGCTGTTTTTTTGTTTGTTTTTTTGCACTAAGTAGGCTTGAATAAGCACAGCTACAACCGTTTGCGAGCGCAAATCAGCCTGATGGCGGGCCGGTGTCATCCCCTTAGCAAATGGGGACGTACGTGGCAGCCCAGGGAGGAGGGGAAAAAAACAAAAACTGCTCACTAAAGTTGCTCTCTGACAAAAAACACGCATGTCCACCAAAATGATTTGGTGATACTGTGGTACCTTAACTTCTGAGAGCAACACCTTATGCGTTGTCAGAAAGTTAACTCGCAATTTAAGTAGCAATAGAGTTTGTAACAAATTACACTCTGAAGCAAGGGTACCACTGTACATGCTTTTTTTTTTCTGCACAGAGAGAAAACATTTTATGGAGATAAGAGACGAGGTATTTATTATACTGGTAAAATTCACAGCCTTCCAAATAGGGGCGACCAGGCAGCCGGGATAATGCGGAAGACAGCTTAGCAGTGTGTGTGTGTGTGTGTGCGCGTGTGTATCAATATGTGTTTTTGTGCGAATGCTTATGTGTGTGTGTGTTAGCTATTCCTCCCAGACCAAGCCCATAGCAGAGCCCTTGATGAAGCCCCCACGAGACGCTCATTCTTTCAGTCTTTCTAAATAAACAGCTATAACAAAAAATGATGTCATCGCTGACATGTTAAACAAGGTACATCAAAATAACAGAGCTACAGCAGAAGCAAGAAGTCGCCTTCATAGTGCCTCGCCGTTTTTTTGACATGTGAAATTTTAAAAAACTATTTTTATTTTTTTATTTTTTTTAAACAGCCACGCACGCACACGCAGACAAACTCAAATAGGGCTCAGTGTTCTATGAGTTTGCAAACACACTCCTTGAATTAGCTTACACGGACATTTGGGGATATTGCAGTGGATGGAGAACTTTTTTTCTACTTTTTGGGGGGATGGGGGGAGTCAATAAGACCCCCTTGTCCCTGCTGAATATAACACTGGGAGCAGCAGCAGCAGCATTATCGTCGTTATTGATACGCAAACGTTGGGGAGTTCAGGCACACAT
The DNA here is from genome assembly GCF_033458585.1 of Syngnathus typhle. Classification (NCBI taxonomy): domain Eukaryota; kingdom Metazoa; phylum Chordata; class Actinopteri; order Syngnathiformes; family Syngnathidae; genus Syngnathus; species Syngnathus typhle. The sequence goes on along the minus strand of NC_083759.1, from coordinate 7,086,096 downwards.
GTAGGGGGCCCAAAAAGGTGAGTGAAATTAAAACAAGGGGAAAAAAAAACAGTGATCACGAAAATTAAGAAATTGGATTAAGGGGATGTTGTTAGAATACTGAAGAAAATCCTGAACAAACTGCTTTTTTTAAACCCGATGCTGCCTACCTCTGGTCATTTTTGGCACTGCAGGCTAAAAAAACCCCCAAAAACTTGCTTCTTTGTTCTGATCTTCCACTCAGCCCCCCGGAAATGTTCTCTTGAAATGTCCCAACAATGACGCGTGATAAAAAAAACTAAACAGAATATAACAAAACAAAAAAAAAAAAAAAAAGAAGAAGCACTTCATGTCATGTAGCGAGTGATGGCTCTCAGAGCGTATAAAAGTTCAGCTTGCATTCGCGCTTCCATAAGAAGCAGATTAACATGGACCTGCAGGTGAGAATATAGAAACCTTTAGTGACATTAAAAAACACACACATTTCACTGCATGAGAAAAAGGGGACAGACCTTCTCAGAGTGCTGGAACTGCCTCCAGAAGCTCTCGTACATTCGTTTGGTAGTCTTCTCGGGATTGCACACCATAGTTTTGATGTAGATCTTAAAGCTGCGGTCCAGCAGCTGGTTGATCTCGCCGTAGTCATAATCGTCATACCTGACACAACCGATGGTGTGGTGAGTATTCAGTTTTTTTTTATCCCTTTCTTCAAGATGTTAGCAGCCTACCTGATGCCGAACATGCAGTGTATGTAGTTCCAGATGGCCCTGCGCAGCATGCTGGTGTCCACATCCTTGTGTGTGGCCATGGTGTTGTACGTCAAGTTATACGCCATCTGGAACTTCTCGTCCAGCATCTGACCCACGTCTGGATAGAGACGGTTCACCAGAGAGTAGCCGTGGTCCTCCCAACTGTAATCCTGCCCAAAACAAAAGAAGGGGGGGGGGGGCGTTATTATCATTAAAACGGGCTTGCTCATTGTTTTATGTGTTGCGAGTGTACCTGCACTCTGAAAGTGGGCACGTGCTCGCCCCTTCTGGAGAAGTCCTTGTAACCGTAGCTGGGGTCTTCAAAGTGTCGTGAGATGTCACGGGAGGGCACCCACTCCTCGTCTTCGGCCGTCACCACCAGCATGCTCTCCGTCTTCTCCCGCTCGAAACGTGTGGCCATCTCTTCCTGGCTGGCCTCTTCGTCATCGCGGCACTCTTGCAAATGCTTCATGCGCTCCATCAACACCTCCACCTCGCCACCGCACACCTCCTGGAAAACAACAGGAATTTTCACTTGTAGGCTTGTGATAACATAGTGACAGTCATTCTTCTACTGCCAGGGACACAACAAACGATTCTACTGTGCCGCATCCAATTTGAAGGAAGTTTAAATAAGCAAATATGGCTCATGACGAAAAGATAAACGGCCAAGGCTCTCCGTTTGTCTCACCTGGCTGCCAAACAAACTGTCGTGATGGTTGTTGCCGTTGGTAATGTCGCACACGCAGTAGTGGCCGAGTGACGGCGGCCGGAAGGTGTGGCCGCCGTCACAGTGGATCTCGGGCATGATCCCGCAGCCGAAGGTGAACGAGGCCAGCGAGTGATAGTGCGTGAGCAGGACCACGGCGTGGATGAGCTCGGCCAGTGACCAGCTGTGCTCCTCGGCCTTCAGGAGACCCTTGGAAAAAAAGGCCAAGCGGAGTCGGTCAGTTCACTCAACCTCAGCTGTTGCGCAACGCTCTTAACACCTTCCTCTGCGGTTTCTCACCTCAATGTGCTCCTTGGTGAGCAGCCATGGCCGGTGTGCCAGGATTTTGTTGAGTTCACCCAGCTGCTGAAGCTTTCGCGGGGCGCCGTTCAGCCCGTTAAGCCACTTGGGGTCGCCGCCCACCTGGAGGAAGTCGTTGACGTGCAGGTTGACCAGATAGGAGCACTGGTGGCGAGCCGCCGCCTGGACACAGGATCACGCGACAATGGTGAGATACGTTTAAAAAGGCGAGGCCAAAAAAAAGTCCAGCTCAGGTGCTACCATGATGCCGATGTAGTGGCGATAGTGCAGCGACAGCGGCCCGTCCATCTGCAGCAGGTAGTGCTGCGTGCGCAGGAAGCTCTCCAGGTACTGCGGGTGGAAGCCCATCACCAGCAAGATGTTGTCCAGGCGACCGAGGGCGGCGAACGCATCCTCAAATATCGATTGTGTCCTGGTGTCCACTTTACTGACTTGAAGAATCTAAAATGGAAAATCGTGACATCTTAAACGGGCCGAGGAAAGTTGGGGCTTTTTTTGGGCATTACTGGCAGAATTTAAAGGCATTTCCGTACCTCTTTTTCAGGTATAAATCTACTCGGCCCGTTCCCCAGGGGTCTTGGGATTCGCACTCCCAGATCCTTAAAGACAAAAAGGGAAATCATCTTTTAGAAGCACAACATTTAGACAAGTATAGTCAGGTATGGACTGCACAATGTGAAACATTTAACGGTGACAGCAGCTTAAACTTTACAACAAACTCATTTTGTCTTGTTTACTTTTTTTGACACAATTGAGGCATTGTAAGACCAAGTGTCCTTTTTGGGCAAAATTAAGGGCTTCATGGTGAAAAGTCAGTTTTGAGAATCAGCAACCGTGACACAGTTGTTCAATAGTTGTTAGTTGTTAAATAGTAGTTGCATAGTTGTTAAATGTGACATTTTAATGGATAATTATGGTTTTAGTGATGAAATATTAGTTTTTGAGGACAGTGTCAGTAAACATGACGCATTTTATGGCAATATAATGAACATACCAGACACAGCAGTCGTTAAGTGACATTTTAAGGGTAATTAAAGTGGTGATGCAATATCGTTTTTTTTTTGTGTGGACAGCACCGATAAATATGGCTTGGTTTGATAATCTTACAGCAAGTTAAAAGGGATGTCAATAGGGATGTAAATTAACCTAAAAAGAAAAGAACGTTTTTTTTTTTTCCCTTTCATGCTCTGGGCATGACCATCAATAAGCTGTGATGAATGAAATAAGCTGTGATGAATGAGTTGAGCAACAAATGGCTTAATTCTGTCGGGAATCAAATGTGGTCAAACTAAATCATTCGACATCATCCATAAAAAAGTGACAATAAAAATGTGTGTTGGGGTGTCTTCAAAAACATCCAAAGCGCCCCCCCCCCCCCCCCCCCCCATCTGCCCCCCCTAAACTTGACAGAAAAACAAGTCCGGACAAAAGACTGCACTGCAGCTCATTCAGTCGAAGGAAAAAAAGTCGCCCGAGAGCAAATATCAACTGACATTCGTTTATCACAAAAACAAATACTCGAATGTGGTATTTTCTCGAAGCTGCATCGATATAGGAATGAACTTAAATATTGTTTTACCTTTTTCCCGAGCCGTTCACAATGGGCACATATCTTAAACAAGTGTGTCACGGCGAACGAACAATTCTCCACGTTCTCCGATGGTGACACGGCGTGCCTCATCTCTTGTCCTCCCCGCACTTGGCTGCTTTTGGGTCGGGTTCGAAAGCTCCGCAAACCGTCCCCCCGTTTTTTGTTCACCGGGAGGCTGCTGTGCTCCGCTCTCGTCAGCTGTTGCGAGCCCGACAAGCAGCCAAGTCACTCCGGTTGCTCCATTTAGTTGCCCCCGCCCCTCGCTCATACTTTCGGTAAATAACCCGAGACCGCTTGAGCGACGAGTGAGTGGGCCAATCGCGAAGCGTAAACACGCTGCAGCCGGCCAATGGCAATGATCAAGAGGTGGAGGGGGCGGGGCTAGGCGTGAGGAAAGAGGGGGGCAAAACGTGAGCGGAAAAGCCAATCCCCCTTTTGCTTTAAGAAAACATCGCCACATCTTTCTCTGTTTCTTTTGTTAGCTTTTGATTAAATTGTCAATCCTTTCTGTATGCTAAATTACCGTGGCTATTCATTCAAAGTGATACAATGCATATCTAAATCAAGGTAAACCAATCAGCTGACCATTTGTTCTTTCTCTTTTCAAAGGCAATCAAAACATGCAGCCTTCAAGAGGGTTCAGAGGGTATTGAACATCTAAAAAATAACTACATAGGCTGCTGTGATTCGATTTTTCTCCTCCCAGTGCAGAGGGCTATCGTGCATGGAAAAAATGCCATTCAAGGATGGGACAAAACTGCAGAACAGAAAACCCATCAAAGTGCAAGAACTCATTTAATGCATATTTTCCCCCACAAAAATCAACATGCCGTCCCAAATGCACATTATTAGTTTTAAGCATGTTGTAGACGAGAGGGAAAGTGCAACTAAGGCATTCCCGCCATCTAGTAGTGAATGGTGATATTACAGCTAATCACAGGGATATTTATGTAATTTACTTTTCATTATTCTTGGCTGGAATAAAAAACCAATTGTTTTTCTAATGTCATGTGGTTACTTTCAAAGGAAATTGGTCAGTATGTGACCCTCCGCATGCACGCGCTTGGGTTGAATTAAGATCCTAATCTCATCTGAAAGGATGACGAGGTCCGCGGGTCCTTGAACAGTGGCTTTTATCGGTGCAGCCTCTCAGACCACAGATAATAATGTGATCCCTCCACTAATCAAGGCGTCTGAAGGACTCCCTTCAGAGGCAAAGGACAGGATAGGAGAGGAGAGGGGGGGGGGGGGGGGGTAAAGATAAGGAGGACAGCTCTTATGGCTTTGTTTATCCCAGCCTGACATGAACACGTTCACTTGCGTGCCACATTACGGTCACTTCTTGCTTCCCATGTGTGCCAATTGTAGTAACTATCAATACTAATCTGACCATCTGTTTGGCTCTTCTTTGCAAGAAAAACTACTAGCAAGCTGAATTTGGTATAGTGACTGAGCTAAAAAGCTGCCCCCTGCCCCCCTTCTGTGGACTTTGATCAAGAGCCTGTCCAGCCAGTTTGGCAGCCAACTGCACGGCCCGGCTACATCACGCAGTATTCAGCAGGTTCATTGTGTGCGTCCAGCCAGCCTCCCACACCCACCCTTCTCCCACCTCGGGACCCCACTCCTGTTGCCGCCGGCTGGGTGGGGTGCGGGGCAGAGAGGTAAACATGTTCCCGGGGGCTGGAGTCAGCACTCCCGCGGCTCAGTTAAAGCTGCAGAAGCGAGGCCGGTCAGCGTTGCGACACACCGGACCCCCCTTTCACATAAAAACGCTTATAGGCTAGAAGTGTGTGTGTGTGGGGGGGGGGGGGGGGGGGGGGGGTCTGGCTTGGCCGGTGCTATTGTCACTGATGATCCCGTGGGATGAGACTGTTGTTTCAGTGCTTTTCGGCCTCCTATGTTTCTTCCCACTGTGGACGAGACGAAACCTCCAACATATCGTAGCGGAAGAAAAGACGTCATGGTGAAGTGCGAGTCCCCTTTAGAGTGCCTTGTTGTCACAGGGTGGGATATATTCCAGCCACCAAAGGCTTTAAGATAACATTTTTACAGCCCAAATGTACTTATACTGTTGTCCTGGCAGGTCTGCTCATAAGACAGAAAATTAAAGTGAATGATTGCAGGTCACCATGGCAACGGCCGAAACACACCACTATATAGCTTGATAGCATACCTCTGCACTGTAATGCTTTTGAAGCCTTTACAATTCTTACACAGTGTAGATTTAAATGTTGACTTTCGAGTGTCACATGAACGTGCGAGTGACATTTTAAGGCCATCACATTCGTGCCTCGGTCAACAATGCACAATGAAATAGCTAAGTGGCCAATAAAAATGATGTACTAGGCATAGCACGAGGGCCGGCACACACGCACACAAATGACAGGATGCAGCTTGTTGATGCAGAGGATGAACTGGAAAATGTCATTTGTCACGAGCTACGCCATTCCGCAATTGAAACATAGCACAGAAACGATTTTTTACCGTCTTGATGCCCCAGAAAAATAAAGCATGCTTACTCTTTGCCATCAAGTTTTGAATATCAAAACAGCGCAGCATTACAGTTGTGCTACAAAGTTTTAACTTGCACATTTTTGCTGCATAGCATCACTCTAACAAGGTGCGAAAAGCTACTTTTTATTGCCGGCAGACGTATTTGCAATTGTAACGCAACGGTTAGCAAACGCCTTGAACCAACAGGGAGGATGACTCTCCCAATAATGAGAAAAACAAAAGACGACACGGTGCCAAACTCTGCACGTGTCTCGCATTTTATTTTCTCCAGCAGTGAGAATCATGCATGGTTTTTTTTCTCCTTTCGCTGGGATGTTCAACAAGTAGCAGAAGTCCACCAGACCAGTTCAAACCTGACCTATGGGCGGACAGAGAGCGGAGGAAGCAAAAAAAAAAAAAACTCTCGAAACCCGATACAAGCCTAGCAACAGGCATCTACCAATGGCAGGACAGGACAACAACGAGAGTAGCCAATCTTCTCCTCGCACCCTCACTCTCTCTCTTTAACGGCGTTTGTTTCTCTAAAAGAAAAAAAAGTTCCACGGAGGTATGACGTTCCCTGCGCAGCCTAATCGGGTTTGTGTTTCATAGAAAGTCATCGCCGCAACAGTTTAGCGGTGGATTTGTCTAATGAATACAAGAAAGTTCACACGGCCGACTGCTCGGCTCAGTTCTGTTCACTTTTTTGGGGGAGACTTGTTTTTCTGTGCAAGCACTTGGACAGCTGCCATAAAAAAAAAAATTGTGAGCTCCGCACGTGCATGTAAATTTCTGACAAAGACCGAAAAGTGCATAATCTCCTGGCGACACTAAAGCTAGCTCTTCCACCCACATGGAGGTTTTAACCCTCAAGTATCACCACTGGCAGGCCTCAACACGCATTTGCGACCACTTCAAGATGAACTAGAGTAACCTGCACCATATTAGTTGTTGCAATATTTTTTAACCAGTCGTGAAGCTACGTTTGAGCTAAGGGTTCAACTTGACTAATGAATGAACAATTCATCAATTTCCTCGATAACAGAAACACACAGCACTAGAATCGAGGGTGGAAAAGGCGTTGGCTAGCAAACTCCGTGCGCACGTGAGGAAAAGTGAGTTCCCGGGGATGTTATTCTAACAAAGGGTGGGCAGCTGTCACAATACAACAAGCTGCAAGAGGGGGAAAACAAATTCAATAGACAGAATGAATCAAGCACCCATTGCTAATTTTAGAAAAGACTCCGGTGAGATAGGGGGGAGTAATTTTTGCAACTGTGACACAAAATGTATGCTGGACTTATGTCTTACTACCTCCAAAAAACACGAGGCTGACAAAGCTGACCTTATATCAGGGGTCTCGCTCGCACTGCGACAATTTGACGCTCCTGGAGTGAGCCGCTGTTTTATTTATTTTTTGCTCTCTCTGCTGACTAATCAAAAAATGAGTCATCTCACTGTTGTTGATCAGCTTGCAGAAGTTGCAAAAGTACTCACACCATGTACTTAGGTAAAAGTTGCATTTTAGCTACTTCCCGCTACAGGCCGCCTGTTGTTCACCATGTACGTACATTAATTGTTATTGTCTGTCAACAGCATGCTTCCATCAAACTGGTCATCAAAAATGTGAAAGAAAAAAAAAATCCCAGCAGGCTGTGTTTTCATCATATACAGTCAGGCTTTATGTAACAAAAGAGGTTACAGTCCCTGGAGTGCTGATCCAGAATGAAGTTCACCGGCTTAGACCGCAGACCACAACTGACACTGATAAAGTCTGTTATAACATGTCAGGAAAGATTAGAGGCCGTCATGTTTATGACTCCGCTATTCTCTTTTTTGTTTTCCTTTATATTGCCTTGAGGAGTTCATACTGTAAAAGCGCCCAAGTTCTAATTGGAACTACTTGCTTTTCGATTTGAGGCAGACTTCGAGTCTGAATCTGTTGGGCTAGAAAATCTCCTCAGAAGTTTTGACAGAATGATCTCATTACCAAACTAAGTGTCTGATTAAATTTGGAGAAGGGGTGGATCCCTCCCGGGGGGATCCCTCCCACTATTCTTTTTCTTTTTTGTTATGCGATATGTCCTAATCATTGTTCTCAGTGTCTGATTCCTTCATTAAACGCTAATGAGCTCCAGTGCTAAATAAAGAGCGGGACAAACGTTGGGACAGGATCTCAATGGAGAGTGACGTCAAGCGCTCGCCGGCCCGTTAATGTTTAATCGTTTATGAAATGCCATTAGGGGGAAACTCGATCACCTCAACCTCTGTCCTCTTTGCCGATTGCGGATGAGGCATCAATCCCATTTGGGATATTCTCAAAACTAACTCGTCACCTTTTTTCCTGAATGAAACAGAGTTTGTTGTCATGGCCCTGATGTTGAGGTCTGTAGGCAATAGTGGCTCCGCTCAGGATGTTACTGATGATTGTTACTGGTGATTCCGAAAAATACGGGACACTGGTCCGTGCTGGTAGTGTCTGTTTCATTTAGCAACGCCTGGGGTCGGTTTGTCCGACAACCACGAGTCTGAGTCTTCTCAACAAAGCCATATTGAATTCGGTACAATTCGAGGGTTGACGGCTAGCATGCTAGCTTCGCCGTAGCACGCTAGCTTCGACGTAGCACACAGTGTATTCAGGTTCATAAAAATCAGGACACAATGAGACAGTGACTGGCCGCAGTCAAGACGGCGAAGACTGGATGTGTGCAATTACAACAAGGCACGCCGAGTCCAAACATACACGGACGGGATGCAGACGACAGCGTCTGACAACTTCCTCAAAAACGAAAAAACACCATCTCATGACTTGAAATCACATGAGTGTGGATAAATGTAGAAAACGCTGAGTCGCGACATCCGCGAGGATGTGAAATTATGCGAGTCACTCACATGGCTCACGTGTATTAATAAAATAGAAATCAAAAAAAGACAATTTTTGCTAAATACGGCGGAGCACGGTTGGAAATACGATCCGTTGTATTGGGTTCAGTCAGTGTAGTAGAGTTTATTTATAAACGGAGTCTTGACCTTTAAAAACACTCAGTGGACCTCATAACCCAGGCAGCAGTGTGTGTGTGTGCGCGTGTGTGTGTCCTCTGTTAATGCCACAGGTAGTGTCAGACATGTTTGCACTGTGGTTAATCTGTTACAAACCAGCAGGACCAAGAAAAGGATAAAGCGACAGCTGAGCATTTTCTTTTTTTTTTTTGCATCTCACTCCCAGAGAACTAATTTTTATTTTATTTTTTTAGACAAACACTGAGTTGTAATGTAGGACGGGGTGAGAATCTCAATGTTACGACTGAATAGAACAAACGCGGGCACGGAATGTTCTTAAAGATGGTCACAGAGGTAGCGCCGATGTCGCGCTTGTGTTACGGCACAATGTTACAGCGCCTGATGTAGAGTAAATAAGAAGAGTGATGAGGTAATCCTTTCACCTTTACATTGGTGACTTTGTTTAGTAGGATTTCAAACAAACAAAGAGGCAAAATAGAGAGTACGGTAATAATGTATTGAGTTTTTGCAATGGCGTCAAAGCACACTTAACAGGCGTTGCGTGACAATTTTGAGACAACCGGTGTTGACGACAATCTCGCGTGACTCATGCGTATTGACACGATGAGGAAGCCCGCTGGCGCTTGTTGTCATAGCTGGATGAAATGACGATGAGAGGATTTGATAAAGGATTTTTGCAATCTCAGCGAAATTGCCATTGAGTCAGTATTCTTCGGAAGTGTGCACATTTGTTTTGAAATGAGGAAGAGTTAAGGTTGTTAAAAAAAGAAGTACTGTCATTTCAATTTGTAATATTCAAATCTGTAATTTGATTTGATTTATTTAATTTGATTTTTTTGAGTTGGTGCTACTAGAGTAGCACCTATTTTGACCTTGTTTAAAATTAAGTTACTTTGTTTTATTATAGTCAAAAAAGTTACTTCAAATATTTCTGATACAGTTACTAAAGTCTTAATAATGTTTTTACAGTTTGAGCGTGAAAGGGATACATTTATTGCACCTTTGCTAAAAATAACAATGGCTGCCAATGTAAAGGCGGCATCCCCTTGGCCGCTGATTATGTCACAGCAAACGGGCGCTGGGGGTTACGCAGGGCACGGCTTGCCAATGAAAAGACAAGCGGGTGGAAAGAGTAATGAGAGAAGAGTGATAAAAGGCGGGAGGAGGGCGAGCGAAGACTATTTGAGCACGGGGAGGGCTGCCGCCTTATCATGGATAAGTAAACAGCCAGCGCTGCCTCTGGTGACATCATTGTCCCACAGAATCAATAACCAGCCACTTCCTGCTCAGCGGGAAAAATCAATGACTCTATACACTAGATTACCTTTTTGGGCACACTCACCTGAGAGGATACACACACACATATACACAGTGCACACAAGCAATACAAAGCACATTGGTGAAGAGAAACAAAGCCACAGTGAAGTATTGGAGCAGCGTCAGCTCATTATGGGATTAGTGGGGCCCGCTCGTTTAAGTGGGAAAGGCGATAATGCTGCTTTACTAAATCAGATTCCCACAAAAGCGATAAACAAGGGTATGAAATTGAAAATCCAATCGTAGGATGCGTTATTCACTTGCAGAGAACCAGACAAGAACTACGGTGGCCCAAAAGGGTCAAAACTAGATTTGTGTGGAGCCCTGTATTATCAATACATTTTATGCAATGGCTGTAAAAAGTGTGTTTTAGTGTCCGGGGGAATAAAACCAAACACGTCTTCGCATCAAAAGCAGGTCTTTGGCCTTTAGCTTAACTAACACGCCGATCCCGTGCGAGGGGCGCCGTCTCCATGAGACTCCCACAGGAAGACTTCAGACAATACTCGCTTCTGCTGGATGTACATTGGACTTTGCCGATACACATAAACAGAGAGCGCTTACTTCAATGTGCACAGGAAGAAAAGCAAGTGCACAATTCCTCATGCACTTTGAAAAATAGAACAATGAAGACCTCAAACACACACACACACATAGCCAGTCTCGGGCAGACAATGGGCGGTGGAAGTGTGCCATAAAGGAAGGCTGTTGTCCAGTCACTGGGCAACTGGGGCAGCAGATGGTCATCTTCCCTTCCACATCAGCTGGAAGGGAGGGGAGTTGTCTCCGTCTCCTTTGAGGATACCTTCTTCCAAACACGTGCAAGTGACTCAGCCATAACCCATAAAACGAGCGAGCAAGCCGGTGGCCGAATGGAACACGGACGAGACGCCAGCAGCGGCTCCAAAACCAAAAGGCCACCATGCCAAACGCAGCCGAGTCGGGTAAACACAGTGCAGGCATCTTTCGGGTTGAAGGGAAAGAAGAAGAAATAGAGGAAAGGTCACTCTCATATCCTGTTGACCGGCTGATGCCTCTCAGTGTGAATGTTTTGAAGAAAGAACATTGAACAGCGAGCGGGGGTGGGGGGCTAGAGGAGAAGCCTGCTGATAGGAAATTAAATAAATCTTAAATAAGAGCACAAAGCAAGTTTGCTGTCCGGGGTCCAAATATCAGATTGGGATTTCCTGTGTGGAATTGCATGCTCTCCTCGTGCTCTTTACCAGGCCGGAGCAGATACTTGGACCTATAGTGTGAAGAATCCTAAATCAGATTAAAAAACATTATCGCAGAAGCAATTGGCCGCGGCAGAGAGGGGATGAAGAAATGAGCTGTTATGCAAAAAGAAGAAAAAAAAGTGCAGAAAACAACTTTGCATGAATAGCTCCACTGTGTGCCGGGGTTACATCAGCAGAGGTGTGCCGTGTTCACATCGATTCGTTCTTTATGTAAGCCTCATTTTGGTTCTCCAGTCAATGCTCTCCCAACAACCTCTTGTATCCATTTGTTTACATCTTTTCTATAAATCCATACTTCCACCCTTTCAGCTCACCGTTGATTTGTTTTCTTTTCCGTCGCCGCCTCCGAGCGAAGCTATCGTTAATTTTGTCAATGGGCAAAGCAGGATTGACAGCTGGGCTCAGCTGACGTACGAGGCAGCTCAGATTCTGCACACGTGTGCAAAATTGTTTAAAAAGGTGACAAATAGCATTAACTCGCTGTTGTGTAAGCTTGACGGCAATACAATAAGGTGTACGACAATTAGCCGCACAAATATGACTACAAAGCCAACGGCAAACATACAAAGCCCATTTTCCTTTCCGGCAGAATTTCTAAGAACGTGCGGCTGGATTCCTAAATAGTTGGAAGCTGCGCCCGCCTCTCTGCGCTCAACTATTTCAGCAGACATGAAAAACAGTATTGAGTGCCAAAATCTTACAACACACACACACACACAAATCTGCTGTAGTCTATAGAAAGTCTTCAGGCCACATCCCATCTTTAGTCTCCCTTCCCACTTTCGCGCCCCCCCCCCCCCCCCCCAAGCACAAACATGGCTCTGAACAACATGTCTTAAGATGGAGGGAGGGTGCAGGGAAGAGGGGGTAGCCTATATAGTTGGCCATGTTTTTCTCCCTATGAGCTCCCAGCAGCTTGATAAATAACAGGCCCCCTCAAAGCAACAGATGCTACGACTCAAACTGCAGTCAGCTGGGTGGGGGGGGGACAAAACAATTTCCATACTGACAGTAGATATACAACCCCCCCCCCCACGCATGCCTTATTCTATATGGCCCCCTCCACAGCTACTAGCTCTTGTTTATGAAGCCCAATGGAGAAGTGTTGACATGCTATGTATGTTTACATGTATGTTTCATGTTATTTTACAGTCTTTAGTCAGTCATTTTCGTTGCGGGCCGCATCGTAGGCCGTTATGACCCAATAAATGTGAAATAAATGTATAAACACCTAATATAAGATAACAGTATAAGAGAAGACAAACTGATGCATAACTACCGTTTTTTTCCGTGTATAGTGCGCAAAATTTAACTAATTTATTGTCCATTTATTGTCCTTGTCCATTATACATGGGTACAAAAAAATTTTTTTTTTTTTTTTTTTTTTTTTTTTAAAGAAAGTCATGGTACAACATACGACCGCAATGCTCTCGTATCAGACGCTTGCTCGATCACCTGCTCATTTAAATGTGTAAACACATTCAAAAACAGCATGTTGGACCTCTCTCTCACCCTAAGACAGTATTGATATCTCATCAAGGTTTGAGAAGCGTCGCTATCAAGCGCTGACGGTCTGGTGACCTCTTGGCAGGTAGCGCTGACAAAGTGAGCTGCAGGAAAGGAGCACAGATGGCAAAAAACTAAAGTGCACTTTTTCCTCAAGCGCTGACCTCGCCGTCTGGGGGGAATAACAGCGTCTGGCATCTTCGGAGCATCGCATCAAATTCGTCCGCTGCACTTTGGCCGGAGGCGTTCGTCACCAGCGCTTACAAATGGACAAAGAAAAGATTTCACCGAGCTGGAAGAAGCGAAGGAAGCCTGAGCGTGGTCAGGAAGTAAACGAAACACACCCCTGGATGTGAACAGGGAGCAGACAGGAAAAGTGGACGCACACACACACACACACACACACACACACACACACACAATCGCAACTTTGTGGGTCGTGGATGAGTGCCTGTGACATTCTGCATACTAATGATGCAATCAAATCAATGCAATCAATGCAGATGTGATAATTTGATTGGGTCGAAATAACAAAACTATATCTTACAAATGTTATATAATTAATAATAAAAATTTAATAATGCTGGTTCTTTGCAGAGGATACAAATGTGAGTCGCTATTTATCATATTTTTCTCGCACTAGATTATTTTAAGATATTATATTATATAATTATTATATAATTATATTATATAAATGTTATTTTGAAAAGAAACCTTAATGGTAACTGAGCCAAGACTTGTATGTACGTATGTGCGCATGCCTGACGCGTTTTCCGCAAACAGTTGCGACAACGTGTTGACGGAGGCCAAATTTAACTTTGAGTCAACATTACGTAAAAGCTAGCGCCGTACATCTGCGAGACGAGCGAGAGAGTGATATGATTGACAGATTTATATAGTTGAGGACGATAACGTATAGATGCTGCACGTCAAACTTGTCTTGGGACTGAGGCAATAAGCATGTTGCCATAACTACTTACAGGACAGTTTGCTTTGTGTGTTCTACCTCGCCATCGCCTAGTTACGTACGCATATAATAATCAGGATGCGATATGCTCACTTACTTATACTTTATTCATCCCGAGGGAAATTATCGCTTACATTCCAAAATGAGACGCCGAGATTTGTATTCATCACGGCGCTTGAAAGAGTTGCGCCAAGGACCTTGTCTACAAGCAGCTGCGAGGGCCATGTGCCAAAAAAAACAAGCACTCCGCGCAAACGGCTATCGCCCGGTGTTTCATCGCGTCCTATCGGGCCGATTTTTTTCTTCTTCATTCCGAGCGTTACCTTGAATCGGTCATGTCAGCGACACCCCCATAAAACTTGTATCGTATTTCAACTCGTGCCTGAGGATCGCTAAGCATGTGAGGCAGACGGACTTTTTCTGCTTTTTGTTTTCAAGGACAGAAATACAACAAAACTGGATGATTGTTTTTCCAATGTGTGTGGACCCACCCTATGAAGACTTCCTTATCAGTCTGCTTTTCCTTTTTTTTCCAAGCCAGTCAGCTGTTCTCACTGCCGTGTGTTTTCCTTGTCACTGTTTGAGATGTACTCAAGCTTTGTGCATCGCGATGGACCAAAAAGGACGAGGAGTTCGTCCCTGCGAAATGTCTCACGCGGGTGTCAAGAGAACAGAAATAAACCCAGAGGGTTGCATAACAATGAGATCCTCAATGCTGTCTATCAGATTTAGTTTTTTTTCCCTGTATCAGGCTGGTATCGGCAGCATCTCTTCTGTTTATTTCACTCTGCCGCCTCAGCACTTGGGCCGATCGGACAGGAAAGCCAGCTGCCGGCCGGCAATAACAACTACCTGACGAGCGGGGCGGGGGGTGTTGCTTTCGTACCGCCATTTGGGCACGCTGAGTTTCCTGTCAAAACCACTTAGGACTTTCCCCTCATAATTTTCTCCGCATCGATCGTTTCTTTTATTGATATCTCCCACATCACCTTGGAGTATGTCTTCCCTATTTGTCCTCTGTGATTATGTCGTCTTTGTGAGACAAGCCCGCCCGCCCGCAGCCGCATAGCCCACAAAAACAGACAAACTAGTTTAAACCAGTGGGCTGCAGCTCAACGACCCCACCCACACACACATGCATACATTCAAGTGACTCCTCACACATGGCGCTACGATTCCAACAGGCTTTTTTTTTTTTTTGCCCCCATTGCAGTTTATTGTGCATTCTCACACACATATGGGAGCCATTAGGAAAAGAAACGGATCATTTTGCACCAGCCGACGTCGTGCAGTTAATCTTCTATAATTGTACGACTCTTGTTAGTGTATATTCTCATGCACCTGCAACTTATACAGCACGTATCCAGTAATAGAGAGCAAACAAATGTGACGTAAGAAAGCAAAAAAGGATTTAGCAAGCTAGCTATTTGACCCGTCTTTCGATGCATACACTATCTTTGTAGATTTTTTATGTCAACAACTGTAAAGGCTTTCTGCATCTCTCTTAAACGATGGGCTTCAACTTTGGCTTCCTGCCTTGACAATGTTTTCTGTTTGCTGACAAAAAAAAAACTGCCGCTTCCTCCAAGGTGTCTGCGATGAGGCACTCTGCCTACTGTACGTATCTGATAGCGGAGGCACGCCATGCGCTACGGGTCACATGAGACAAATGACTCCTGGGTACTTCGTTTGTGGTACTTTGTTTGTGAGCGTGTGTGTGCCTGTGTGTGTGTGTGCGTGTGTGAGTGTGTGTGCGTGTGTCAACTATGAGAAGCATGTTGTTGATGATGAAGCAACGCAAGCAAAGACAGGGCTCGGCTGCAGAAACATGATAAACCCGTGTTGTTTTTTTTCTTTCCCAATGCTAACTTATCCTGGCACGGGCTTGCTGTTGACTAAATTAGCTTCGCTCTCTCTCTCACACACACACACACACACACACAAACAGCAAATAAACAACTTTGATTTCCTAGAAGTTTATGGACAGGCTCCAATGAATGTTTTCCAGAGATTTTTTTTGCCCCACCTCTTCTTCCCACTTCCTTAAATGGCTCCACCTTTGTTTTTTAGGCCACGCGTAAACAGATTGAGAGGTGTGTCGCTCTCCGCCAATGGCGGCTCGGCCCAGCTGCCGGCGACAACCAATCAGAGCAACTGACGCGCCCTCAGTTAACGGCAGTTGTTGTTTTGCTGTCTCCTGTTTTCTGAGTCTTCACAGTGATGCATGGAAGGGGGGGGGGCATTAATAGGCTCTAAGTGCTTGCCCTCAATTAGGTGGGGGCTAATCTCAATTTCAGGAGTGTGTATGCGTGTTTCTACTGCGCGCGCACACAATTCTACAATACACAAAATATTCCCATGCTTTTTATCACTATCTACTTCGCTTTCTACCCCTTCACTCCTGCTCCACCCCCCCCCAAAAAAAACAGAGACCACTTTGTTTCTTGCACATTCACATCCTCCCTCGCACAGACACACACACACACCGACACACACACACACAGATACACACAAAGACCCGTACACGCTGATTAATGCTGGTCACAGGGTGTGGAAGCTTGGCAAGTGCGGTAACAACTGTGTCCCAGAGCAAACAGGACACCTAGCAGTAAACAACACGAGGGCACCAGCACGGAGAATCCTGCCCATTCCCGCCATGAGGATGACTTTTTCTTAACCCCGTCCTTTGTTCGGTTCTATGAAGTTTCGAAGCATCCCAGGGAAAAAAAAGTTAAGGAGAGAAAAAAAAAAAAAAAAAACGGGTTCTACCGCAACAGTCTGAGCAAACAAAACATCCATGGGTTCTTTTTCCTCATTGGTTGCCAGATGGAGTTTCACAATGACAAATGTTTTGGGTTTTTTTGCAACAGAAGTCTGAAATCTGTCAAACTGCACAAAGATGATACGGCCAATTTCACTGGATCAGCCGAGAGTGTTTTTGCTTACTTTTTACTGGCCAGTACTTTGCATCTACTTTGCTCAAGACGACTTGTAAAACTCTCCCGAAGAAACAAATTGAACTTTAGGATAAGAACAAAAGCGCGTGTTGTAACAAAATCAAATATTAATCTTCGGCCATCTATTGGTTCCTTGCGGGGGAGTGAAAACATCTAAGATGGAGAACGATGACTGAATGTTTGCACACAACGTCTCGGGGAGATGTTCACCTTTGCACACCTGTGTTCCGAAAGGCACAGTTAGGTGCGGTATTCAACAGCGGTTCCCTTGATTCAACAAAACCTACTTTGCTGACCCAGATTTCCAAAGAAGAAAGACACAAAAAGGAACAGTTGCCATAAAAGAACCGGTTGTGCTTTGCTACCGCTGAATCGGCAACAAATGGTTTCAACATCCAATTTATACTGCCGTAATTTTCGGACTATAAGTCGCTCCGGAGTACTAGTCGCATCAGCCATAAAATGCCCAAAAATGTGAAAAAAAACATATACAAGTCACTCCGGAGTAGAGATGCACCGATCCGATATCTGGATCGGATATCGGTCCCGATATCAACAAAATAGATGGATCGGGTATCGGAAAATACAGCCGATCTGTGAGCCGATACTTTCCTTAATCTATTGGGACGCGGGCTACGTCATACGCTAGCAGCACGTGTGCCGCATGCCACGAGAGTTTTCTAAACAAACGCAAACATGGAGCGAACGTTCGCTTCTCTTCCCCGGGTTGCTAAGCGGACGTCAAACCCTGCGCGTTCGCTTCTCTTCGGGTTGCTAATGGGACGTCAAAGGCTGCGCGTTCGCTTCTCTCCCGAATGGGGGGGGGAGGCTAATCGGATGTCAAACGCTGCGTGTTCGCTTCTCTTCCGGGGGGGTGTTAATGGGACGTCAAACGCTTTGTGTGGCGGGCTCCATCTAGTGTGGAAACTGAGAAGCTGAGCTCAAGCTTCTTGTGCGGGCCATATTCAATTATGTTTTCAGAATTTGCTGCGGGCCAATAAAAACTGGACCGTTAGTTTGGACACCCCTAATTTAGAGCAAAGAACTGTGTAGTCTGCCTGATGCCATTGCCTTTGGTCTTTTCTGTTCCACATGTAGAGTTATGTAGCTTCTTAAATAAAATCGGAATTATTATTTCAGTGAGTTCAATTATTAAATTGAACTCACTGAAATACAACGACCTAGTCGACTTTAAAACCATCCAACTCATGTACAAAATAAAAAATAATCAATTACCAAACAGTATCCAGAGGTTGTTTGAGTGGAGGGAAAGTACCCATTATTTAAGAGGAACACGTATGTTTAAAAGAGATTTGGTGAGAACAAACTTAAAGTTACATTGTATAACAGTTAGAGGTGTGGAACTATGGAACACCAGCAGTGACGAATTAAAGAACTGTAGTACCTTACCTAAGTTTAAAAAAATGTATAAGGACAAAATATTGACGGGATACCGTAACATGCTGTGAAGTTGTTTAAGTTGCTTTGTATTTTAATGAGAAAATATATGGTATATATATGTATGTATATGTGTATATATGTGTATATATATGTATGTGTATATATATATATATATATGTATGTGTGTATGTATGTATATATATATATATATATATATGTATATATATATGTATGTTTTTTTTTTCTTTCTTTAATATATTGACTATGGACAAATTCTTGACAGAATTAAATAGAAACATGTAGTTACATGGGGTAGAGTCAGATAAGCTTAGGCTTCCTTCTACTCCCTTTTTGAACAAATATGATTTTACGATAAAGGAAAATTATGATGCAATATCTTTTTTCTTTTATATTCTATTGTATTATGGAGTTATCATTTTTCTGTATTTTTATTTTTTTCTTGTATTTCTTTAATGTTCGAAATAAACGTTTAAAAAAAAATAAAAATCATATCGGATCGGTATCGGGTATCGACCGATACGCAAAGCCACGGCATCGGTATCGGTATCGGAACTGAAAAAGTCGGATCGGTGCATCTCTACTCCGGAGTATGAGTCGCATTTTGGGGGGGCAATTTTTTCGACAAAATCCAACACCAAGAACAGTCATGAACGAGCAACAACAGGCTAAACGATAGGAATGCTAACGTGACATATCGTTTTTGTCCATGTATAATGCGCCCCCATGTATAATACGCACCCTAAAAATGGCATGTCAATGCTGGAAAAAACCCTGTACCCATGTATAATACGCACCCAAATTATTATTTTTTTTTTTATCTTTTTTTTTTTTAAGTCCCAATGATCGTCACACACACATCTGGGTGTGGTGAAATTTCTCTCGCTCTTTATATAGCTAACGTGTCCAAAAAGTAATAATAATTTTACCCATGTATAATGCGCACCCCAGATTTTAGGACAATAAATTAGTTAAATTTTGCGTATTATACATGGAAAAAAACGGTAAACACAAACGAAGAGCTGAGAACGGCCCTGACGTAAAATTCAGAGTTATTCAAGAAACTATTACATAAAACACGTTAATAAAACCATCTGTGTCACTCCAATTCATTAAATCCATCAATCGTCCTTTGTCAACAATGCGTGCGCGCCGCTGACGGCGCTTGCACTTCAAAATATTCCACAAGCCCATATAATGATATATAAATTATATATCAAATAACTATTATATAAGCAATAATGTTATCAAACCATCTGTGTCACTCCAAATCATTAAATCCATCGATCAAATTCCTCGTCCTTCGTCAAAAACGCCGCGTGTGCGCCCTGACGTCAGCCTCGTCGTTATTCCACAGAGCTACTATATAACTATACTGAAGTGTTCACAAAGTTCAAGGAAAGACGTGGGTTTGGTTAACGGCTCTTTATTTAACAAAACAAACTTCCAGGCATGGACTTCCAGCCACGGAAGTGGAAGAGAGCTCCATAGAATAGGACCGGGCGTGCGTAAAAGCCATGACCGAGCCCCATCCACCGTCCCCGGACAGCCACCCGGCCGAGCGCCGGCCCCCGACTTCAACCCACGGAGGTGAAAGAGAGCTCCGAAGAGTAGGACCGGGCGTGGGTAAAATCCATAATAGTTTTTCAAACCTTCTGTGTCACTCCAAATCCTTAAATCCTTCAAATTCTTCATCCGCCGTGTCACTTAGAAACAACGCCGCTAATGATGCCGGTAGTACGTGGGGCCCTTCGTCATCTTCGTCCGAAAATTACGGTAATCAACTCATTTTCATCTGGAGCTAGTCAGAGTCGCATTTATTTCATCGTCCAGTTCCTCATTGCTCATTTGAAAACAAATATTGACTTTGGGCTATAAATACAATGTCGCTTGGCGCATATAGAGCACGAGCCCCTGTATAGCTCACGATATAAAAAACAAAAAAAACAAAGGCGCCTTGAAAGTCTGCAACAGGAACATAAACAAAGCCTCCGTAAAGAAAAGCAAACACCAGATGGCCAGTAAGAACTCGGAGACAGAAAGAGAACAGTTGGAGTGTTTCAACACACACGCATGATGATTTGCAAGAAATTGACCTATTTCTTCTGCTTAACGGGCAAGGATGACAAATATTGGGGGCTTCTTTTGCGACAGGTTACAAAACCTCCACTTGTTCCCCGGACGCGGAGGAGACACGTTACATAAGTTATCCACTATGTTTGCTTTCCCTCGGCGCGGCGTCAAGTATATGACAAGAGGTCCATATGGAGTTCCTTCCTTCTTTCCTTCCTTCCTTCCGTCCTTCCTTCCTTCCTTCCAGTTTGACGTCAAGTGATGACAAGCGAATCAGTGGAGCCTTTGACGCTTGCCTGAATCGGGTCCAATGAACACGGCAGAGCGAGGCACTGACGACAATTCCGAAAAAACACACTATGCGCCGTTTCTAAACTTTTGCTCAGATCTCTGTCTAAGCTATTTGGTGCCATGAGATTACAACCGGGATTTGAAACGCGACGCTCATAGTGGTTAACCGCTTTTACTGGAAGTTTACGCTAAGCTCGCTAGCTAAATTGGCATAGTCGTGACCATTTTGTAGAAAAAAAAAAAGTTGAAAGTTGAGAATGTGAGCTGCATTGTGATGAAAGATAAAGCTTTTGTCTCAGCAAATTCCAACTGCATGAAACATTTTTTGCATTCTGAAGCCAGCAGGTCTGGGATATGGATTAAGCTTCCTTGTTTACCAGTGAGAACGGAATGACAAGAAAATACCAAAGCACACTATTTCAAGAGAATTTGGATATTAACGGAACGGAATCATAATGACATTGTTATCATCTATGAACCAAGAAGAAGTCTGCCAACTAACTCATAAAACAAACAAAATGAAAAAGTAGGCCAAACAAACACAATGACGGCCATTGGAGTTATAAAATGGTCATTGCGTCTTAGCTCAGTACTCCAAATAAGGAACTAATGGGTCCGGCCGTGAGCTTGTTTTTATCTCATAAAGAACTTTAAGAGCTGCCAAATATGTGCAATAACAAAACTTTTTTTGTTTGTTTCAAATTCCATTCCAAAATAATTGGCAACAATCCAAGAGATTAGTTTATACAAGCCTATATGTCAAGTCAATAAAAGATACCCGAAAAGTGTGACGGAAAAAAATAACCGTGTGGCTCGTACAATTAAAAGCTGCTGAGAGATGAAGTCAAAGGTGAGGTGTGCTCGGGAGGTTTGAATACGTTGAACTGTCAAGTGAGAAAAAAAAAAGGAAGCGAGCCAGCGTTTCCCCTTTCACACACACGTCCCCTGGCACGTTACACACATGCGGTCGCAGAGAACAACACCAAAAGTGACAACAGAAGCTTATCGAGTGAGATGATTGTACATTGATACCAGGTTTTATTTGCGATTGGATTTTGAGTTAGTTGTCGATTCATATTTACGATTTATCGGTTAATATCGGTAAGGTGGAGCTGATTATATTTAACAGGAATTGTGGTCAACACACACACGTTGGCCTTGGCAGCACGAGAGTCAAGGTCAGAGGTGAACGACTGTGAGAACGGGGTGGTTCCCGTAGCGCGGCTTCTGACGAAGGGCCTGCAACATAAACAAGCGCTCATATACGTACACGGCAACAACGCAGCCCGTGAAAAGCTCACAGTAGCTATTCGGACGCGACGGCGCGGCGATTGGAACAATACAGCACGTGCTAAAACAACACGGCAGCTCGGGACTGAGCTTGTGCAAAAAAAAAAAAAATGGTCCAATACTTTTGGAGGGGTTACCTCTGTATACTGTAAAACAAAATCCCCTAAAACAGCACTGTAAACATTGCTAAGAAAAACATACATTGGGGGTTAGTGTAATTTTGTTTGTGTATTTTTGGCAGGTTGACCAAAGTGTTGAGCAGAGTGCGGTTTGTATCCTAATAGGGGTCTACCTCAGACTTAAGTCAGGCCCGCAGCCAGCTGACTAGCTTTGGTTACCAGATGAATTGAAATCCTGCACGCTCCCTGCTATAAATCTCCCGAGACATGTAAACACACATACACACACGCGCCCACACACACACACACACATGGCAAGGCAGACGGATCAGCAGATATTCAGCGCACGCGCGCGCGCGCGCGCACACACAGGCCTGACCACACAGACATGCACGCAAACAAATACACACCAGTTGGATGACAGCCCGGTGACCAGGGCAAAAGGAAAATATCAAAATCATGCGGAGCATTGCAAACATTCATGCCCAGTGCATGGAAAATTCCCACCCCCGGCAAGACCGCAAAGGCAGCGCGTGGACTCACAGTGCCCTCATGTGGCCATAATGAAAGTTGCAGCAGGCAGTAAAAGGTCCGTCGTGAGCCATCAAAGAAAAGGCAGAGCGAAAGAGGGTGAAGGTAAAAAGGTGTGCTGATTTCATTGTCTTTATACGTGACTTCATTCAATTTAATTCTGACCAATTGGCCATTTTAGTGTATGCGTGTCAAAAGAAGCCAGCTCGAGATATGACGTGTGTGTGTTGTTGTGTGTATGTAGTGCAAGACAAGGGCACATCGAAGCATCAACAAGTCCAAATTTGAATAGGTCCGTAAATACGTAATTGTCGCATGGCCAAATGCCAAAGCACATAAAGTTATGTGTGATTCACATATAACGAACAGTTCGGCGAACGATTCTTTTGAACAATTCTTTTAAGTAAACTGATTCTAAAGATTCAGTTGGAATAATTTGTCGCATTAAACACGTTGTCCTGCAAATAAGCCGGCAGATCTGATTTATGATTGTGCCAGCTTGGGTTTCTACTGGCAGCGTTAAAACCAACAGAAAGGAGGATTTAACACATTCTTGGGGGGGACGCCTTCACCAAGGAAGCATTAGAGGGCTGTAATAAATCATTTTCGAGGAATGTAATTTCATCTGGGATTGCTGTATAAATATCGGCGAGGCTTGTGAGTCTTGTTTATTCAGCGGAACGGCTTGACGGCGCGCTGCACTCGCTATTTTTTTTCTTCAAAATACGTTTGTACGAAGTCGAGAAACATTAGCATTAGACGGGATAGAAATCCAAACACGCTAGTAGTCAGACCTCACACTTGAGCATTTTTTGTGGGTCTTGAAAGAGCCATCAAAATTTTCTTGTACCTGCTACCTCACTTTACCTCCAATTCCGTTCTCCACTTCTAAGTGAACCTAAGCCTTCCAATTCCTCTCCTATGGCTCTCTATCAACTGAATAGCACGACTAGAAATACTCAGTCCTCGAGTAACATGGTGCCAACCAACCAACCAACCAACCCCCTCGCCATTGCACTTCATGTCACCGGCACCATGACGACTGCTAACACTCTGCAAAATCCCAAACCCGACAGGAACCCATCCCTCCCACCGTGCAGGTTTTGGTGGTTTGGGGACCCGTGGTTTGGTATGGTAACCACTATAAAAGCCTGCTCGTTTTTTTATCACTTATTCAAGCTTACCGGATTGCCGATGACCTACTTGCACAATACCAACATGCCCCCCCACTTCCTTGAATCCAGTCTTTCACTGTAGGCCAAAGCATCCTGCACTGGTTTTGAAAGTGGGGGGTCTGTCTGTGGATCCCCCTCAAAAACAAATAAAAATACACGCCATCAGTTAAATTGATTCACGTAACCCACCGGACATCCCATGGGAAGCACTGCTGGCAATATACTCAAGTCTCGTTCCCATCTTCCATACCAACACAGAATTTGCCTGTGCAGTCACTGTGCCAAAGGTCAGCGCCTGCTGCTCGCTGAGCTTACTCTCCGCCTCTTCGTACAATTTGTATGACCTGCTCTACAGAGAGTTCCTCTAATCCAAGCAGATCTGTGCAGACCACAGGGCTATGCAACCCCCCCCTTGCTCGATTGACTCAGTAAATCAGCAAGGCTCTAAAGAGGATGGACAGCATGCCCATGCACATAAAAGCACACTGACGCAACACATTCAAGCATATAGAAAGGGAGCAAGATGGAACATTTCGGAAATGATCAGAGTGCCTGCCGCGACAGTCCGAACGGACACGACGACGTCATGCCGCATCTGTCCAAAAATCTGCACATGATGTTTATTCAGCCTTGACTCGAGCGATGCGATAGTGAGAACATGTCGTCACACATCCCGTTCTCACCACTATTTACCAAGAATTCACTCAAAAAGTCAGGTGGTCTACTTTTTCTGGTAGAGGTGGGAGTCACTTTAATAATAAAAAAAAAAAAATCGGCACGAGTGTTTATAACGGCAGTTGCCGGGTTGTGCTAAATGGCCGTGATTAACTAAGTGGGGCGTTAAAAAACTAATCACGAGAATAAATAAAGCACATGATATGATTCTGACAAACCAGTTACCGCTCCATTTAATAGACGGGACCGTTTGTATACGTGTGAGGCACAAATTGAGGTTTGGATTTGAATAATGAATGAAAGAAACCATTAAGCGTTTGATGTAATGTAATCAAGTGTCAATGTCGACTTGCTATGATCTATCCATTTGCAATCCTCCCGCATGCTTGATGCAAAGTGAATGAAACTATTTGAGAGGCAGAACACAATGATGCAATTACATCATACAAAGAGGCCATTCTGTGAGCCTTTCAAACGACTGGACTGGACTGGACTCCTTTCATGCGACCGAGGGAATATGGTGACCGGGTGATGGAGTCTGCCCACCTCGTCAATCCCAACAATTGTCTCTGTTGATTCTGTGTGTGTGTGTTTGTGTGTGTGTGTATTTGTGTACAGTATGTCAATCCATCTATGGGTGTAGAGATTTAGTTTATATTGCAAGTGATCGGAATTCATCACTCATTTTATTTATTTATTATTTATTAGTTATTGTTTGTGCCTTCTTGTTTTTATTTTGTGTCGTCTACTTGTATGTTTATCGTGTACTGTGTCTCGTCACCGTGGGATGGAGGAAACGGAATTTCGGTTTCTTTGTGTGTCTGACATATGAAGGGATTGACAATAAAGCTGACTTTGACTTGACTTTTACTATTGTGGGAAAGACTGATACAATAAGAAAAATTGTTTGACCTTTGACCTATTTGCATCCAATTAATGACCTCTTGGATTACCTTCTGTTTTTTGTTGACAAACTGAACAGAAACGCATGTACACATGCACGAGGATAGCTCATGGGAACAGGTGCACACACACACACACACACACAGATCCCTATTTTCAGCCTTGACCCAATAACCCTTCACCCGTGGGGCTCACTCTTAATA
The DNA here is from genome assembly GCF_033458585.1 of Syngnathus typhle. NCBI lineage: Eukaryota > Metazoa > Chordata > Actinopteri > Syngnathiformes > Syngnathidae > Syngnathus > Syngnathus typhle. The sequence goes on along the minus strand of NC_083759.1, from coordinate 7,060,569 downwards.
CGTGGGGCAACATAACACCGCAAAGGCATCCCTGCCAGGGGGATAAATAGAGTTTTCTAAAACCAAATCTGATTTTGCTCCAAAAGCCTTCACAGCTTGTGAGGACATTTCCAGAAATTTCCTTTGGAGGATCTGACAGCATTAAAGATCCGTCTGAGCTGCAGCTTATGATTGGAATACTATGCAAAATACCCTTAAATTCACTGTCATCACATCATTTACAGTTTTCGAACAAAAATTGCAACAGGTTTTAACAGGTCTTGCAGCTGTTAGTTTAAATACGTTGTTATATTGTATAGTTTTATTGTTCTTGGTTGTTGTCCTTTATTTTTGGTTGCGTATTTATATAACCTTGTTTCATGTATTTATTTATTTTTTAGCACTCCATCCCCCACCCCCCTCAAACAGCCATTGTTCTTTGGGTTAGGTGCAGTTGTAAATAAGAACTTGTTCTTAATTGTTTGCCTGGGTAAATAAAGGTTAAATAAAAAAAAAAATAAAAAAGGGGGGGGATCCTTGTTAAAGTCGCCCCCCTCTTTTCCATTTCTAACAAGAGCAAAAAAAGGTGTGGTGCTGATGAGAGGAGGGGGAGGTCAAGGATTTGGGGTCTTCAAATGTAAGAGCTCATCCTCATGAGACACAACAGTGGGCTCATAAAAAGCAGCCTTTGGCAAGCCGTGGGGCAAATGCAGCTTAGCATAATTCAAAAATACCAGACGGCGTGTACTACAGCGCGAGGCTAAAACCTCCAAAGCAGCTTTCTCTCGCTTTCATCCCTCGGCCTCTATCCTCCACCATCCAAAAACAGTCCAGCGAGAACAGCAAAGGATGCCAAGCCCCTCAAATTGTTTCTAGCGACTGGTAATAGAGAGCTCGGGTCTGACACGCTAATTCTTAAAATATCCATCTCACTATCCCACTGTGTACGGTAGGGAAACTGATTTCAGCTGATGCAGTTAAGACCAGATGACAAAAGCGAGTTAAACATACACTAGATCACGTTGTAAGTGTTGGATGACAAAGATTGTTATGAGATACTTCCAATAAACATGTCAGCTCAAATTGCGTTGTCAAGATGAGACATTCTAACAAGCAATAAAGAGAACGAGGGACTAATTCCTCCTAAACAGTAGATAGCGCTACACTGCTGCTAATACCAGGCATCGATTTAGTTCAGTATTAGAGCATTTTTATTGTAACTTTTATTTCTTTTTTTTTTTTAAACATAAGATGTAGTTACATTATTGTATTGTTGAATTTGTATTGTTATTGTGTTTCATTGATGACAATGTATTTTTTTACAATTGCAGCTATTTTGTTTTGTTTTTGTTAACTACAATAACATTGGTGCATATGATATTTTAACAGAAGAGTGCTGTCTAAGGGCGTCATTGATGCTAATCCAATTGACAAAGCAGAAATTGGTTTTGAGAAGGGTCGGTACTTCTGAGTAGGTGGCAGATGGCAGCTGATCAATGAAGGGGTTTCATAAACAACAGGAATAATAAAGCCTTCCTACCTGGACCGCCTGTAAAAGCCGGAGGCATCGCTCCCTCACGTCTTCAAAAGGACACCGCTTGGTGAGCATGAGGAGATGGGCTAAGATGTCGTTCAGGTCGCTGTTGGGAGGTGACCCGGATGCCAGTGAGGGCGAGGATGCAGGCACAGGCTCGATAGCCTCCACTTTGCTCAGGACCTCTTGGCGAAGGTGCTCCATGGCGGCCATCCTGGAGCTGGCATCCCGGCTGGCCAGCCCATTCCACCTGCCCAGAGTCTCCTGGTCCTGCATGTCCATCCTCTGATATGGAGACTTGACGTGTGTTGTTGAAGTACAGTAAAGCTAAGGCAAATATTAGCAAATGAGATCACTCAAAATGTACACATATGGGATGATACACATGTAGCAAATATCTACATGTATACAAACCACATAATTGGGAAAAACGAAGTGATGCAGCCAAGTAGAGATTGTGGCATATAAGACTGCAGAGCTGCATATTTAAAAGACTACCAAATGTGCACATACAATGACAAAATGATAACTAATGTTTATTGACGTCAGATACAAACATCTGCATTGCCTTCTAAAAGGCATCCGGCAGGGGATTTAAACCAACCTCATGCCAAGACATTGTTCCTCATACTTGATCTTCCACCACAAAAGAAGCCTCATAAATGGGAATAACAATCTCCTGCAGCTTACTTACCTACTCGCCTCTAAATGACAACCTTGAACGCCAAAACGTCATTAAAAATGAGCAAATACCGAAGCCTGCCTGTTAGTCATCGAGCTCCATTCAATCTGCTCCTCTGCCAATACAGTGCAAGTAAAAGGGCGACGTCGTTTGTCGAACAAGGGTTAGCAGTCAAAATGTGACGAGAACAGAAGGGTGTCGTGAATAAATTACTTACTTTAGTCACATTCTTCGGTGCGGGTCTTGCAACGGGACACCTTTACACAGAAGTGACCAGCCTCGTTCGCCCTGCAGCAATATTACAAGGAGGCCGAACGACGGGGTAAATATTTGATTGATAGCCATAACAAGCCAATGGCAAGAGGTAGTCTGCCCTCGAGGGCGGGATAGAAGCGGATCTGACAGCTGATTGGTTATCAATCCGTTGGCGAGGGAAGGCTTTCGGGAGTTGAGTTCTCATCGAAGCTTCCTGACAATTTTGTCTAACCAAAGGTAGTTTTCTATAAACTACAACTCCCAGCATGCAACACGCTATAACGGTCGCCCCCCCCCACATACCTCCTCAAGTTGTTTATTACAAACTACATGCAGTGCGGGGAAAAAAACACCGAACAGAAAAAGGGGGAGGGGGGGAGTACTCTTCAACCCCCCTGCACTCTTGGGTTGTTTTGTTTAAATGACGTCATCCCTATTTGTGCAACGAGTGAGAAAGAGGTTAGAATGTTATTGGATGACCATTCCTTGGAAAATGTGTTGTGATGTATGTCACAGTAAAACTTGTAGACTTAGTGAGAAAGTAACATGAAGGTAACAAACGATAAAAAGATTAATAAATGTAATGGCCATGGCCCCTGCATGCTATAAAAAAATAACTTGGCAACGTTTTAGAACGCTTACTGTTGTTTGTCCTATGTGCTAAAGGCCACCCAGCGTACAAAGAATGCAAGTGATAGAAATCCCTAATGTGCAGCACGAATAATATTTGTGCAACTAGAATCAATTGCCAATGTGTTGGAAAATATCTTTTTGTCAGTCGTGCAAAACTTTGACTCATTGTCATTGAAATCATCAATTATTATTCCAATTCAACAACTCGTGTCTATGAGGAAACGCTTACGGGACAGTGACGTCTTTAAATCGCGTAATCTTCAAGAAAGTGCAAGGAGATGGCGTGGACAGGGTGGAACTTGTGTGCAGGCGGAACAAGAATCAAGAGGTCGAGAAAAAGAGGGAAATTTAAACCGTCGGAACCGTCTGTCAAAACGGCTGCATTAGCGCGCAACGGCTAACACAAATAGCTGTAAATCAAGAGTAATAAATACAGACGCATGCTTTCTGTTGTGAACGAGACTTCTCGTAATGTTACAGAATGGAGTTGAGCCACGACAAGGTAAACGTTTCGAATGTGGATCGTCGTGCACGTAGTGCTAACTCTTAGCCTATTTTAAATTTAATCTTTTAGGCTTCTGCAAAAAAAATACGCAGTGTGTAATAGATATATAATAACACTGGTCGTTATATTTGCTAGTTAAATATGATTTGTATAGAATTGTAGAGTCACTACTCTCTAATAGTACAATTTCATTTCTGTGTAATTGAGCAATGGTGTTGAGTGTCCTCTCAGTGTTTTTAGGGAGTTAAGTTGCCTGCCACCTCAAATGATGCATGACAAGTTGAATTCACTTTCTTTCTTCTAGAATGTAGATTGTAAAGAACTTTTGCATCGTTATGTGTAGCTTTTAGACTCCCCCTCCAAAAACAGCTACATAGGGAGCTACTACCAACCTCCGGACAAGATACTGGCACTTCCAAAAGAAGCAGGGCTGACCCCCAAAACCGCAGAGACCCGTATGGACGGTCCTGAGCTCCAACCGACTATACAGAACAGCCAGGGTATGTAAGGAGTTTAGGTTTTTTTTTTGGGGGGGGGTCAATGTCACTAAAATATATAATGACAGAAAAAGTCATCTTGCCCATTGCAGGTGTCGCGGACGCACTGAAGACACTTCAGGAAAAAATTAAACGGCTGGAGCAGGAGCGGCAGCAAGCGGGAAAGAGCTTGGATGCGAGGAAGCATGAGCCTGCCGCCACGTCAACGAGCCTGCCGGTGACAGAAAGCGAGAACAGGAGCGGTAACCACATACACAGACAAAAATAGAAAAATATTAAGTGATGGCTCGTAAGTGAGATGCAGCCTTGGTGACAGAGCTGGACTCCAAGTTGCAGTCTGCCGAGTCTCGCTGTAAGATGCTTGAGAAGCAGCTCGACTACATGAGGAAGATGGTGGACGGCGCAAGGACGCACAAGGGCACTCCGATGGACAATCAGGTACGACGACAATGCTACCCGTGTTAAAGTCACGGCACTCGACCACACACCTATAAACAGTTTTATTATCTGTCGTTTCAACTAAACCTATAGAAGCAACGAGAGAAGGAGCCAAGCAACGCAAACAACCAAATTCAACGCGAAAAGCTACAGAAACTTGAATCGGACTGTCTCAAACTGAGCAGAACGCAAAACTTGTCCGAGGTAAGATTGCTACGTCATTACCTGAAATTGTCTTTTTTTTTTTTTGTAGCACTTTAGTTTTGCCTCTGCTATTGACAGATGAAGCTTGCTGTTCTAGAGCAGAGGCTTCTGAAGGAAGAGCATGAGCGTAAACTGGTGCAGGAGAAAGCAGGCCAGGTAAGTCCAAATCCATTCCATATACAACAGAAGCCTCCACGTTAAGATTAATTTAGTCCACTTCACCATTACATTTAAAAAAAAAAAAACTTTACTTCCACAGCTGCAGCGAGAGTTGGACCTCAACCTCCGACTATCCTCTCCACCGGCCGTCCACCAGACGAAGCCAAAGAAGACTCCCCAAAAGCCCATTCTGGTATTATTTAAAAATCTTACGCTGCTTTATGCGCTAACTGATCCCTGCTATGCTCCAATTCAGAAATCCCCCATATCGAATGGGATACAGAGGCACAAAAGGATTCCATTTGTGGCAGGAACGGTAAGTCCTAGCAGAATAAAAGCACCCCACACTTGCCTTATGGAACATTTGGATGGTTCTACTCTCAGTCGACTAGCCCGAGCCACTCGGTGCACGCCAACATGCAGAGCATACTACACATGTTCAAGCACCACCATCCTCAGCTGTGCGAGCGATTGAGCACCCTGCACTGCTCGGGCGGCGCCGGTGCCAGGAAGAGCCTGCGCATGGACGTCCAGCTGGCGGCCCAGGAGCCCGAACCCGACTCCCAGTCACTGGGCTCGCTGTCAGACCTCCTGCTGGCCCTTCAGGACGAGCTGGGACAGATGGGCTTGTGCGTACGGCCGACATGATCATAATTCACGCATTTAGTAACATTTATCGGTGCGTTTCAGTGAACATCAAGAGCTAATGCGTCAGATTGATGCCACTCAGCAAATGGAGCAACGGAATAAACTGCAGAGAGAACTGGAAAGTATGGTGGCCAGGATGGACAAAAAAGGAGCGCAGATCATTAAACTGAGAAAACACCAGCAAACGGTAAAATCCACGTGGGAGTAAAAAAAAACAACAAAAAAAAAAAACACTTAATCAGATGTGTTTCAAAATCTCCATTGCGTGTCAAGCCTGACATATCATTCTTTCAGGTCCACAAGTTGAGCCAGCAACCGCGGTCCACCAACAAGGCCACCGAGCCGAACACCGTGAAGCCATCGTCGTCTTTTCCTGCACCGAAAAATTATAATCGTCATCAGGACAGGCCGAGCAGCGCAGGTCAGCAGAGCCTACGCATTCTCAGGGAGACACAGAAGTTGCGCAACAGCCTCAAAGAAGAGGACATCAGATGGGAACCTTGACTCTGATGCGCCACGTGTTTTTAAATCTCATTTTCAACTGTTTATATCCTTTTTTTTTTTAATAAAACATTTTATACACTTTGTTTTACCAGTTAATGTAATATATAGCCACAAGATGGCAGTGTTGAGCAAGAATGGGAAACAAGACTTGAATGGGGATAGGTCAAGAGATCTACACTTGAGTGAATGTTGTTGCATGACTCAAAACAACTAACCACATTTCCGGTATGCTCCAGTCAAAAGTAGCTCATTTCTCTGAACGCAACCAAAACCAATAGAAAGGGAGCACTTCAGAAAAAATCTGCTGATTAAAGACATCAAGCAAGATGGGAAATAAAACCAAAATGATAGGTTGATTAGAAGAACATTGAGGTTTCGTTTCCATTTGCTGCTGTATTAGATGACACAGCACAACTAGAAATGTAACCAGATTATCTGAGTGCCCATGGACTCAAAATAGACATTCATCCATCCATTCATTTTCTTCCGCTTATCCAGAAGATAGACATTCATAATAGATATTATTTCCAAGGCAACGGTGTTGATTATTTTGAACAAACTTTATTGGGTCAACAGGCTGCAACTTAAAGCCACAAAAACAATGCAAACATGGCGACAGAGAGAGGAGAGAAAAAAAGGGCACACTTTGTTTTTGTACATAGCCATTGGAATCGTACCAAGATAAATTGACGTCTCAAGAAGGCAACAAACAAAGAACGGCACTCGGATGTGCGCATGCCAAGCTATTGGGCCATGCGGGGAATGCTGTAGCTTTTTTTTTTTGTTTTCACCGAGAAATAAACAGGAGTGAAATTTTTTTTTTTTTTTTTTTTTATAACCTACTGGCCAGCTTGGAAAGAAGGCTTTAAATCAGGACAGGCAAAAATATCTAAATGGGTCTGAAAGTGCTGATAAGTATTTCTATTAACAAGCATGAATTCTTTTTGTGTTTTTAGCAGAACTGAATAAGGCACTTTTCCTGAAGCTGTGCAGGGGAGTGAGTAAGAAGCAGGCGATACAATGAACGCACGTTAGAACAATCGGAGCATGTGACGCTCGTCCTTTAGGAATTTGGGCCCGATGATGCAGCGGCGCTGGTGGACACTTAACTCTCAAGTATTTCGGGAAACGGAGGCAAAAATAGGGCGAGGCTAAGGCAAAAACTGAATGTGCATCTTTGGCGAAAGTACGACCAAGGCGAGTTTAGATTTGATTATGCGAGGCCGAATAACACACAAGCGTTCGATTCGGTTTCAGAACCGGACAAACGAAGCTCGTCAGTGCAACGCTGAAGCTTGATTGCCAAAATAAATTGGCTAACATTGCTCACGTGTTTTCAAGGCATTTTCTTCACGACTTAAAGTGGTTTTTCAGGATGGAAAAAAAAAAAAAAAAAAGTCAACATTTTGAAATCACTATCCCTGACAACTTAAGTGACTCAAATTATTATTTCCAGTCAAAATAAATACCCACACCGAGCAAATAAAACTTTGGCCATGGTGGGAATCATTTTGGCATTAATTGTATCATCAAGAGTAAATAAGCATCCGGCATGCAAAAATAAAAAAAAATCTGTGACGAAAGCATAAAACAAGCAGATGGACATTCCTTCATTAAGACTTCCCTTAACTTGACAAAAACCTAATCAAGGACAAGACGACTAAATGCCAGCAAGCAAAAAAAAAAAAAAATCACAGATAGCAGCACACGGCTGACCAGACATTTAGTCATTTCTCAACATTTCCATCCAAAAACTTGTCATCTACTTTGTGTTGGTGTGTGTGTGTGTGGGGGTGTGGGTGGGGGTGGGGGGGGGGTGGTCCTGATGATGCAGTGGCATCATCAAATCTGACTTCTACCGTTTTCTTCTAAGGCTCTTCAGTCCTGCACATCGCTACACTCAAGCAGCCGCAAATACAATTGTCCTTCCCTCAAATTTCCTGCTCAAACCACACCGGACATTTAAAGGCACTTGACTGTGTTAGCGTCCGAAAACGAGGAAAAGTGCCCGCTGCTTATTTTCCCAACTTCTTATGAAACTAAGTCTCTACATTCCTAAAAATACTGTACAATCTTTCAATTTTGAAGACCACCAGCGCAAGCGCCGCACAGCTGGTGGCATCCGAAGGGGACAATGGACGGGAGATGGACTTGATGTTTTATTGCATGCGACCGCACATGAAGGCAGCTGTCATCTTTAAGACTCGTTTTGGGTGATCTTTGCCCAAATCAGGGCCACCGGGCCTGACAAAGAGCTTGGTTAACAGCGGGGGGAGAGTCATAACCTCATATATAAACGATGAGCAACATATACAAGATAAAACGGCATTTGGGAGAAGGGACAGAAACGATTGAACAGGCTAAAAAGCTAAACCGGACCTTCGCGGTCGTCACATTAAACGACTCCAACGGTGTTTCCTCGATTCTACGAGGACGCTTCATGTAACATTTGTGATTTAAGGGAATTACTGATTTCAAAGGCACTCGGAAACACTGTTGGAGTCAGAGGGAGGCGGACGGGAGTGTTTTGGTGCGTGGGGATCATTCTGAGAGATGTGGACCTGATCGCGCGCCGTACGGCCTCAAAGGGTGTGGTAGTTGCGTTCTTTGGACTTGCAGAACTTGTAGAGGAAGAAGATGACTGCCTGCAGGCCCAGCACCAGCACGATGCCGCCGATGAAGCTGGCCGCGTCGAAGGTTGAGTTCCTGTGAGGGGCCGTGGAGGACGTGGGCGGGGCCGGGGCGCCTGTTGTGGTGGACCCGCCTGAAGCAAATAGGCAACAATTACAGGTTACAATAAAAAAAAAACTTACAACGCAGGTTGGACGGTGAGTGACACTTACTTGAATTTGTGGACGCAGTGGTGGTGGTGGTGGTGATGGTGGTGGTGGCGGCCGTGGTGACGTTGAGGGCGGGTGTCGGCGCAACGGAGGTGGTGGCGTTGGTTGAATTGCCTGCTGTTGGGGTGCAGTCAAAGTTAAGCCTTGTGCCAGTTCATATTTTCAATCATCAATAACCAGTAATGTATGGCGCAAGGTAACATTTGTTATACCGCTTTTTTCCATGTATAATGCGCCCCCGTGTATAATATGCACCCTAAAAATGGCATGTTGATGCTGGAAAAAAGCCTGTACCCATGTATAATACGCACCCAAATTTTGACTCCTACTTAAGTCCGTAAACGTAAAATTATTTCAGAAAAAATATCATCTTTGGGAACAACCGGATGTTATTCTGCCGGTCAGTATCACTGCGCATGCGCTAGCAAACTCGATAGCGAAGAAATGTTTCGGATTTGTGGAGGGTACATTGTGACAGCAAACGAGCAGGTGATCGAGCAAGCGTCTGATACGAGAGCATTGTGTTCGTATGGAGCGTGTTTGAAGTGAACAGCAGAGAAGAAAGCGCATCTGTAATGGCGGCCTCTGTATGATATCCGGATAAAAAAAAATAAAAATTGTACCAATGTATAATGCGCACCCCAGATTTTAGGACAATAAATTACCGTATTTTCCGCCCTATTAGGCGCACCGGGGTATAAGGCGCACTTTTAATGAACGGCCCATTTTAAAACTTTGTCCATATATAAGGCGCACCGGCCTATAAGGCGCATAAAATAGAAGCTTTACTGCAACAAACTGAGGCTGACTAGGGTTGCGGTATGCACCCACTAGCCAATAACCAACGAGCCCTCTGTAAACAATTGCGTTTCTAAAACAATCTCCTATAAAATGATTGGAACTGACTAAAGTTCAATCTAACGCATTGGTACTTCTTACCTATGTTTCCCTTCCATATCGATCCGTAGATTTACTCGAAACATGAACAGAGCAGCCTATTTGGCCATGAAATAGCCTCGCGCGTATAGCAGCTATCGTTATAGCATTAGCCATCCGGAAAAACCCATGAGCCTCAGCTCGCAATCTCCCATGAGCCTCAGCAAAGTGGTTTACACTTAACGAAGCAGCTTATTTCGAAATGAAATAGCCTCGCGGGTACAACAGCTATTCGGTGACGCCCCCTGACTACAGTTACCGTAATGCTGGGAAGCGATGCGACCTTGTAATTTACTAGTCGTACTAAAACATTTTGGCAGAGCACTGTGTACAACCAGTAAAGATCAACAAATTCATCACATGATCCATATATAAGGCGCACCGGCCTATAAGGCGCACTGTTGACTTGATAAAAATTTAGGTTTTTAGGTGCGCCTTATAGGGCGGAAAATACGGTAGTTAAATTTTGCGCATTATACATGGAAAAAAAACTAAACAATACTGTCATAAAAGTTAAAAAAATAAAATAAAATAAAAATCCCGTATAAAAATTCTGAGAATCTTGTTTTTGTCCGACTTTCAAGGCATAATTTTCTCCCCTCACAGAATATCAAGTAAACAAAAGTTGATTTTGCATTGGACAAAATAGGAAGTGCTGTTAGACCCTCAACTAGGCAAGGCTGCAGTAAAAAATATTTTGAAGCATGGTTAGGTGCACAAGCTGGAGGAGAAGGAAGGCTAGCAAGAGTTACCTGTGCTGCTGCTGCTGCTAAAGGTAGTGACAACAGAGGTGGAGGGATTTGGAGTAGTGGGAGGGGCAACAGTTGTGGCAATCTGGGTGGTTGAGCTCGGACCAGCTGGACAGGGAACCGTCACAAGGTTTTGAAAACGGACAAAAGCCAGAGATACCACGGAAACCACGTTATTTAGGGAAGGGGTTAGGGGTTAAAAAACAAAACGAAAAAAAAAACACTCGCATGTCAGTACGAGTGAAAAAAAACAAACACCGTTAGCGACAGACAAAGCAAAGATTCCACATTTAAAGCAAAACATGTGACTTTTGTAGCATAATTAAATGCAAAGGAGGCTGTCAAATCTGATTTCAACGTTCGGATCTAGGTCAAGCTTGATAGCAGCTATCATTTGACCTAAACACACAATGGTCACCTGGCAATTTTATTTTATTTATTTTTTTAAAGGAGGAGCACTTTACTTCCTGTATGATTATGTAATCCAATAATTCATTGTTGTAATGACCTACCGGAGCAGCTGGTGTTGCTACAGGTGTTGTTTGCCTCCAGGAGTGTCACGTTGTAGCAACTGGCAACAACGGAGGCTGAAATACACAAGACAAATTCATGACTTGAATTCCTTTTTTTTCTTTCACCGACGACAAATGCTACTTGGCTAATTCATCTAAGGAAGTACAACTTGACCCGATCCTCGAAATTACTAATTAACCATGATGCGGGACTTTGCCCCACCATGAGTTTCCTGGTCCGAATCTTGTGATTGGTTGACGAGTCATGACTGACGGCATCTTGTGACTGAATTCTTTCCAGAACGTTAAGAAAATGATGAAGACAATTAAATTGGACTGTTTTCTGTCTTTTTTTTTTTTTTAAAGCATTTGACTGACCTAAACTAATTCTTTTCTCCAAACATAGCTACATTAAATAACCCAGGACTTTTTTTTTTTTAATCCATTAAATTCAAATGCAGTTGCGTACTATTGTGTTCCTCACACTAACGAGCCAATCTAATTTCTCCCACCAGATGGCTGCTCATAAATTACAGCTCCATCAAGATCACGAGAGATGAGTCCACTCTGAGGGTTTTTTTTTTTTTCTTCTTGGTGTGCGTTAATTCAAAGATTTCCCCGCCAAATCAATCCTGATTTTTAAAAATAAAAAGCTGATCGTGCTGACATGTATCAGAAACCTAAAAACAAAGATGCTTTTTCAACCCTCGCAGCGGGTTAGTTATGCAATTTCTTTCTAAAGAATTTTGTCACACGTCGGTTGAAGTATTTTTTAACACCTTTTGGGGGGGGGGTCAGAAGTAAAGTTGCGGGGTGGAGTTTGGCGGAGCTGCTATCTAACAAGCAGCTGTGAAAGGGTAGGGCCAGCTCGTGGACATTTGTGAGTGGCAGTCCTATTACATTTCGTATTTACACTTCCTCTTTGGTCTTCCACCCAGAGAAATCTAGGAAAGCTTTTTAGCATGAAGAAAAAACAAAACAGTTTGAGATCACAGCATTTGGAAAACAATACTAGTCCAGTCAGACCAGTTTTCAAATGAAATCTTTATATTGAGTTGAGTGGTCCAACCAGTCGATCCCCGCCCGTCCACGTGGAGGGTCATGTGATTGTGGCGCAATCTGACTTTAGGTCGGTCAGACTGAGAGCCACTCATTAGCGGACACGCTTTCCTGTAGCTAGTGTGAAGATAAGGCGGATTTCCTGCCACATATCGCTTCCTCTCCTGCATGTGCTGCGTTGGACTTACTAGCATCAGGTGCAAGCCCAAGTTCTGCTTCCACCACTTCTTTAGTGCCGAATCACACGAGCATGAGTGTGTGTTGGTGGAAAAAATAATCTGCTCTCCTGACCCAACACGGGTACTTTTTTTGGGTTTGGTGACGATTGCAAAATGAAAACCAGCTTAGTCCAACTAAGCAGATTTGCACGGGTATTAAAAAAATGGAGGAAAAAAAAGCGGGAAACCCCAGAGTAGATGATTGTGGCGTGTTCCTACATGTGCCAATTCCCCTTAATGTGTGATCGCAATACAATAGCGGCAAAACCGGCCTGTTATATTCACGTTGTTGCTGCTGCTGTTTTTGTTAAGCAAAGCTTGACCATGCAACATGACGTCAACGCCGCTACCATACATTCCCTCCATTCCCAGCAATCAGGAGCCCTAGCGGGCAATTCAGGCCTCACAAAGACCGACCTGTGGCCAAACATTCACGAATGGACATATACTCACATGATGGGCAGTTGAGCCACTGACAGTCATTTGCAGCATCACAAGCAGCACACTGGAGGTCAAGGCACCCATCTGCAAACATACCAGTTTGATTTTGCATGTTATATTTCTACATGGGTGTAGATAGCACAAGCTTCCACAGTGCTCGATTTCCGAGGAAAGAATTAAGGTGATTAAGTAGATCTTGAAAAGGCTCCAAAGTCTCAAATTGCTCAATAAACAACATGAGATGTGGAAGTGCTAAGTTCATTTGGAAAAAAACGGTCTTGATAAGCAAAATAAATAGTACAAAAATAGAAAAAAAAAGTTATTTTATTAGTGTGTGTGACAAAAACAGGGGAACGTGTGGAAAATAGAAATACGGTTGTACACGTATAAATGATATTTGCAACATGTTTTTTTCAAAGAATCAGTCAGGCCCTCGAACGGCTACATAAACCTTTGAAAGAGGGGGAAGTGATTAGTTCAAATACTGCAATTAATTGTCATTTAGTTCACTTTGGGCATGGTAAAACTTGACCAGTTCCTTCATCGACGATCGTGAAAACGAAACTGGCTCGTCGCCAATTGGATAATTTGTAATGCGTATTAGCCGGGAGCGTACACGTGACATCTTGCATTTCAATCGATCTATTAATCTCCTTGCCTTCTTACGTTAAACTGACATTTTCTCAAATAATGCTAATGAGCTTGAAGCGCTGGCGGAGATGCGTCGAATGCCTCGAGGCTAGTTGGCTAGCCGTTAGCATTGGCACGAGCGAGAGCGTGTGCTGAACTTACCTGCGTCTGACGCGACACACGGGCCAATGAAAGCCAGAGCTGCAGCGACGACCAAATACACCTTCGCGTTCATGGCTGCGGTGGACGAATACAAACGAGCGGCAAGATTACGTGTCGAGAATGAGTCGGCGGGGATATTTCTCGGGATCGTCGTCTAGAGGGTTGGTGCTCGAGGCTGCTGAGGCTTCGCTGGCTCAACGAGACACTTCCTACTTGACAGGTCATGTGACACCTTTCTACTTTGGGGGCGGAAGGGACCGATGGGGGAGGAGGCTGAATAGTGCAACGTCAACGACTGCAGCTTCCCGGAATGTGCTGTTTTCCAACATATTTTGAGTACAGGCACGTTTATTTTACAGTAGAAAACAAATGTCATGGCATCAAACCAAACAAAATGATCACAAAAGATGGATTTGCAATTCTGAAATATTCATTTTCAACCAATTTAAGGGAGAGGTTGCAGCAACCACACCACATAAAAAAAAGCAACCTATCAGAGACAGAAGGTGTGACCGCAAAAGTCTGGCTTGAGACATTTTTGTCACCCAACTTGACAGTTTTATCTTGGAGGAGCACAGTTTGACACCTGTGGTTAGCAAGTCTGCCTCACTTCTGAGGATCTGGGTTGAACTTAAACCAGGACATCCTGGTTCCTCACAGACACGCCCAAATTGCATCATAAGAACAATACTGATTTATATTGTATAAAAATAATAATGCATTACAATGAGACACACGGTTAATATTGTAAGATATCAACAGTAATGTAAAATGCTATTTTACACAATCATTTTTGAGTTTAAATACACCACAATTTACAACCGTACATTCCGTCTTGGGCCTTTGGTTGGTGGTCGGGGTTTCTTCTATCCTCTTGAGGACATCGACACCCTCCACCACTTGACTGTGACAAGCATGATTAATTCAATCAGAATACGCAAGAGTTTAAGAATGAATCACTGAATGCTTGGTGGTGACTACTAACCCAAATGCAACATACGTCAAGTCCATCCACCGCGTTTGTTGCAAGGTGATGTAGAACTGAGAGCCGTTGCTGTGGGGACCCTTATTGGCCATCCCTAGCGTGCCTCGCTTGGTGTGAGAAAGAGCAAAGCTCTCGTCTGAACGCAAATATAAAGTTAAGTAACCTTGCCGACGTCATTGGGCCGCTCGCCGCTGTACCGTCAAATGTTGGTCCGTAGATGGACTCGCCTCCATTTCCTCTCCTTTCTGGAGTAATATCTGCAAAGATAGCATAAAAGTGCAACACCGTCATTTTGAATTAATTATTTGACTTTAAGTGGATTTTTCAGATAACAGCGGCGCACCCCCGCCTTGCACCCAGCCGTTGGGCACCACCCGATGAAACAGGGAGCCCTTGTAGCAGAGCGGATAGCCGGCGCTCGACTGGCTGACTGACTCCCCTGTGCACAGAGCTTCAAAGTTCCACGACGTCTTTGGACACATGCTGGAGAAGAGCTGCGCGACAGAGATGACGTCCATTCATCCATTTTCAATCGTAACTGGTTCACCCTTAATATACCTCGAACAACAATCTCCCAACTGGCTCGCCTCCAATCTCGATGTCCATGTAAACAAACCTGTGCTGAATAGGAAACATGAGTTTATTTTTAACCATATCCCCAAAACAAAGCCTACCCAGCTATGTCCGACCTGCCTTAGTTGCGGAGAGATGTTTCAGGTAGTATTCGTCCACGCAGGAAGGTTCCGGCCGGTCGCACGTAAAGGCCCACTGGTCCTTGGCCCAAGCGACGAGAGCCTCATCGTCCCCGATGAACTGGCCGTCCAAAAAGCACATGACGCCGCTGGAGTATTGCCACATTTCGCCGCGCATGTCCTTTAGTCACACAAAGGGAATGCTTACATTTTTCTGTTAAAAGTTGAAGGCAAAAAGTTGACTTGGATTCATCACTGCAATGAGCTACACAATTAAGAATCAAGACAGGAGCAATTTTGTTGTACAGGTTGTTAAGAATATGTTAAAAATACATTACCATCCTTTATTTTATAAATTTACCTTCTTCTGGTTGTCCAGAAATGCATGCCAGTCCAATTCAAGTAATGGGATGATTTCTGGTTCCACAAATTCACGAGGAAACTTGTGTTTTAGTCCCTGTTTGGTCAAAAGGAGAAAAAGCCCAAATTCAGGCGACAATATTCATCCATCCAAACATTTTTTCCTGATTTTGGGCAAGTGGCGGAGTACACCCTGGAACAGTCCGGACCTCTGCACCCTGCTACTTACCTCAGTGACAGCCTTAGCAATGTGAAAATGTAGCTCTTTAATCAAGCCCACTATTTTGATGTGCAACTTTGGTTCCAAGTCTGAAAAATAAAAAGGATTTTACTTGTATTTTATCTATGTTTATGTCATGTGTTTAATTGAAATAATGCATGATATTAATTGTATACATGCAAAAGTGAAGTTGGTGTGCTCAGAGTGACTGTAATACACTGAAAAGTCAGCAAAAGCTAGAAAATAACAAAATAAAAATAACAATCGTGACAGTTTTTACTCACCGGTCGTAAGTAAAGCAGACATTTTAGATGATGTCTGAATTATGGAGTTCATGGAGTACTTAAATCCAATTTATCCACCGAAAACCAGGCATTGGTCTGTAAACAATACCCGTGTTTCCATGACAACAAACTCTTGCGGGCGCATAATATGACGTCATTTTCATGCGACAATGGCCACGTTCAGCTTCGTGCAAGCGATCTCTAGTTATCAAATTCACAACGCAGTAATCTTGAATGAATGAATGAATGAGTCTTTATTTCGAACATGATTTAAAGAATGAAATCAATAAAGAACAAACAACAACAAAACAAACATAATACGTATATCACTGTTCGAAAAGGAGTAGGAAGAAGCCTAGGCTTATCATGTCCTACCCCTATCCATCCTATCCTATCCCTATCTTATCGTTAGATTTAACCATTACATATGTTTTAACATCGATGTGACACACAAATATATACGACTGTATTTAGTGATCAAAAATATTTTCCAAAAAATTGTCAGGATAGCTGCCAGCCTGCCAACAAGGAACGTGTATTGTTTGGTTTGCCACGAATTGGACCGCAGCCTTAGAGGCGCCCAGTTTGAAAAACAACGACAGCATTATTGTTGTCTTATGTATCACATCGCTGCAAATTTCCCACTCATTTACCACATATAAAGCACATATTTATGTGGCAATGGGTGTACATGACTTGTGGTCTATTGTCGAGCCCGTGAGGGAGTCGGTGCCGCTGTACAGTTTGTCCGGTAAGAGACTGGCGGTGGACCTCAGTTTGTGGGTTTGCGAGGCCCAGCACGTCCAAGCAATGATGGGCAGAGTTGCGAAGCCCCATTTGAGGTAATATTGTCGATGAGTATAGTTCTTCTAATATTCATGAGTTTAAATGCGATTGCTTAATTTTGCACACAGCGTGCGTGCACACTTGTGCAACCACATTGTCTCAAGTTGTTTATTACAGAAAACTAAATTTACCACGATAATACACAGGAATTTATTTTTCCGGGTGTCGTCCCTCATTCTTATGGGGGTGAAGCTGGTGTTCGTCATGGAAGGGCAGGCCCCTAAACTGAAAGCAGTGACCATGAGCCAGAGGAGTGCAAATCGATATGGAGGGAACCAAAAAGGGTCTAAATCCTCAACTTCCACCAGCAGAGGGCGCTTTAATGCAGTTCTTAGAGAGGTTTGTTTGTTTGTTTGTTTGTTTGTTTACACTATTATTGAACTTTATTGTCATTGTGTATCCATAATGTGCTTTGCAGTGTGCAGAGATGCTTGACTACCTGGGAATGCCATGGGTGGTTGCCGCAGGGGAGGCGGAAGCCATGTGTGCATACCTGGACTCATGTGGTCTTGTGGATGGTTGCATCACCAATGATGGAGATGTGTTCTTGTACGGAGCACGAACCGTCTACAGAAACTTTAATATGAACTCCAAGGTATGTTTGTCTATGAGATCTCTTGAGAGTAATGACTGAGATTTAAAAAAAAGAAAATTCCCTTCTAGGACCCCCAGGTGGACTGCTACAAGACCTCCCGTGTCCAAGCAGAGCTATGCCTGTCGAGGGAGAATCTTGTCGGTCTGGCAATCCTCCTTGGATGTGATTACATTCCCAAGGTATGTATCACCCTTCCTCAACAAACCACACGCACTTTATTTTCTTCTGTTAACGCACGTCTTTTAACGCTCCCATAGGGAGTCCCAGGTGTCGGTAAAGAACAAGCTCTCAAGCTGATCCAGACCATCAAAGGCCAAACGCTTCTGCAGAGGTGGAATTTAAAAAAAAAAAAAAAAACAAGCGCCACTATGAAGGCAACAGAGTGGTGCGATGATGTCCCATGTGCTGATTCGCTCAGGTTCATGCGGTGGAAGGACGAGGGAGGGTGCCTGTCTCAGGCAGTCGTGAAGAAGCTTCCCCACTGCCACATATGTCGACATCCAGGTGAGTGAGCTTGCACCTCCGATTGCAGACCAGATAAGAGTCTCTGGACGTCCCAAATATGTGTATTCAAAGTAAAAAAAAATAAAAAATTAAATACAAGTCTTTCCTGGAGGCTTCCCGAGCTAAAAAAAAAAAAATCACATCATGACTAATTGTTAAGTAATTCATTGTTGACCATGTATTCATCGTTGTGTGTTGTTTTTTTTAGGCTCAGCCAAAGGTCACGAACGCAGCGGCTGTGTGCTTTGCGACAGTCAGCAATTCTGTCAACCTCAAGATTTTGACTACCAGTGTCCATGTGATTGGCATCGCTTAGAACGGGCCCGCCAGGCCAAGTCCCTTGAAGCAAATATCAAAAAGTACGTAGCGGTTGCAATAACGACAGGTTGGACAGCAATTCCAGGGACATATAATGTTCACTATCATCATGGGGGCAATAAAATAAAATAATATATGAATAATTTAAAATAAAATATTGTGGACACTCTGAGGCACTTTGTTCTTTCAGTATTAATATTGTTCCCTTGCATTTGTCATTTCAGGAAAACACTGGCGAGTCCACAGTTCCCGTTTACAGAGGTCCAACTGTTGCTTTTGATTTTATTTCCAAACAGTTGAATTGGTGTGTTAGAACGCCTCTTGAATTTCAATTTCCACCCTAGATTATCAACGAGTTTCTGCTAACCAAGGACAAGCCTGTTGAAAACTTCAAAAGGAGGCAGCCCAATATGCTCTCAATGCAGGTGATTAATTATGTCCCCATTTTTTACTCATTTGTGATTTAAATCTTTTGGGGATTTTTTGTTTTTGTTTTCATCATTTGGTTCTTGTTCTCATGAAAGTGTGTTTATTTTCATCTTCCCATAGAAATTTGCTCTTGACAAGATGGAGTGGCCAAAGCATTACACGAGTGAGAAGGTTTTAGTTCTGATGACCTATACAGAGCTGATGAACAGAAAGTGTGGCTGGATGATGTCATCGCAAATCAAGCCCATTAGGTCCTTAAAATTTTAAATATTTCAATGCTTTTTTGTAATGTGGATTTAAAAATTTCCAATCCTTAACTCCCCACCCCCCATGTCCTATAAAAAGGGTCTTTAAACAACGCGTGAGGAATTCAATTTCCTGCTTCGAAGTCATCTGGAGCACACCAGGCAAGTTTAAACACACGCAAAAGATCCACTCGACCTGAGTGGAGCAGAGGTGAGGTTAGGGTGTGTGTGTTGGGGGGGGGGGGGGTCTCTCGTGTGTGTGGGGGGCTGTTAGTGACTGACTGTGAGGTGCGCTTCAGAGGTGGCAGATCGCTCGCAACGGCCGCTAGGTGCTAAAGTGGCTTCCTCCCCGTGCTGGGCAATCTGTCAAATGCAAGTCTAGCTCACTAACAAGCTCGACTCTTATTATTTCAACTTGAGAATGTGTGCAAAATAAGATCATGTCATTTTTACAATCTAATATTTTTTTATGAATATAATTATCAATATTAATAAGTAATATGAATAAAAAGACTTACAAAAAACACTTATTTGAAAAGGCTTTGAAAGAAATTGTCCTTTCCTGGTGCCCTCCCCCCAGATCATTACGTGTTTCCTGAGGATCGGCCCGCCGAGGATCAGCGTGAGGTGAGGTCGGTGGAGGAGGAGAACCTCTTTCGTGCGGCCTTCCCGGAGGTGGTGGAGAACTACCTGAGGGACAAAGCATTGGCTGAAGAGAACAAGCCCAAAAGTAAGACAACACTGCAAGCTTCCTGATATCGCTTGAAATCCCACCATGGATTTCATATGGCCCCCGAGCCCCGCCCACCTCCTCCGTACCCAGACGTGCCAAGTTCTTCCCATGCCGATCAAAGGCACACGGAGCCATGGCTTGTTTTTGCAAGCGAGGCCGTTACGGCTGCTCCGACACCCGAACATGTTAGTTTGACAACTCGGCCGGCGCACATCAAAGACTCAGATGGAGCCGTGAGGTGTTGCCGGGTCTATCGGGGTTGTGCTTCACCTTGCGCCGTAACACAAACAAGTAAAAAAATAAATTAAAAAAAGGCTATTTATTTGCCTAGCAGGTGGGAATGGACATAATACATGTTTACAAATTTGTTGGTGTCTCTTTCAGAGCGGAAACCAAAGAGTAAAAAGGAGAAGATGGCCGAAAATCCTGATGGTGTTTCGGAGCTCCTAGCGCAGATGACCCTTCAAAACGCCTCTCCAGAAAAGGCCCTTCCAACCTCGCCGCAAACGTTGCTTTCGGAAACGCCCTTGAGCCATAAACAGCATCAACGATTCACCGAGAACGGCTCTCAGGTGGATTCCTCAGCAGCCGCCATCGACGCGCTCCATCTTAGCGACATTGACTGGGACGCGTTGTCCTTCACGGCCACCCCGCCGCCTCAAGCGGCTCCCGAGTGCCCAAATAGATTCTCCAATCAACTAAGCCTCCTCGTACCAATTTTAAAATCCCCTCATAAAGACGGAAGTGGTATCAAAAAATCATGTGAAGTCATTCCAAAGGTGGACAAAAAACCTCCTCACCAGTACAAATTTATCAGATCAGCATCCACAAAAGTGCAGAGGTGCCACTCGCAGCCATGTCCGGTGAACAAAATCAAGAAGAGCGTGTGCGTGAGTGTTTGTTCATCCAGCGAGGATAGCGATGAGGAGAACCGGCAGGCGCTGCCTCGCAGAACCACCAAGAGCAAGCAAAGTCTGCAAAGTGGAGATTATGTCACAAGAGCACCAAGCAAAATCCAGGCCGATATCAATGATGTGTTCCCTCCCACCTCGGCGTCCCCCATCGTTGTGTTAGATAGTGACGATTCGGTCGTTTGTGGGGACAGCCCTTTGCCGCTGGCAGAGAGACTCAGGCTCAAGTTCCTTAAGTAAGAAGCTGGACATTTTTTTAAAAATGCAGTAGAAATTTATCATGTAGTCAGCTTTCTGCCTTCAAACCTTGACTTCAAATAAGGCGCAATTGGAAAAATAAACACTCAGTGTGTATGTGTAAAAAGTGCCATTTAAACACACACTGTCCTTTAGAAAACTACGAGCTGTTGGTTTTACAGCCTTCTGCTGATGGTCCCCTTCATCAGGATTCATGAGTGAGGCCTTACACACCTTTTCAGACATGAAAAGGTCTGGCATGAGCTTGGTGACAGCTGCATCCTCATGGCCAAATAAACTTCTACTCACCTGCTTGTGTCCACCCATGCCCTTATTTGTATGTATCCTTTGTCCTAATAAAAGCTTAAAACACCTCAAGTGCTTGGAAGAAATGGATCGTGGACAGAAATAAACACTTGAAGGCTTGCTGTCGGTTGTATTTATTAGTATGTGTGTAAATACGTTAAATGCCATCATTTTAGATTATTTGATGAAATATCACATTTTTAATTGAACTGTTGCTGTTTAAACGCTTATTGAAAACGTTTCAAATTATTTAAGTACAATTGAAAATTTTAATGATACTTTTACTGGATTTTTTTTGCATTATGTTTAATTACTTCATTGTCTATCATTTTAATTCGAGCACAAGCACAGCTTTGACCTGCAAGACTCTGGTCTACAAGCGTTCTAGGGGTCCTGCGTGGGCCCGCCCCTTCATTAGGGAGATCACATCAAACTGATAATTGTCGTCGCGCAGACTTTAAAGGCTCATTTCCCACAAAGGGAATCTAATTATTTGTCTTTCTGTCGCATTATCCGCCTATTTAGCCTTATTCGCACTTCGGTGAGAACGAACGACGTCCTCTGCAAAGGTCGCATTTTGCCACTTGTGCTTCGCTTTGAACTCGTTTTTTCCGCCTCAGCTGTGAACCCATAAACCTCCGGAGATGCGCCCGCGTATAAAAACGTCATCTCCTCAGAGAATCTCGTCTGCTGTCATCATCTCTGGATGCTGATTTTCCTCAACATGGACCTCAGTGGTGCAACGTCCCAAATCCTACAGGACTGGAACATCCCCGAACAGCTCCACTCCTCGGGCTCCTCTCCAGAGTCCAATTCCTTCTCCTCTGTGGACTCCGTGTGCTCCTCGCCGGAGATGTTCTACTACGGAGGCCACCGGGAGCTCGTCTCCGGGTCTCCACGGCGAGGTCCCTGCACCGGCTCCAAGGCGCATGGCAAGGCTAAGATGTCCACCAAGAGGCGCGTAAAAGCGAGCGAGAGGGAGAAGATGAGGATGAGGAGTCTGGCCGAGGCTCTGCACCAGCTCCGGGAGTACCTGCCGCCGGATTACACCAAGAGGGGCCAGCCTCTGACCAAAATACAAACCCTCAAGTACACCATCGAGTACATCAACAAGCTCTCGGACATTCTGAGCCATGCGTAAAAGTCATCATTTTACGCAACCACGCGTAGACGTCATGCAAGCGTGGTCATGCTCATTTTTGGACTCTTTTTTTTTTTTTTTCTCATGTCAACAAGTGTGTTTGAATTCATCACGTGCCTTTGCCCTTTTCTGGATGTAAATATTGTTTTGAGGGCACTTGTGTTTTGTATACCAGTTTACAATTGTAAACTCAACAATTAATTGTTGACACATTAGAGAAATGTAGGTTGAGGACAATAGTCATGCATTTGTCTTGCTGAAAAATAAACACCATTCGTCTTATTTTTTATTATTATTTATTCATTTCATTTAATAATGTTCTCTGGGAAGGCGGCTCGGTGGCGCACTGGGTAGCACGTCCGCCTCACAGTTAGGAGGGTGCGGGTTCGATTCCACCTCCGGCCCTCCCTGTGTGGAGTTTGCATGTTCTCCCCGGGCCCGCGTGGGTTTTCTCCGGGCACTCCGGTTTCCTCCCACATCCCAAAAACATGCTTGGTAGGCCGATTGAAGACTCCAAATTGTCCCTAGGTATGAGTGTGAGTGCAAATGGTTGTTTGTCTCTGTGTGCCCTGCGATTGGCTGGCAACCGGTTCGGGGTGTCCCCCGCCTGCTGCCCGATGACGGCTGGGATAGGCTCCAGCACGCCCGCGACCCCCGTGGGGACTAAGCGGTTCAGAAAATGGATGGATGGATGTTCTCTGGCGAACTTGTACGTTAAATTGGTGAACTTGAACGCTTGTTTGGAGAAATACAATTGGTTCAACCATCGAACAGACCATCCCACTCATTGTCCGAACACCCGAAACAGGAAGCGCAACGTCGCATCACGTTAAAGGTGGGCGCGTCTGTTTGGTCACCGCTGCCAACAAATTAAAAAATTCCGAATGGCCAACGACGAGGCAGTGGCAGGGGCAACTTCCCCCATTAAAAATGTACATATGTGCACTGTAAATGCATGTGCATATGCATTAGATTGTAAAATAATATTTTAATAAATGTTGCAAAGCACTGTATGCCGGTCTCACATTTTTAGTGGTGTCTTTGCAGAATAAATAATCCCATATATTGAGTTTTAATACAAAAACAATTTGAGATGAATTGAGATGTAATTTGCAGAACCCTTTTACTTTATTATAAAATAAGACAGACACACACACACACACTGGTTCAGGTGTACAATTATTGACTGAGCTTCTGCCCTCCCTCCGTGGGCTCGTCCTTCCACATGGGCTTCTGGATGTGTTCTGGAATTTTCTCTATTGCAGTCTGGTAACAAAAAGCATCATTATGAGGCTTGTGAACACATCAATGATCCAAGCATAAAGCAAGAGCCCAACTCACCTTGGTCACCTGCATGGCTACACTTTCCGGAAGGTTCCTCTGGATGTATTCTAGATACACCCGAGCTGTGGAGCCTGTTAAATGAGACAACTACAAACAAAGTCCAAGTTATAAAGTGTTAAATACCATCCCACATCCAGTAATCACATAATCTCACCTCAATACAGCGGTAATGTGTCCTCATCTCATACTGAACCCTGTGTTTCTTGAAGATGTGGACAGACTTGAGCAGTGTCAACCTCTCCATGTCTTTAGGAGGTTCAAAACTGTGAAAGAGGATGGGAAGAAAAGAGAATTAGACCTTGGACAGCATGGCAGTGTTGTTTTTATTTGTATTATATTTGCACAATGCCATTTTTGCTACAACAACTTTGTGAAGTCTGCATAGATATTGCCATGACTCACACTTTCCCAATGGTGACGCCAAGCTCTTTGGCCGCCATAGTGGCAAAATACTCATAGCTGTCCAAAACTGCCCTGTCGTGGCCTTTCACCAGCACAGTAACTTTCTTGAAAAGTGTGTCGGGCTCTTCCGTCACGGTGATCTAAAAAGTGAAGCGTTAGAATGGCTTCCTGGGTAAATGAATTAGATGTTTCAAAGGTTGGTGGATTGAGATACAACTCACGGGGGAAGCTGTTGATGAAAATAATGTGGTTGTGTGGAAGGATTGGCTCAGATGGAGGGGACACCTGCAAAGATTTGAATGCAAAGAAATGTAAAGGGTGTGTGGCAAACCAAATGGATCCTGACATGCTGGTACCACTATGATTATTCATAGTAAATGCATGAATGGAAAATAAGTTGCGTACATCGCAGAGCATTTAACTGATCTGCATGTCACTCACTAAATAGCTGGCATAAATAGAGCCACAAAAAACGGACCAATAGTCAATTAAGTTAATTCTTTATTACAATGCTACATACCGAATCGTGGGCCATTTCTGGTGTGCTGCACAATGACCCTGAATTTGTGGTGCCTGAAAAACATGCGCATATTAACAGACGCTAGGTTTGAAACGATCACCAAATTACACCATGACACCAAATGTGTAAAGAAAAAAAAAAGATTACCGAATGTGATATTCCGCCAAGTATCCTTGCCAAGGAGCAAAATTCTCCTCGGAACGCCATGGAAGCGGCCATGTTTTCAGAGTAGTATGGGAAATCGGAAGCAATACGTATCGCACTGCTGCCCTCGCGTGATCTGGAAGGTACATTACACTAACAGAGGCAATTACCCAATACCGTACGCGTAAAACTGGGGAAACCTCATTCTGACAACTATGAGAGAAACACTCAAATATTTGCAAATCAAAAGTATTTACATGACCACATGAACGACATTTTGAACGTGTTTTGTTATTCGTGCTTTGACGACGTCGTTGATTCAAACGAGGCTTGAACGTGACAAGCGAGCGTCATGTGACCGTCACGTGACCCAGTTGTCGGGGCCCTGTTGCCAGTTCCTACAGAGCTCCGGTTCGGCTCACGCAGACCAAGCAGGGACCAGCGACAACAGCCGAGGTATGCTTCACACTTTATTGCTGGCTTCCCTTTGACTCACAATATACCCTACAGTTTGCAAGAAATGATACTCGCGCAATTATGCAAATCAGCTAGGCGGCTAGGTCTTTAAAAAAAATACAGAATAAAGGTAGTCGACTTGTCACGCTAACAGTAGCCGGATAGCGAGCAGTGCCAGCGGCGGATGGACAGCCCCTGATCGCCGCCTTGGCTGGTTCTGGATCAGCTAAGGTTAGCGGGATGGTTAGCCGCCTCTTTCCCCCCCCCATTTTTTCCAATTATGACAATAAAAGGTTAACAATCGCGTGTATCGGTCGCGCCAGCACAATTTAAAGAAAATCAGAAAGGAAAAACGTGGATGAGGGCTTTTGTCTAATGGCGACATTTTTTGATGCACAGAGCTCACAAGGAGTTACCTCAACCTAGCATCATTTTAACGACATTGTATTGTTCCGCACCGTGATATTATTCTACTACGCTATTTTCTGGGCCGCTCGGCTCTCATATGATTCTAATTGAATCGAAAGAATGCTTCTTTTTTTTTTTTTTTAACCAATACCCATGATTTACCATTTTATTTACCACGCAATTATTATTCACACTTTGTTTATCTCATGTGCGTTTAGCTGCAAAGGGGGCGCCTCGGTCCATCAGCGTGTGCTAATTAAAGCGGAGCCCAAAATGATACACGAGTCTTTTCAATTATTCATTAAGTCGTTATAAATCCGTCCCCCGCGCAGAATAGCCACGGAACTAGTCATAAAAGGATAATGAGGGTGCCATTCAGGCACGTTAAATTATTATTAAATTTATTCGATAACTAATGTATAGGGGTCATTTGTTTACGACTCCATTTAAAAATCAGCAAACCTGCCTATTGGATGGAGCTGTAGTCTATCAAGAATCCTCTGCAACACAGTAGTAAAGTAGAAATTGCAGTAAAAACATTTACGAAAAACACTTGAGATGGTGCCGAAGAAGAAACGAGGGCTACTTTAGGCCACCTTATCAATATTTGACGTAAGCAGTCGAGTGGTTACGCGGCAAATGTCACTGTTTATTTATGAGCTTTGCTAAATGGAGCTGCGTTTTTTTTGGTCTGTTTTTCCTTTGGCTCGCCACAGTGGGATGCCCAAGGTTTGCCAGCGTTATGACGTTACCGGGAGGGGCGGAGCTCTTGCGGGCTTACAGCTGATGGAGAGGAGTCCCTGCTCCTCCTCCTCTCACATGCGCCGGCAGGATCGGATGATGAGGATGCAGCACGTCGGCGGCGACACACAAGTAGCGCTGGGATCAAGGGCGAGCCGCAGGACATGCTGAGCGGACTCATTAGCGGTTTACATGCATTTCTTCCATGACAAGTGCCTTCCCAACGCGGATTTTCCGACTTTTCTGATATTATTTGGACCCTCGCAGAGGTTTTCACAGATGTCCGGGGACTCTATGCAACAACGCTGTCTCATATTCATCGAACCTCTAACCTCAGCACAGGACTCTTGAAAGGAGGACCCTCCTCCCCGCACGAGCCCCCACGGGTAGCTTGGCTTGGTACGACCGCAGAGATGTTCGCCTCAGTGGAGCACGGCTCGGTCCTCTGCAGCGACTCCAACATCCTGTGCCTGTCCTGGAAAGGCCGCGTGCCCAAGAGCGAGAAAGAGAAGCCGGTGTGCCGGAAACGCTACTATGAGGAGGGCTGGCTGGCCACTGGGAACGGCCGAGGCGTCGTCGGCGTCACTTTTACATCCAGTCACTGCAGGCGGGACCGGCCGACCCCTCAGAGGGTCAACTTTAACCTCAGAGGGCACAACAGTGAGGTAAAATGGAACATGTTGTTTTTTTATTTTGATTTTTTTGGGGGGGGGGGGGGGGGGTTGGAGTGACAATATAGTAGTTTAATTACTCAATATTTTATGGCTGGTATCGGCAGATTCTGCGAGAACCCGATAACTGTCCCTATACGAGCTGTTTGACTTGATTTTTTTTTCCAGGTTGAGCTTTGCTCAAGGCGATCGTCGATGAGTAAGGCTACCATGGCTTGGAGCGCCCCCCTTCTTTCTCCTATGTCTCGAGTCCCTTTCAGTCAGGGTCAGAGATAATTAAAAGGGGACAGCGTTCAAAAGGAGCGCTACTGAAATTGGACCTAGTTTCCGACCAGGCTGACAGTCAACAGGGAGAAAAGCTGCCCATTTTCAGTCCGTCAACTTTAATGAGCTACTGCTAACTTATACCGCCGCCTCCTGACCTCCTGTCAGTTGTGCCGCGCTTGAAAAACACAAGATGGGAATTATTTTTATCCGCCTTTTATGAACACTACGTAAGAATCCCTCTGGGATGGGATTCAAAATAGATCAACACCTCGTTTGACAAGCCTCCTTGCAGCGTCTATTCATTCTAAATGAGCGCGGAATAGATGAGGAGTAGTTTGACAACGCCATTGTGGAGCTTTATGCTGCCTTGTCTGGCAGTACGCTCGCTTCCTTTCAAGCAAAAATAGGAACCGCGCCGTCACATCTTGTTTTTCGTATTCACGCCTTACAGTACGGCTATTCGTGATTGATGACAAGATAATTGGACTGGAGTTTAGCTCTGTCGCATTTGACACATTTTGGCATGCAAGTCAAGAACCCTCAAGCGATATTTGCATCAAACCATGCTGTTCGTTTTTAGTCGGGATTAGTAAACCCGGAATAGGCTTGCGTTTATACCGTAGGCTTTGTAGGCGGGATGCCGGAAAGCTTCATCAGCATGCGACTCGGCGATTCGCCCGACAAACGCGATCGTAAACAACGCTGCGTGGCCGGCAGCCTTTTGATTCGGAAGTTCCTCGATCACGCCCGAGGAGCCCTGAGTCGTAATCATGAAAATTGATCAACCCATCGTGCCTGTCACGCCTGACGGATTACTTTGCGGCTTTATCTGGGAATGAGTCACTGAAAGGGGGCGGAGAGAGTCAAAGAAAAAAAAAAAGTATAGAAATGATAATAAGCGTTCTGTCGCTTTGATGAGGAGTCAAATATAATCAATTAGGCTTTCATGCCTTTTTTCCTGCACCTTAAATCATTCATGTGCTCTCTACCTGTCTGACCACTTGACCCGTGCGCCACGCTTAATACGAACAGCTTTATCGCCGGTAATCCAGCCACGGAGAGGACATATTGCATAACAAGCTCCACGGCCGTGTCAGGTCTTCTCGCATATTTTTTTTTTTTCTTCCAGATTTTCCGTCGCATGGAGGCTCTTTTGGATTTCCATTTGACGTAAAAAAAAAAAAAAAAGCCTGTACCTGTTGCCCTTCCTCCAACTCCGCTCTCCCTGTTCTTTTTTTTTTTTTTTCTAACAGCACAGCAGTTCTCTTCTATTGAGTTAAGCATCCGATTTAATATCTTGTCCAAATCAGCGACCTCTGACTCTCTCTCCCAGTTTTCTCTTGAGCCAGCTGCTCTTCACTTTTTCAGTAATGAAGAATTGGCTCGGCTCACAATCGGGTTTTATTGGAAATATCCAAATTAATCCCCTTTTATCCAATCGGGCACTTGTGTTGTAAAACTGGCAAAATCATTTTGGTATAGATTTTTTTTATGCCCAGTTTCTGTCCACCAGCCAAGACTATGAATTTCTTTTGGCTGACACAAAGGGCTCCCTGCCAGCGTTCAATGTTGCCATGGACCTTCGTGCTCCTGCCACTGTGATGCTGAACCTTCACAATGTCCTTTCACTTTTGCTGACTGCAAACTGACCCCTTGATTTCATTTGCCCTCTTCCTTTAACTCAATTTAGCAGCCCGCCTGGATCTCTCCACGCCCCGCCCCTCTCCTTATCCTGTCTGTCTCCATGTGACGTCCGATCTCTCCTGGCGAGGTGCTCAGCTGTCTCCCCCGTGTGATGCCTGTCCAGCTCGCACTAATCTCCACACCCTGCTAAATTTACACTCACATGGGCAGATTATTCTCACCCTGACGCAGACGATGGTGCGGGACACGACATGTGGCGCACGTGGTGCCGTTTTTTTGGTTCCTTTTGATTTACATCTGGTCCTTTTGTTGGAAGTTAAGAAGCTAATGTTAAGCCCAGAGACTGTATCCCCCGTCATCAATTTTATGTATTCAAACTCACTTGTTAGTGACACATCATCTCTTTTGCATCAGTCCAGTGTAATCCTTCAACCCCCCCCCGAAGAGTTAATCAGTGTCGTACAGTCCTGATCTTTATCCTCATTAAATAATACCCAGGTGGTGGATTGACACCAGAGCAACTCAAAAGGTCTCCACTGAAACGTTAGCGGTTGTCGGAGTCACACTCGGAAAGTGTAAGCCCCGGCTAAAACGTGCCCTGTGTTGTGCCTCGGAGCATGTACGGCCCACGTGCTTGGTTGGGTGAGTGAGAGCAGAGCTGCTGCCCGCTTGGGATTATTCCTCTGGGAAGAGGCTGAGTCACGCTACAGAAGAACAGGCAGATAAACACATGCAGAAAATGGAGGGAAGCGCTTGGGGATGGCAATGGGTTCTTTGAGGTGACATTTAGTGTCCTTACCGCTCAGCGTCTTGTTCCTCTGTTGAGCTCCATTTATTTTTGTCACAAAACCTCAATTGTGTGTCATGCGTCTGACAATTACAGCTCCTCCGAGGATTTCTCAAAATGAGGTTAGCTCACGTAATGATAGACTGGATGGAGTTCAATGCTAAACTTAGCTTTGCGCTAATGTAACCACTGGTGGTTTTGCCACGTGTCGAGCACTTTGAAGCAGTCTGTCTGACTCATTCACTCATTGTCTCCAAGGTGGTCCTGGTGCGATGGAACGAGCCCTTCCAGAAACTGGCCACCTGCGACACCGACGGCGGCATCTTTGTTTGGATCCAATACGAGGGCCGCTGGTCGGTAGAGCTGGTCAACGACCGCGGAGCTCAGGTAAGAGGTCACCGAGTACAAATGCTAGAATTGCGATATAGACGGGCGTTGTCAGCATTTGAACTCCAAACCCGTGTGGCTCGACAGGTGAGCGATTTCACGTGGTCGCACGACGGCACTCAGGCGCTCATCTCCTATCGCGACGGCTTTGTCCTGGTGGGGTCCGTCAGCGGGCAAAGACACTGGTCATCCGAGATCAACCTGGAGAGTCAGATCACGTGCGGGATTTGGACGCCCGACGACCAGCAGGTAGGAACGCACGCTTCTAATTTCCCAGGACACTCGTGTTCTAATGCTTTTACCATTACCGCGCAGGTTTTGTTTGGCACCGCCGACGGCCAGGTGATCGTGATGGACTGCCACGGGCGCATGCTAGCCCACATCCTGCTGCACGAGTCGGACGGCATCGTCAGCATGTCGTGGAACTACCCCAATTTCCTGGTGGAGGACAGCAGCGAGAGCGACACAGATTCCGACGACTACCCGCCGCAGCAAGGTTGCTTCGCTCACTCAATGTCGTGCAGACTTGCCGTTATCCGGCTGTTTTATTTACGTGCTGCAGGGAAGCAGATGTGCCACCATCTGTGAGCTTCTCATCCCGACTTATGCACATAATATTTTTTTCTTTCTTCACGTTACAGTGCGCAGCCACAAACCTCTGCTCACAGTTAGCTTTACTTCTGGAGACATTAGCCTGATGAACAACTACGATGACCTCTCGCCCACCCTCATCCGCACCGGCCTGAAAGGTACTCACCCCCCCCCCCCCCTTCTGATAGTTCATCTCCTGACCCGACTCTCTTCCCCGCAGATGTGGTCGTCCAGTGGTGCTCGCAGGGGAACCTTCTGTCGGTGGCCGGCATGGAGAAGACGCTCCTCTCTCACGACCCCTCTTGTACTTCTCCTACGAGGAACGCCATGGTCAAGTTCTATAATGTCCGGGGTGAACACATCTACACACTGGAAACACCAGCGCAGGTGATCAACAGCGACAAATTGGAGAGCAACAAATATTTGTGTGAAACGTGCTGAGCTCAACTCCTCCTTCTGCCCCGGCAGCGGCCCATCACCACGCTCTGCTGGGGTCACCGAGACAGCCGCCTCTTCCTGGCGTGCGGGCCGGCGCTCTACGTGGTGCGGGTGGAGCACCGCGTTGCCAACCTGCAGCTGCTCTGCCAGCAGGTCATCGCCACGGCCGTGAAGGAGGAGAAAGACGTGGCTAAGCTCACCATGCCGTCACGTCTCTGCTCCTACGTCACTTCCGCCTTCATCCCCACCATCAGGGTAAGATCGGATGACGTGACACTGACAACAAAACCTGACCCCGCCTCTTTTCCCCCCCAGCAGCCCATTCCGGACCCCAACAAAATGCTTGACTTTGTGAGCTACCCAACAGCTGGCAATGAGCGTCTGCATTGTACAATGAAACGCACGGAGGACAACCCAGAAGTGGGCGGGCCCTGCTACACTTTGTACTTGGAGTACTTAGGCGGTCTGGTGCCCATCCTAAAAGGTCGACGCATCAGTAAATTGCGTCCAGAGTTTGTTATTATGGACCCCAAGACGGATGGAAAAACAGGTAAGGCGAGGAACTTATTAACATGACAATCTAGTTAGTCTTCCATCTATTTTTTTTTTTTAATTCCATCTCTCTTGCCAGATGAAATATATGGCAACAGCCTGATATCAGCGATGATTGACAGCTGCAACTGCTCCGACTCCAGCGACATCGAGCTCAGCGACGACTGGGTCGGCAAGAAGTCTCCAAAGATATCCCGGGGCAGTAAGTCCCCCAAGCTTCCCAGGTGCGCAATTATGATTATTTTTGTGCATCGTGTTTCGCTTGACGTCATTCGTCGTAACGGAATGTGCTTTACTGCATGCTTAAATCATCTTTTCCCCCTTTTTCCCATTTGCTACCTTCTCTGTAGAGACTTAGTTTGTCCCTTTACCAACAGAATCAACATCGATCCCAGGAAATCGCCTAAACTCTCTCGCGCCGCCCAGGAGGTTTCCAGGTCCCCACGTCTACCCATACGCAAACCCTCCATTGGCTCGCCCAGTCTAACGCGGAGAGAATTCCCTTTAGATGACATCACTCAGGTACTCCGTCACCTTTGTATTCAACAAGCGCTTTGAAAGGATGACCCATTTCTGACCTGTGTGTCTTAATGCAACTCTTTCAGCAAAACTACCTTGCTCAGGTCACGTCAAATATTTGGGGAACAAAATTCAAGATTGTGGGCCTCGCTGCATTTCTACCAACAAACCTTGGTGCAGGTAATCGATCGACGACTTTGGGTGAAGACGTTCTCGGATGATGTCGTGACAATGTTCCTCTGATTTCCCCCCCCCCCCTTGTCTCCCCTCAGTCATCTACAAAACCAGCCTCCTCCACCTGCAGCCCAGACAGATGACAATTTACCTGCCGGAGGTGCGCAAGATCTCCATGGAGTACATCAACCTGCCCGTCTTCAGCCCCAATGTCTTCAGTGAGGACGAGGACGACTTGCCCGTGTCGGGCCCCGCCGGGGGCGCAGACGACAACCCGCCCTGTACGGTCAACATTCCCATTGCCCCTATCCACAGTCCCGCCCAGGCCATGTCCCCCGCCCAGAGTATCGGCCTGGTCCAGTCCCTGCTCGCCAATCAAAATGTTCAGCTGGATGTTCTAAGCAACCCGACGGCCACTTCTCCTGGAGCTGCTGCTTCTGCTTCTGCTACTTCCGACCAAAGCCAAGATGCCGCGCTTACAGCCCACTACACGGTCCCAACCCGATACTCCAGTCCTGGCCAGGTCATCTTTGGAGGGCTGGACATGAGTCGCCTCACTGTTGGAGCCTCGCAGTCTCATCATCATCAGCAGCAGTTACATCAGCTCCAACAACAGCAGCACCAACAACAGCTCCAGCAGCAACAGCAGCAACAGATGCTGCAGCAACAGCAGCAACATCAACAACTACTTCAGCAACAACAGCAGCAGCTTCAGCAGCAGCTCCAACAGATGCAACAGCAGCAGCAGCAACAAAAACTACAGCAGCAACAAATGCTTCAGATGCAGCAGCAGGAACAGCAGCAGCAGCAGCAGCAGCTTCACATTCAAATCCCCGTTCCCTCCATGTCGTCAGCACAGACCTCAGTGCTTCCGACGGGGGCGCTGCAGATCCAGATCCCTCACCCGCCACCTGATCTCGTTGAAAGAGGAGCTACGGGTGAACATGAGACCCTGCTGAAAATAAAGACCACGCGTTCGGGTCCGCAGCTGGCCGAAGCCGACACGGTGGTGTTCAGCGCGCCGCTGGAGCTAAGTAAAATGAATCCCCCTCCTCCTTATCCTGGAACTGCGCCCTCTTCCATGTCGGCCTCCGGCGTGCCCTCAAACGCCTTATCGGGAACAATTGGGAACTCCTCTGGAACGCCACCGCCTGGTGATCTGAGTGCAAAGAAAGCAGATATCCAACTTTATCCCCCAAGTCAGCACCAAGGCCAGTACCCCACACCGCTAGGCTACGAGCGAATCACCACCTTTGACAGCAGCGGTAACGTGGAAGAAGTCTGTCGTCCTCGAACCCGTCTCGTCTGCAATCAAAACGTCTACAGCTTGCAAGGGCCGGGAAGCTCCGCCACCCTCAGGGTCACCTCCTCTTCATCCTCCTCGGCAGAAAGCAAGAAGATCCAGCTGCCCTACAGCTCCGCCACACTCAACAGACTTACCGCACCTCGCTATTCCATACCGAGCGGAGACCCTCCCCCGTATCCGGACCCGGCCAATCAGAGTGGCGGCAGGAATCCTGGACAAAAGCTGGACAGCAATCTCATCCACGCCACTCTCAGGAGGAACAGCCGAGAGGCCACCCTCAAAGTGTCCCAAATGATGGAGCCGCCCAGACCGCTGCCGCCAAAAGCTAAACATAACAGTGCACTGGCGGCCTCCTACCAGCAGAGGGTGCAAACTGCCTTATACACCTGCAGTCAGTGTAGCAGCGGGTCCAGCGTTGGAGTCACGGCTCCGGGCAGCGCCAATGGGATAGCGGGGGGCACCATCATCAGGCAAGATTTTCCTCCCGGGAACGGTGCGCCGCACAGCACAGTCATCGTACACTCCAACAGCGGCACTCCTCTGGGCTCGCAGTCCTCTTACAGCCTGCTCAGCTCACTGGAAGGACCCGGACCCACAGCGCTGGGAGCGAGCAGTGGCCGAGAGCGCGTCGATTATGTTAATTCAGCGTTTACCGAGGACGAAACGCAGTCTCTCAGGCATTTGGCTTTGGGAGGAAATGATGCGTCAGGCTTGCTGTTTAAACGCCCGCCTCCCTATCAGTGGGACCCCGCCGCCACGGAGGAGGTGTGGGTCCCTCAGGAACGGGGTGCCACGCTCAACCGCCCCGGGCATCCGCTACCACACAAGCCCCCGCCGCTTATTCTCAGCCCAGCTCAGCATTTGGACGTGTCCAGGCTGCCTTACATGTTGTCTCCCAGGTCGCCCACCACCCCCGGCGCCGGGTCCTTTCAAGCCGGCTACCAGATTTCTCTCCAGTATCCCCAAGTTGCTGCCTACCCCGCAGTGCTCACGTCACCCAGACCCTGTTCCTCCCCAAAAGAGGTGGACGCCCCCGTGTCTCTCTCACAGCAGGATGCCACCATTGTCCTACCTGCCGGTTACCCCGCCAATCTAACCAACCTGGCCTGTTGCCCTCTACCACCTATGTACCCCGGTTCCGGGCTCGCCATTCCCCCCATCGCCCTCCACACACCTTGGGGTACGTACAACTCGTGCCCCCCTTCTACCAGTCCTGCTGTGCCCCTACCGCCCAAAGCTTCCCATATGATGGTAGACAAAAATGCTCTCTCACCACCACCGCTGCCTCCGCCTCCTCCACCACCACCCCCGCCACCATCACACGCGGAACTGCAGAACCACGCGGGGCTACAAGACGGCATGGCAGAAACCGGGGACAGTTTCCAGGAAGTGCTGTCCTTAGCCGAGAGCCCCGTGCCACCTCGCTCGGACAAGTTCAGCAAGAAGAACCGCAAGAGGGCGGAGGAGGCCAACGTACCGCAACTGGCTGAGGGGAGCAAGTCCAAAAAGGAGGGCAGGGGACTGGGGGACTTCAACGCCCTCATCTCCAGCCCACGGCTGGGAGGGAGGGACAAGAAGAAGGTGAAAGGACCAAAGGAGCAGCTAAAGGCCAAGAAGCTGAGCAAGGCCACCGCCAACAGCGAGTTCCAGGACAGCTCGGATAGCGAGCCAGAGCTTTTCATCAGCGGGGACGAGCTCCTCAACCAGTGCCAGAGCGGGAAAAAAAGCTGGAAGACCAAGAGGAACCTCAGGGCGGCCAGCGAACTGGAGGAGATGAGGTGTCGCAAGGCCAATGAGAAGGAGGACCGAGGGCTGGGCAGCCAGGGCTTCGTGTACGTCATGGCCAACAAACAGCCTCTGTGGAATGAAGCCACGCAGGTCTACCAGTTGGACTTTGGCGGTCGCGTCACGCAGGAGTCCGCCAAGAACTTTCAGATTGAACTCGAGGGCAGGCAGGTGAGACACCTCACTGCGTTGTAATATGAGATGCTCGAGGCACGGTCACATATTTTCCCTTTGCTGTCTTTTGCAGGTGATGCAATTCGGCCGCATCGACGGCAACGCCTACATCCTGGACTTTCAGTATCCCTTCTCCGCCGTGCAGGCCTTCGCGGTGGCTTTGGCCAACGTTACGCAACGCCTCAAATGAGACGGCGCCCCAATCTCGAGCTCCACAGAGAAGACGTCAGGGGAGAGGTCCGATCCCGCTGCACTACACGATGCTGCCACTTTCGGCAACCGTCATGCAAATAAACGCTGCTTCAATTAGTCGACTAGAGGCTTTTAGACAACCAAGAGAGGAAACTGTCAATTTTTTCATTTTTTTTTTTTTCATTTTATTTAAAAACAAATGGAGCAGTAGTAATACTTGAAAACCACACTCTGGTGATTGTTGTTATTTTTTTCCCCCCAGAGCACACCTAGGTACTACTGGCCACTCAAATCCATTGCTGTACAACACTCACCACTAGATGACACTGCTTTTGCTTTTAGGAGGTGGTTGTGATGCAAAATGGCGGACTTTTGTTTTCGCTCTGTCATTCCTTTTATTTTATTTTTTTGCTACTGTCACTTCACACGTTTTATACCTGTGGCTGCTGGCGTTTGAATAGGAGACTTTTTTTTTTTGCAATACACATACCATTGAAGGATGAAGAAACATGGATTAAGTTATGCGTACTGTACATTGTAAATCGTCGCCATTGCTTGTTGTTTTATTTTATTTTCCTAATAACCCATCCTGTCAACACGCGGCTTTCATTCGGGAGACTAAGTTGTGATGTCGCTGTGATGTCGGCCACGGCACCTGTTGTCACTTCTGTGAAGTGCGTATTCAGCGAGGGGCCTGATCCGCCCCTTCACCCTCTCGCCCACCCTCAAATCTTAAATACCACACTTAAACGAGGTGCAGGGACTATTTTTCTACGTTATTCTCACAATCTCCTCAGACATATCAGTCTTACCCAAATGATTTTTGTGTAAAGAGACTTGGGTGACTTCTGCCACTGTGTTTCAATGCTGTAATACTGTTCAACGCAAAAACTGAAATCATGTTTTTATTCACTTTTTTTGTCTTCAAAGTCATAACACCAACGAAGGATGGAGCCCGTGGGTCATATCTCCAAATATGGTTTGTTGTGTTTTCCCAGTAATGCAACTTTTTGTCATTGTATTGCAACTTTGGTCAAGTACAATTCCATCTTAATTCATGCAAGAATATTTTTCCTCATAATACAACTTTGTCAACATTTTTGTGCCAAAATACACTTTTGCGAAGACATGAAAAGAGCCTAAAATGAATAATGCTTAGTTGTGCAATATTTTCTCTGGACAAAAAAAATATTTGGTTGATGGCCCATATTAATACTTTTCTTTTACATTCAGCATCTCAAGTTGCTCGTTTGTACTTTTTTTTTTTTTTAATTTATGAGATCATACTGTACATTGTGGAGTTTACGCAACTTTTTTGTTATTTTGTTTTGCATATGCTCTAGTGTTGCCACAATTGTGAGGTTTTGGGGCAAATTTGTGACTTTTGAAAGGGGGGGGGGGCATGTAGAGTAGACTGTTTGTCAATTTGTGTGTGCCTGTGTGTTTATTCACGCTTCGACCCGTTGCATCTGTTGAGTCCATTCTCCCGGCCTCTGACATGTTCACATCAATGTCACACCAGTCACGAAGTGCAAGCTTCTGGATTCACAAAGGCCAATGTGGACTTCTAAGCGTTTTTTTTGACAAAATGTAGATACTGCAGGATTTGGCTTTTCTTTTGAAAAGGTATGTGCTTGGTATTTGTAGGTGTTAGACTATTTGGTGACTGAACGTTTTTAGTGAATGGATTAGTAAGGCATGTCATGTAAATTATTTTATAATTGTATATGTTAAGCATCTTTTGAATAAAACATCTTTGTTGCCAAAAAGGGTCTTTCGATCTGGAAAAATAATTTTGAAAAAGATACAGTGGAGCCTCGGTTTTCAAACACAATCCATTCCAGAAGGCTGTTCGAGAGGGGAATCGTTCGAATTCCGAATCATATTCTCCCATTACAAATAATGAAAGAAAAACTAATCCGTTCCAAGCCCACACAAAACTCGCCTTTTTTAAGCATTTTTTCATTTGCTCATTTCTGTCCATTCACGCAACTGCAGCGCACCGCCGAACGCGCAACTGCACCGCGCTGGTCGCATTATTGTGACAGAGCTGTCGCTGAAATTTAGAAAATATTTTTAAAGTCCTGCTGTACTTTCTAAAATTCAAGTGGACATCAGTGCGCAGGGAGCTTAATTTTGTCCGATCGCGCAACTGCAGCGCACCGCCGAACGCGCAATTGCACCGCGCTGGTCGCATTATTGTGACAGAGCGGTCGCTAAAATTTAGAAAATATTTTCGAAGTCCTAATGGACTTTCCAAAATTTAAGTGGACCTCAGTGCGCAGGGAGCTTAATTTGGTCCGATCGCGCAACCGCAGCGCGCCGGGCGCTCACTGTCGCATTGCTTTAGGAGCGTCTTTGTGTTTTAGGATGGCTTTACTGCTCCCACTTGATTCTTTTGGAGGCATGATTAGAGTCGATGCAATCCTCAGAGTAACGAGCACGTAATAACAAACCGAGTCAGTTGGCATGCGGGTCCTCTCGGCTCATCTCGCGAGGTTCGACAACCGAATTTCGTCCGACATCCGAAGAAAAATAATCTCGAATTTTTTTTTTTTCGAATACCGATTTGTTCGAGAACCGGGGCGTTTGAAAACCGAGGCTCCACTGTACATCAACACTCAATGCGCCAGCGTTTATAATGGACGTCAAGGATTTGGCGTGAAACGTGGGGTGAAACGTCATCAGTCGCTTCGCTGTCCGCGGTGCTGATCTCTAGTCATGTGACCGTTGCGTTTACTCCACATCCGCCTCCGATCTGTTGAATCCTTTCTCCTCTCTCTTTTCTCCCTTTCGCCATTGAGCCCTCACAAAGGAAACCGCTTTGCTTGTACACTCAATTCAACCGGCAAGCGAGCTATTTTGCCGCAGCTTTTAACCTCTCTTCTCTCTGCATCCCTTTGCATCGCCATCTTTCCACCTCCACCTATCCATCCAAGCATCCGCACAACACTGGCCGTAATGGACAGCGACTACTTGGAGAACCCCCTTTACAGCGAGCTCAAGCACTTTTGCAGAAAAGTCCAGGAGGTCTACAACGAGCTGAAAGACGAACTGACACCCCACCGGGATGAGCGCTTTTACAGGTGCCCCACTTGCGTACGACGGCAAGGTTGTTTTTTTTAGGATAGTGATGTTATTTATTTATTTATTTATTTATTTATTTATTTATTTATTTATTTATTTATTTATTTATTTATTTATTTATTTATTTATTTATTTATTTATTTATTTATTTATTTATTTATTTATTTATTTGATGTTTGCGGCGGGCAAGAACAACAAAAAACAAAAATCTACATATCATTTACGGCCATTGAAAATGCGTTTTCTAAAATGTCAAAATTTAATAGAAAAACCACAGATAATTATTTTATACAATAATTATATTTAAAATAGCACATAGAACGAAAATGAATAATAAATCGAATATGTGGATGCGAATCAAAAATCTCAAGCAAAACGCTGACGTCGCACGCTTTCCCTTCTACCTCCGCCCTTTTTACATTACGTCACACTACTGTTTTCGCTCAGTTGGCTTCTTCAACACGGATGTAGTCTCACCATCAAAGCGTCTTTTCTTTGGAAAACGGCACAAATGGAGCCGTAAGTGATACGTTGAGTCTTACTAGAAACGTGCCAATTCATAACTATACGTTAAACACATGTTTATAAATGACAAGTGCTATAAACTAGTAGTCTTGATGCGCCATATGCTACCGGTAGCGCTGTTAATGTCGGGGAGCTAGCTGTGTTGACTTACTCGAGTCGTGGATTTTTACAGTCTGTTGGCCAATATTAGAGCTCAAATGGCATCTTTAATGTCTTTGTTTTGGCTCCCTATAGATTGGCGCCTATGCGCCTCTACACTCTGTCCAAAAGACATTTCGTGTTGGTCTTCATGGTGTTCCTCGTTTGTTTCGCCCTCACAGTTTTAATTGGAATTGCAGGTGAGAGCTGTCTGTTATACTCAAAGTAATAAATCAATGTGAACTGCTACATATTTAATGGATTTTCTTCTTTTTTTTAATAGGTCCTAAAATTCTTTCGGAGCAGGTGTACAATGGGGATCCGTTTCTTGCAAAAAATGTCTCAGTTAAGGTGAGATGACAAAAGTTTCTTCTTAAGTACTGAAGTTTTTCCACAGCAGCTCTGCGTGTGGTCAAAGGAACAATATGAGAAAAAAAAAACCAGAGTATTTTATTGTGTTGGTACAGTATATCATCTTTATTTATTTCTGAATTGCAAATTAATCACTTCTGTATTTTCAGACTGGGCCCTTCAATCTAAAGTCCCCACCTCTGACCACATATCACCAGCAGTTGTGGCTCACCTGCGTGATTCAGGCTCAGCACACTAATGGTAAGAAGATGCGACATTTTGTGACAATTGCTCGCTTTTTGGTGTTAAAACACGGCAGCTCCGCTTAACGCATTGTCTTCTGCCGCAGTGGGCGGCTTTCAGCAGCCTTTTGAAATCATCGTGGAGCTCAAGGGTTCGATGCAAGACGCCAGCATGACGCACATCAGCAGCGCACGCAGCAAGTCGCGAACGCTGCACTGCGGCGCCGTGAGTATCAACCGTTCCTTGACCCTCTCACGCCAAAATTAATTTGTCATCACCAGTGTGAACTTGTTCCAGAAATGCGATGAGATCATCGTGCTACATCTGAGCTACCTCGACTACAACCAGTATCAGGTCACGGTCAGCTTCAGAGGCCTTGAAAACATCACGTACGATCTCAAGGTCAACTTTGTGGTAAGATGTGCTCACGTTTTTGGAATAACAATATTGTCAACCGTTTGATTAACAAGCAACGCGTGTGTTTTAGTGGAAAACCTACAACCCCACATTTTCCCAAGTGGAGATCTGGTTCCGCTTTGTCTTTGTGGTGTTGACCTTCATGGTGACGGTAAGGGTGTTTTTATTTATTTTTTGACAAATGAGGACTATTGTGAGCCAGCAGACATTTCAACCGTTCCTTTACTTCTTTTTACTTTCAGTGTCTCTTTGCTCACTCGCTGAGAAAATTTTCAATGCGGGACTGGGGCATCGAGCAGAAATGGATGGCCATCCTGTTGCCTTTGCTGCTGCTTTACGATGGTTATTCCTTTTCAAAGTCAAAGTCAAAGTTTATTGTCAATCCCTTCATATGTCAAGACACACAAAGAAACCGAAATTCCG
This sequence comes from Syngnathus typhle, assembly GCF_033458585.1. Lineage (NCBI taxonomy): Eukaryota > Metazoa > Chordata > Actinopteri > Syngnathiformes > Syngnathidae > Syngnathus > Syngnathus typhle. The sequence goes on along the minus strand of NC_083759.1, from coordinate 7,019,492 downwards.
TTTCCTCTATCCCACGGTGACGAGACATAGTACACGATAGACATACAAGTAGACGACACAAAATAAAAACAAGAAGGCACAAACAATAAATAATAAATAAATAATGAATAAATAATAAACAAATAACCCAATAAATAAGAGGAGCAAAACTGAGCCAGTGTGCATACAGCAGACAGTAAGCATAGCGCAAAGTACAGGACGCTACGCAGAAGCGGGGAGAGAGTTCAGGATCCTAACAGCCTGGAGTATGAAGCTGTTGGTGAGTCTGGTGGTGCGGGAGCGCAGGCTCCTGTACCTCTTCCCAGAGGGCAGAAGATCAAACAAAGAGTGAGCGGGGTGACTCTCATCACTCACAATCATGGTCGCCTTGCGGGTGAGATGGGAGGTGTAAATGTCTTTCAAGGAGGGGAGTGAAGCACCGATAATCTTACCAGCCATGTTCACTATGCGCTGCAGGGCCTTCAAGTTGTAGTCAGTGCAGCTACCACCCCAAACAGCAATACAGCTGGAGAGGACGCTCTCAATGGTGCCGCGGTGAAATGTAGTCATGACGGCCGGAGGAGCGCTCGCTCGCCTGAGTTGTTAATAACCGATAGGCTGCTTTGAAAATGACAGCATTTATTTCACTAATGCAACCACAGTAGTACTTTGACAAACGTGTGTTGCCTTCCAGATCCCTTTTTTCCGCTGTCCTTTTTGGTGAATAGCTGGTTCCCCGGTATGTTGGACACCTTCTTCCAGGCGTTGTTCCTCTGCGCTCTGCTGCTCTTCTGGCTCTGCGTCTTCCACGGCATACGTGTTCAGGTGAGTCCCGTGTCATCGCCACACTTGACGGCTTCGCACAGTCGAATAAAATGTGATGCCGCAGGGCGAGCGGAGATGCCTGACCTTCTACCTGCTGAAGTTGATCATCGTGGGCCTTCTGTGGCTCTCGGCTGTCACGCTGGGCATATGGCAGACGTAAGTTTTATCTGTTTATCTGTCCTAACCTTTCACAGTAAAAGAAAAATACCCAACTGATGCTAATTTGAATCTCTGGATGAACAAAAGCAAAAAATCTGATAACTGATTAATGTCAGATGATTTAAAAATATATATCCTTTTTTTTTTTAGTCCCTTATCACTTAAAACAACAAATATATGAATTACAGAAAGCAGGGCTGTGGACACGGTCGGAGTCCGGCCTCTTGACCACGAGTCCGAGTCCGGCTGTCCATTTTTTCTGTTAATTCATGTGACTGCTTAGTCTTTATTCAAGGCTAATTTAGATCAAAATCTAAATAATTACAACAGTTTTGTGATGGCTTTGTCTTTATTAAACATATAAACGAATACAATAAACAGATACTTTCAAGTTTTAATCATTAAAACACCATTATAGCTCAGACATTTATCTAAACACAAATAATTAGTGACGACCTCACAACTATCGAAACACATCAATGATATAAGCTGGGTGACATAATCGTCCTTGACATTGGTACATAATGTAAACATCAGCCTAAGTGCAACTCAACGTGGCCGCATTGATCGTAACTTACGCTCCGTTTCCCCCCCAAATCTAGATGCAAAACATTGTTCTCTCGCTGCTCCCGGGTTCTTCCATCTTGGCTGCGCGCGGGGCATTGTGGGTCTTGTACGTGCACGCACGCAGGCAGGCAGGCGCGGGCGCGCACGCAACAACTAAATTTGTGTTCATAACAAGCAAGCAGGGCTGTGGACAGCATTCTCAGCAGCATGATGAAAATAAAATTCAATAACGTCACTGAGGCATATTTTAACGAACTCCACTTCATTGTGTGGCTTTTTAGCCCGTGCAATGTTCCAAGCCAGTTGAAACAATGCAAGTGTGTCAGTCTCTGAGTGCTTCGTAATTTTTTTGAAAAACTGTACCTGTTTTTCTGCCTGACTTTTCAAAGTCTCCAAACTTGTGCTTGCGAAATTCAGTCCCTTTTGCAAAGTCCTTTTCAATATTGGCATGAAGTGAGCTGAAGTGGCGCGGACCATTTGAAGCTTTTAAATGCGCCAATGACGTCCGACATATCAGGCAGAATGGCTTGCCATAGCGTTCAACAAAAACCAACTTTAACTCTGTTAAAAACGTCCTGTGTTCATCGTCATATATTCGTTTAGCTGTGCATTTTTTCCTTGCCATTTTTGGCAAGTGTCTTGTCAGCTTTTCTGGTCCTAATGGGCCCCCGTAGTCACAGTCGCCATTCATTAAAAAGCCAGCAAAACCAATCGCTCTGTTTGTCCCTCCTCCTTTGCGGGATTTCCCCTCACGCGCATGCGCGTTTGACCAAAAACCATATTGAACTCAAGCGAAGCAAATACGAACGAAAAATAAACACAAATGTTCTTTTTATTTTTTGTTATTGTCGGACTCGGTGGAGTCGGTCAAAATCAGCACCGAGTCCGGCAAAAATGACCGAGTCCGACCGAGTCCGAGTCCCCGAGTCCGAGTCCACAGCCCTGACAGAAAGTATTTCTTTTCTCAATAGGGTCAATGAAGTCCAAGACCCCACCTATCAGTACAAAGTGGACATTCAGAACTTTGAGGTGGGTTATGTCATAGTCATGTTGACACAGTTGAAAGTTGAGTTTTCTGTTTCATCCAAAATTGCATCCTCCCAGGCTATGAAGTTGTTCTTCCTGATAATCGTTGTCCTTTACATCCTCTACCTGATCTTCCTGATTGTCAGAGCCTGCTCGGAACTCAAGAACATGCCTTACTCAGGTTTCCTCACGTCAAAACAAACATAAAACGGTTAACCGATGTTCCATTGTATTCATTTTGGGTTTGACTTGTTTGTAGATCTGCGGCTCAAGTTCTTGACAGCGCTGACGTCTGTGGTGCTTGCTATCAGGTACAAGCGCTCATCAGTCTTTGGCTCGGTTCCAAGTCGGTCACACCTCGCTGTCTCTTTTCTCTCCGCAGCTTGGTCATTCTTTACTTAAGGTTCGGTGCCAAAGCGCTCCAGGACAATTTTGTGGCCGAGCTGTCCACTCACTACCAAAACTATATCCTTGCAACTTAAGCGTGATGTGCAAACATTCTTTCCATCCATTTTTGTGGTGATAAGACTTTTTAAATGTTAATGTCACTGTCCTTAACGTTGAGAAATACCGGCCGAGTTTTTGTCCTTCTACGGCCTGCTTAACTTTTACTTGTACACGTTAGCATTTGTGTACTCGCCGTCCAAAAATGCCCTTTATGGTAGGTTATAGAAGAAAAAAAAAAATCTCATCAGATTGATAATAGGTCGATTGATTGATTTTGGTTTGATTTGTCAAGACTCCCAGTTCAAGGATAATCCCGCTTTCTCCATGCTGAATGACTCAGATGATGATGTCATATACGGGTACGTCTGCTCAACTTCTTGGTTTTGGCCAGAAATGTCCAATGTTGATATGAGTTGATTTCCCTTTTGTCTTTTCCAAAGGAGTGAATATGAGGAAATGCCTTTACAAAACGGACGTGCCATTAAAGCTACCGCCAACTTCCAAGATGAGAGCGACAGCGACTGATGTGGTAGATGCAAACGAAACAAACAAAAAAAGCATCATGTTTATGTGTAAATAAGAAATTTTCACAAGTATATTTTTTAAAAAATGACCACTTCTCCAGAAATGTACTATACTGTAATTCTACTGAAAATGGAGGCATGTTTTTTTTTTTGGGCGGGGGTCAAATTGCGAGATTTACTTATCCTTTATGACGAGCACATATTCACTAAAAAGGAGTAATAGGGTCACTCTGAAAAGAAGTGTACAGAAACTAAAATGAGTATATATGGGAAATTATGAAGGAATTGCAAATTTTAGGGATTTTCTTTTGTAAAGACAATCTAGATTTTGTACACATTCTGTTTTAACTACTGACGCCTGTACTACCGCTGTGGATGTCGGCGCGAGCTACTGTGTGACATCATAATGACATCACAAGTTAGAAACAACGACGCTCGTGAACGCTTCATCCGTGTGAGTGCCAAAGCTGCGTTTCCAGGCCACATTTGTTAGAAATAACAGAGGTAGTACTATATTTCTGAGTTTCTGAAAAAAAAGTTTTGTAAATGCACTTTTTTTTTTTAATTTATTTGTTGACCTTTTATTGCTTTGTTGTACTTATATCTACTGCTGTTCAAGCTTTCTAACTATACTGCTGTCTGATCATTTTTGCCTTTACGTGGGTGTGTTAAATAGAATACAAATGTTCTTTTCTTCGCCATACAATGCCAAACATTTGCCGCCGTTTGCTTTATCCACGTTTACAGGGAGCGCACATGAATATTATCACATGTATCCTAAATGACTCGGTGCCTTTTCCTCACGTCAAACAGATTAGCGACCCCCGTCTTTCAACGTGAATGTAATGTTGTCGGTTTCAAGTGCTGTAACGAGACGGCGGGTCCTGACGTGTTTCAAATAAAAAGAGGGAAAAAAAATAATCTTTGAAAACAACAATGCACAAATGGCTCATTTTATTCAATGACATACAGAAATGCAGTCGACATGACCAAAAACGTGAATCTTCAGATGGCCAAGCCAAAAACGCTGACGATGCAACACATGGACTTGTTCTCCCACTTTACTGCACAGCTTCCTGTTCAGGACAACAAAAGATAATAACTGCTTAAGACTCTAATAAAGGAAAACTATTTACCGTTTGAAAGCTTTTTGGTGGCAAATTTAATTTCTCAGGTCATGTTTAGTATATGTATTGTGCTGTAGTTTTTTTCACACGTTTCCTCTTTGTTTCACTCAAACTGCATAATATCGTTATATATATATATATTTTTTACCGTCAGTAGCATTGTCCCAGAAGCATGAGCTGGCAGTCTGCAGTCCCGCCCCATTGTTCTGCATGATGATACAGGTGACTTGAAAGAAGAAAGTCATACAACTGTTATTATGAATTCACGGGAGATTAGGAGATGAATATTAACACCAACCGATATATTTAAAAGGCTTTCCGAGCTTGCACAGTTGACTGAGGCACTGCTCCACAATGGAAGTGCTCCACTGGTTTACCCGGATGTGTTGATAGGAGCTCGTGCCGATGGTTGTTTCTATAGACTGTGGTAAAAAAACGCCCAATACTGTACCATCAAGGTGTGATAAGAATTTTCTTTGTTTCATCAGGTAAGGCAATTGAAAACTGTATGATTGTATTATAGTTGTTTACCATTTTTTATTAAATACAATCACATTGAATATTGATTAAAATTGTTTTCAAACCATTATAATACAATATTATGAAAAATTTCTTTACTATGGCAAAAAATAAGTTTACCATTACACTACGCATGCGTGGCTACCGTATCCATAGCAACCAAATGTTGCTGAACAAGCTATCGTTAGCTTGCTAGCTTGTAACAACAAAAACAACTCACAGGATAAGGTCATTTATCTATACATGGATATAAATATATTTCAACTTACGTCTTTTACTAGCTTGGTGACATCCTCAACGACAAACGTAGTCTGTAGGCGCGATGCATGAGAAAAATGCTTCAGTCGTAGTCATCGTGCTAGCATTAAATTCAGTGATGTTTTTAATCGTTTTTTTTTTTTTTTTGCGACTTATAGCTTCTCAGCTTAAAATGTTCTTTGCCTCTACTTACAATTAAGATGGGCATATTAATTACTTACCTCTTCTTCACCTTCCTCCATTTTGGTGCAAACAGCCAAGGATCTCGGCTATGTCCACATCTTCCGGTTACGTTATTTACACAAAGGTCCCGTCAGAATAAGAGTGTTTCCATGACAACGCACAAACGACCACTCACACCAATTGATGTCGAATTTTGCTGACGCCTTCACCCTTAAGGATGTTGTATACAACTTTTTTTTATTGATCCACATTGATAGTAGTTTTTGAAAACAACGTGCTTTTTTATGTATACGTAATTTATATACAGCTAATATGTGTGAACCAGAAACAACTTAAAACACTCCCTAAAACGTCATTAAAATAAGCACTAACAGTGCGAAACAACTTGTCATTGCTTGTTCTGTTACAAAGAAAGTAACACGAGAATATATGTAGTCAATATGGTTTATTATACCAAACTTCGTTTTAGTGACCCAAAAGAGACATACACAAAATCAAACTAAAACTGAATATCTGCACCCAATATCAATGGTGTCTCATTTCTGTGTGATGGTGAAGGAATTCTGGTCTATGAGCTTTCCAACTCTCTCTTGTAGAGTCTGGACCACTTCAACCAGTATGAAGACATGCGTGTCATCCAGGTCCTTCAGAATGAACTTCTTCCCGAAGGCATTGGTCTCATCCAGGTACAAGAGGAACTGCTTCATGGCCGGGTCGCTTGAAATAAAGGTAAAATACACGTTTAAATGGCTCCAAGAAATAAAACTAATTGACAAGTGAACAGTGGTGGGTTTTTTTTTTTACCATTCAACAAGGACGCCTTTGTGCACGTTGACCATTTTGACAGGTAGATTCGGGACCAGCTGTAGGAAAATAAAATTAGAATCCAGGTAACTGTGAACTGCCTGATAATTATTTCATAGCCACAATGCTATTGTTAGCCACAACGTGCTATCGTCTAAACTCCCGTTTTTAAAGCGACGTCGATCGTGATGTTCCCAGGTTCAGGTTAAGGCAACAAATGCGTTTGCATTGACATTAAGTCTATTTATAGGATGACATTTACCAGCCTGTAATCTGTTGTTGGTCGACGCTAGCGTTGTCTTATTGTGATGACGACGTACGGCAAGTGGATAGGGACATGTTCAACCAAATTAATTCTACTGCGCATGCGTTCCATAAACATTTCGCGGTTGTGGTATTGTGGGCTTTTGTCCAGCGGCCGTAACCAGGTGTGTCGATGAATTTGTATTATTTTGTACGTCGTCAATGGCGTTTACAATGACTGTATTTTGGACAAATTCGTGATAGTTTACTATTTATATTAATATTTGAAATAACAGTTTGAAATTCCATCTTTTTACTAAGTTGTAGATAAGAGTTGACAACGTTCTTTAGCACAGTTAGCTTATGAGCTTTAGCCTAAACAAGTGATACGAATATTAAAACGAGTCGTGATTTAATTGAGACCATCTAAACACATTTTATTCTCACCAAGAATGAAAATGAAACCCACATTTGAACAGTGCTAGTTGAGGTCATACATCAAAATAGGTCCATCACTAACCAGTCACATGGGAGTATGTGTAAAAAGCAAATGAAATGTTAAATTGTCACGTTGTTTTGAATGCTTAAAGGTTCAGTGTCATGGTTAAAAACACACATAAGAATTGCGTGTTAAATAAGCTACAGGCCTCTGTTGGGAAAATAAAATAAAAGCATGTCCATATTTTTGAGGGTTACAATGGTCACTTGTGAAATAGGCTTTGAAATCCACTCGGCATTAGTGAGAGATAAGGATCCAGTTTTCTACTTCCACTACTGGCAACTCTTCACTGTTTTCTCATTATAATGTGATTCCAATATTCATGGCGAGGAAAGTCAGGTAGGGTGAAGAGTTGTTCAAGTTTGCTTGGAGTGTGCTGGTGTTAAAAGCAGTTGTCAGCGGCCGATAGAACTGTGCAATGTTTCCTGGATGAACCGGAGGCTGCGCTTGTATAAGAATGAGTCCTTCCTCTCTGGCTTGCAGATGTTGAGATGATCCACGTCCACCTTGATCAAATCCCCAATTCCGATGTCTGGAACCACAAGGTAAAGAGGGGTCAAGTTATGAAATGTGTGTGTATTAAAAAGGTCTGTGGAGTGCTTGCCTACCCATCACTGAGCCGCTTGGAATTTTTAAAAAATGTGTTTAATTAATTTCAAAATTGTATTCAAACTTACTTGCAGACTGTGCGGGCACCACCAGTATCTTGATCATAGGACCGATGTTTGTGGGCAGCGTCTCTGCAAAGCTTAGCACCTTGATATCTTTTTCTTTGGCCATGTTCAAGAAGTTCTCATTCAAGTCGCGTAGTGCCGGAGAGTCTAAAAACATTGTCTTGTCTTATGTGTCAAAAAACAACAACAACAACTGTTTTACCTTGAGGATGACTTTACTCACTGACCTCTGCAAAGCTCTCTGACCTCGATTGATGGGAAAAGCAGATATCGGACAGTGACCGAGTATTCCGCCATGAAGGTGCCGTGATGGGGAACGCTATAGAACAAAATGCCCTTGGTGTTCTTGAACAAATCCTTCATATCTGGGTCCTGCGAGGCGTCAATCAGCATTTTTTTCACAAGCAAGCCTGACAGAGAAATGAATTACTGGAGAAGTCCTGTATTATCATTTGAAACACAATTCTACTTCTCCATCATACCTCCCATACTGTGAGCTACCCAGACCACCGGCCGGTCTCCGACGCCCGCCATCTTAAGCTTTTTGAGCAGCTCTCGACTCCTGAAGGCCAGGGACTTTCTGTGGAGAGACAAGTAGATGATAAAAGAAGATGTCTCTTTGACGAGCCTGGCGGACTTCTGACCTCTGATTCTCGGCAGGGCACTTGGCCATCCAGTCGCTCAGATGGCTGTCATATTCCACTGATAGCACCCTCAGATTTGGACAATCAGCAGCTAACCACGTCTGTTGATTAGAGAAGATCAAGTTTCCATGTAAGTGAAAAGACCTGCCACACGAGAGCAAGAGGACACAAGCGATTTGATGTTCTGACTTTTGGCCAGCACTCTGTGTAATCATCTTTGTCATTCTCATCATGTAAGTCACTTCGGTCCCTCTGGCGCCACGTCTTAAAAGCTGCCCCCAGGATGCCGTGGATGAACAGCACGTCCGCTTTGATTGGCTGGCTGCAATTGGATGACAAAATAGAGCTGCTTTGGAAAACGTCAGCGCAGTTAGAAAGAAGAAGCTCCGAAGTGCTTTCCTACTCGGCACGCGTTTGCGGGTGGAGGACGTAGACGCCGTCTTGGTATTTCTCCTTCACCGTCTCCCTGTCCAAGTTGGCCAGGACGCGAGCTGCGTGGGAGGCTTCTATGACGTGAGGAGACTGCACCATCTCAGCCAGCACCGACAGCCACCCTGGATGTGATTTGGAGGAAACAAATTGTAAGGCAGTCCATAAATGAAGATTTACGAGCCAACCTTTGGTCTACCTGACTGCACGATAGCCTGGTGAACTCTATCATTCAGCGCCAGGTTCCCAATGATTCGCACAATGTTCCTCTGAATATTCTTGGAGTCTCTACGGAGCTGATAAACCCTCTGAAGGAGTGGCAAGCCTCCGTTGGACACAATATGGTCACAATGGCTCCTGACCTGCGGGAAGAAGCGTGCTCAGGAGGTTGCAACGACTTGAAATGAAGGTTCTCCAGCAGTACCTTGGAGTGCTGCACCAGGGCCTGCAGGCAGAAGGACTCCACCTTTTCCGAGGGAACGGACGTGAGGCTCTGGGCGTAAGGCAGGCCGTTGCCACCGAAACACCATAGTCCACGCTGCAGCAGAACATTAGAAGAAGAGGAACCGGATTGGGACGCAAGGCTCAGCGCAGAGGCGCCTTTACCCGTTGCGCCGCTAATGCTTGTGTGCTTTCCCTGAGGGCCAGCGAGGTGAAGTACTGAACGCATTTGTCCACTTCGGACTGTGGCAGGGAGGCGAGCAGCTGCCTCAGGCCATCCTCTGCTGAGAAACCCTGTGAAGCAAATTTGGCCATTTTCATGTTTAGTCACAAGACTCAGAAAAAACATTGATTCTTACATCATCAAGGTCAGGGAGCGCAGGCGGACGCAGGAAAAATCTCAGATCTGCTTGAGGAGTCCGAGCGAGGCCCACTGCGGTCCTCTGGTCTATCACCTGGGCCGCCGTCTGATACTGGTAGTCTGGATCCATATCAACACCGATCATGTTATTGGATGAGGTCCACGTCATTGAACGCAACACAATGCCAATTTACCGTGCCAGTGGCAATTGTCCGCCAGTTCGCGCACAGCTTTGATTCGAAGCGCACGATTGTCAGACTGCGTCCTTTTCAGCAGGACCCATAAGGCCACCTCATGTGGGTCTGCATCCACGTTACTGAGCCGTTCTTGGAAAAAAGAAATTGAGATAATATTAAATAAGTAATGTGGAAAAAATTTAAATGACACTACATCTGCCTAGTGACGCTACAGTCTACCGAGACTACATCTAGCCAATTGCAAACCTTGTAAACTTTGCTTCGTCCACGGGGCAGCTGTTTTTTTTTTTTTTAAAAAAGATACAAAATTAAAATATTTTGACTGAAAACGTGTTAATCCATATTAAATACAATCTGTTGTGGTTGGAGTTTATATATATATATATATAGTTCATATATTGCGCTCCAACTACCGTATTTATTCTAATTATCGCCCAGGGCGATAATTAGCGAAGGTTTATGTCCAACAGGGGGGGTGGGCGATTAATATGTATATTTTCCTTATGTAGTATGCAATACCTGCATCTCACTGTTGTTCTTAACACTAGAACAGCGGCTGTTTTGATCTACCTCTAACAGCGGGGTGCGTCAATTGACGCGCCATCGATGCGACATGTTACCATCGCACATCACATGTTGCGCATGTCATGTTATTGTGATCGTCTTGTTCGAGCGCACGTCCCGATAACGTCATTGTGCGAGGATATTGTTGCAGAGTGACCAGTGTAATTGTATCATAGTTTATGGAGAAAAACAATTTAAAAGGGACATTTGACGTGCTGTCAAATCAGTCATATTTAAACTTGCGCAATGACGTCAGCATGTGGTTGTGGAGGAAAACGGAAGTTTTGGGGGGAATTTTTAGCAGCGTGGGCGATAATTAGAGGTATCAATGTTTTTTATCATCGCTAACACACACTGGGCGATTATTAGAAAATCGCCGATAATTAGAATAAATACGGTATTTGTAATGAATGAACCAGTTTCTTACCATCTAATGTTCGCAGCAGAAGCCGCGAAGATATTTCTAGAAAGCGTCTTGCTGCTTTGTGAAGTTCCCTTCTTGTCTTGTGTGTGAGCCCTGGAAAACATACATGAGAAAAAGGGAAGCTACTTTAATGGTTTAAATAAAAGCGTTTATTTATGACTGCCAGCTGCTAAGTGGTGAGAGAAGGTAGGCTCGCTTCCTCTGACATACCTTGACCAGAGGAAGTGAGAGAACAGAAAGGAAATAGCGATGAGCTCAGATGTCACTGAGCACCTGGACGAACTAACAACTTTGTGCCCATCCCCCCCCCCCAAAAAAAGAGCCTGTCAGCATTTTTGCCAGATGTACCGTTGTTTTCCATGTATAATGCGCCCCCATGTATAATACGCACCCTGAAAATGGCATGGCGATGCTGGAAAAAAGCCTGTACCCATGTATAATACGCAGCCAAATTTGGACTTTTTTGTTTTTTTAAAGTCCCAATGATCGTCACACACGCATCTGGGTGTGGTGAAATTTGTCCTCTGCATTTGACTCATCCCCCTGTGATTTTGATCCATCCCCTGGGGGAGAGGGGAGCAGTGAGCAGCAGCGACGCCGTGCTCGGGAATCATTTGGTGATCTAACCCCCCTATTCCAACCCTTAATGCTGAGTGCCAAGCAGGGAGGCAATGGATCCCATTTTATAGTCTTTGGTATGACCCGGCCGGGTTACTTAAGTCCGTAAACGTAAAATTATTTCAGAAAAAAGATCATCTTTGGGAACAACCGAATGTTATTCTGCCGGTCAGTATCACTGCGCATGCAGTAGCAAACTCGATAGCGAAGAAATATGTGAGACTCTCAACGGGATCACCAATATTTGAGGGATGTTCCAATTATTTATCACAATTAGTTTACCAAGTCTGTGTTTTGAGTTCCTCCAATAAACCCTGGTCCAAGCTGCACTTGGTCGCCCCGCTCCTTTCCACACTCCATCCATGACAAGATTTTCTTCAAAAATTGTTGTAACATGATTTTCTTCACAAAAAAAACAAAAAAAAACAATTGTACCCATGCGCACCCCAGATTTTAGGACAATAAATTAGTTAAATTCTGCGCATTATACATGAAAAAAAAACGGTCATTCCTTTACTCTGCAGACAAAGGTATCTCAGTTTAGGATATGTCATTCTTTAAAAATGATCAATTGTTCTACCTGCACTGAGGTTCTCCTTTTCATCAGAGGGATTGGGTCGCAGGTAGATGTAAGACTTGTACTTCTCCTGAAGAATCGCATTGGTATCTATAGTCACTGCCTTATCCAGGGCCATCACCTCGTACGTGATGAAAAGGCAACCTCTGCAAAATGGAACCATTAGACACAATCCTCCAGAAATCAGGCAACTTTTAAAGACTTACCCAAACACCACAGCTCCTGTTACCTTGGCAACCTTCCCTTGAGGGGGAAAATATTATTTAATGTTTGCAACACATACATCGGTCAATATAAATATTTTTCAATGGCAACTCACTTAAATCTCTCCATCGCAGCGCTTTGGTCACGCCTGGCAAACTGGCCGTGCTGAGTCTCCTGCATCGGATCAAGCGCAGTGCTGTCGCAGACATCCTCCAGGAACTTGGAGGTGACAAAACAAACACACACGCCCATTGCACTGTATTAACGACCCTGGCAACACGAACTATTAATTGTGTCCCGACCTAAATCAACTGCCTGACACACCTACACGAAGCGAGGTTAAACCGAATCGGCTGACAGCGACGACCTTTAAACTGTCAACGCGTCTGACGTAATTAAGTTTAGTCGCGAGGCGAAGTCTGTCTGTTCTACTCGTTGTGTTAAAAAGCGAAATTGATGAATTTACCGGCAGATTAGTGCTCGAACTAGTCACCGAGTTTTCCCAGCTGATGCGGTGCCCCTGTTGTTGCAAAATGTCGCACAAATAATACGTCACAGCTGGAAACGCCTCCTCCATGAATAGGATTGTAGTTTTCTTTTTGTTTAGTCTTTTCTCTCTGTGATTTCAAATATTTAAGCATGTGTCTTTATCATTATATATTGTTATTGTAGATTGCATTTGACAAATAAAAATATTTGAAAAAGAACAGGACTTTAGATGAAACTAAAAATACGGTAGCTTACGTTATATTGTGGCTAAACATTTATAAATACATATATATGTTTATAAAATAAAATGTTACATTAGAAACCGCTCTTCTGGTCAACACCTCAAACATGTTCAGATGTTCAAAATTGGCAAAACTGTTTATTAAATACCAAGACCATAAACTTATGGTGGACGACATGTTTGTATACATATTATATGAGCTCGTTAATGACTTTGCTATGACCACCATTTTTACACATGAGCAGCATTTTCCACATTTTGGAAGGTCAAATGCATATATATATCTTTTGTGAAGCAATAAACTTGGTTAAAAAGTTAAAAACAGTTTCACTTGAATGGTCCCTTCCACCGTTTGTGGTCATACAAATCTTTTCCAGAGCTTCACAAAGCTGTCAGGTTTTCTCGTTCTAGGTATGCGTCTCCTGAAAGGCCCTAATAACGCTTTCATAAGCAGGAGGAGGGGTTTGTGTAGCCTGGAAACCCCTTATGCTGTCCCCCCAAAACGATTGGGGTCTGGGTGTGGTGGCGGTCGCGTTGGCTGACCCGGTGGTGGTCGTCAACATGGGCGTGCGGGGCAGCGACCCCTGGCTCCCTTCCTCCGCTTCCCTGGCTATCTGGCTACAGTGGAGGAGTGGGTGGAAAGTGGACGCCCTGAAGCTTGACTTGTGACCCGACGGGTCGAGGGGATCCGGGGTGGAGGTCTGACGGTGGAAAGTGAAAGCGGCGCTGATCAGGCTGTTGTTGCTCCGCCGGTCGTGGTTGTTGCTGCTGCCGTTGCGACAGAAGTTCGGGTGGTTTCGAGGGGAGGTGCGAGATTGGCGAGGTGGGGGGCTGCTGGTGATGCGGGCAGAGCCTGCTCTGCGCCGGGACAACCAGGTCAGGAACACGTACACCAGGGCCCCCAAAACCAGGCCCACTGCTACGGAAACGCTGAACGCTATGATCAGGGGGACTGGAAAAGAAAACGTCATTTAGGTCATTGGCTCTTTTCACACCAATTGCCACCTCAAAAAAAACACACACCAGCATAATGGCCAAGATTAAAACATCCTTGCATGATTCACAGGTTAAACAAATCAACGTTAGGTGAACTCAAACTTTCAAGGCAACACAGAGCTGCGGACCCCAAACCTCAGAAATGCGAAGCATGATTCTACCCTGCTGCTGTTAAAAATCTTTTTTTTTTTTGCGCCTCCTCTTAAGTCTTCTGGTGCTCTCTCTCCAACAAACACTCCTTTCCAAAGTCTGATTTATTAGTGCTTTACTCTTCAGGACTATTTCGAAAGGGAGTTTATCACATTAGTTTACCCAGTAAACCCCAAACTCTAATCTAATCCTAAACTACTACTTTACATGTTGAGATTTTTCATAGGCTGATGCCAACAAACTTTTTCCCCATTGCGGCTTCGCTTCACAATTCTCCCGGAGACGACCGAAAGAACGCAGTGGTTAAATCCTTGCTGGATGTCTGCCATGAACAACAGTTCCTCCATTCACTTCACTCCTGAAAGTTGCATTTTGTCAGGTTGCGTAGAAAATAATGCATTTGTTTGGATGACTATATTCCATTTGGAATTCCCTCGAGAAAAAGCGGGTCAGTTAGCAGGCGATAAGATAAGACAAAGTTGGAGGAAACTCACCAGCATCAACAGACTGAACAATTTCCATGAAGTAGTTTGTATTGTTTACAGCCATGACTTTGCCTGCCGTGTCATGAGAGGAGCAAAAATAAAGACCACTCTTCTCCCCCCCCCCCCCCGCTTCGGCTGTCTCTTTTTACGCACGCTAATGGATTTTCCTGTCTGTCTGCAGACCTTCTTTCCTGTTCTTCTCTCCTCCCCTCTCTGCCCGCGTCAGCCTCCCTCGGCCCAGAGCCGCTGGTAGACCGGGGGCTAAACTTTTATAGAAGTGTGGGGGTGGGGGGTAAGATGTCACATTTCCTGCTTTTCCCCATGAATCGAGCTTCAGGAGAGGCTTATCTTTGCTGCACAGAAATCCTGGCGTGAGGGAGAGGGAGTGTTGCTTTTCCTCACTTCCTCAACCATCACATCATTTCCTTCAGTTTGATAAGTGTCACTGTGAATAAGTAAGCCAGTGGACAATCTGTCTCGCTCGGTAATTCGATTTTTTTTTTTTTAACTCATACATACTCTCATACAGGGGACACAAGATGGAGCCAGAAGAGCGGGTTTTTATTCCAAAACAAGCGTGGTTATCTTCGATTATGCATGTCAAAGATGTACTCAGTGGCCACAACAGTGGAATCCATTTAGTTCCAAAATGTTCTGAGGCCAACATCTGTCTCCTTGGCACAGAGTCAATTTCATCACACAACTTTCTTATAAGCTTCATTAAATTGCTGAGCACGCAGTGGTGGGGGATTAACGTAGCGGCCGTTTCGCTTTTAGCTCCGCATAAGCATTTCTGAGATAAGGAAACGGCGCCGTGATGTAAGCGTGTCACAGGAGGATAACTCGTTGCGTTGACCCCTGTTTTGATTTGACCTGTGCTGCAGTGGCAACTCGGTTCTCCTTGGCTGCATCTGCCTGCTCCTGAGGGGCCCGCAACGCTAGAGGTCACCCTGAGCCACGCTGCATCAGAATGAGCTCCACTGCAGAGGTATGCACCCTCCAGTCAAATACATCAATATGACAACCAAGCGACACAATGTGATTTATCATCATTTTATTCATGTACAAATTGTACGCTCTGTGCAGTTTTACTTATTCCCCTGAAAATCAAAATTTATTGTATTTTTAAATACAATACATTTGAGTCTATTTTGTCCAATGTGTAAAAGTCATCCATTTATGTTAAAAATGTTCAAACAAGGCCTCTGATTGGTCCTCATGACGGAACAAGCAACATCCTCTTTGGTTGGACAGTAGATGGCAGCGCATGCCAACGAGTGCTATGCTTACATCATCGGCAGCATCAGCAGCAGCAGCAGCAGGAGGAGGAGGAGCTCCTTCGAGTCTGAGTTTCTGCAACAGACATGAACTGAGGAGGAACCAACAACCTGACACGAAACTAAAAAATATTTCTGCGGGTCGCTTAGGTCGATGATGCCCGGTTGAGAGGCGGCGGCGGCGGGTACCCGCAGGAGGAGCAGCATGGCATCGCCGCGCCACTACAGAGACGCTCCTCATGACATTGCCAATGTGATGCAGAGACTGCAAGGTAGGCGTTAATTGCTAACTCCACAGCGCTCCGTCTCTCCACTTGCGGCAGGTTTGGAGGTGACCTGCTACATTGCCATGACGCAGCAGAGTGGCAAAAATGCTGACTGCAAATTCACCTCCTTCCTTTTTTTCTCTTGCACCAAATATGTTGGTGTTATTCGCGCCACCAATACGAGTTTTATTTTTACTGTGAAGCATTCAAAATTGGAATATTTTGACGCACAGTGAGTTGTTATCTTTATAGTTTTGCTATTGGCAACACCGATAAAACAGGAAGCTGCTTAATAATTTGAATTTGAGCATGTGACAGGTTGTACGTGAGTTTTGCTCACAATAACTCCACTGTTACATCTGTAAAATCCTGTGAATAATCTTATTTTTTGGCGGGGGGATAAAAATAAAAAATACTTTGAAAGACCTTGATCATAGGTATGGGAAAAATAGCACAGTTTTTAACTTTGATTTAAAAGCATTTCACTTCATTGGAATCTTTTGAATCTTTGTCCAAGTACAGACAAAAAAAAATGCTTTTTAAGAATGACTGGGAGCCATGTTATGCACGGGTGCGTATTATTCAAAGGATTTTACAATATACTATGTTTTTTATGAAGTAGAATGGTGGAGAGCGTTTGGGCTAGACTGGAAAGGATTAATGGCATATCCATTCATTTCAATGAGGAAAGATGATTGGTTTTTAGTTACAAGCGTGTTCACGGAACGACTGAATCTCAAATGTCAAAGCGGCAGCGGATTTGAGAGGCTCCAGGTGACACTGGAACTGAGGTCCAACATGGCGGCTCCCCACCGGGCGTGCGAGGTGGCAGTTGTGCCAATGTCGGTTTGGCACACTTTGCATCTCTCAAATTGATTTCTTCTCATTTTAGAGGCTTTCCGCTTCCCGTGCTCTTCAAAGACAAGTGAGATACTTTGATTAAGACGCTAAGTGAAAATGAAACAGCCTCATGCGCAGCCCAGCCCAGCTCAGCGGTGGTGCGAAACTGTTGCATTATTTATGTGGACATGTGTAACCGCCCATCCTCTCTTCCCCAAAATGCGCTCTAATTTATCAAGTCCTGTTTACAGTACACTACAGGAGCCTCGTTTAAGGCTTTCAATTATATACGGTGTAAATAATTCAGCAGAGTGCGTGTGGCTTGTTAAAGAAAAATGTCTTTCATAATAGGTCGATTAGCTCAGGGACGCATGGGGAAGTCTTATGGCTTTTTAATTACTGTCTGTCATTCCTCAGGTGATGTAATGACCGCCTGTTTTTGTCTCGCCGCACATGAAAATAACGTTCGAAAATAATAGCTCGCTGTTGTAAAGGTTCAGCCACCTGCTTGTGATTTAAAAGCGGAATCGTCAAGCTAGCAAATAAACGATTCCGAGGGATTAAGTCACTGGAAACCGATTCTCAAACCAACTGGATTTTAATTTCTATCCAGCTATGTTGTGTTGGGAAAAAGATAACGTGACATCATTAGTGTTACTATTTGAGGTTTGCATTCACTGCAAAATAGAGTCAGCGTAGTCTTTGTCAGGGTTTGCCTTTGTTCTTAAATGAGGTCATATTTTATTGACATCTCCCTTGCATCAAATGTCACCTGAGAGTTCTCCAATGCCCTTTAACGCTGACTCGCTAGATGACAAACTTTGCTCCTGTTTTCTATTGTGCCAATGTTCCACATAGGAACAGCAGATAGCATGAAATAAGCCATATTTGCCCCTCGGGGTCCTTTTTGGAAGCGTCCGACAATCATGCTATGTGACATGAAAACAATCCAAGGTTTTGGCCTATTTTCCTTCCTTCTCCCTTCAACCGTCTCTTTTGCTGTACCTCTCTGCACTGAAACACAGCAATTAGTGACACCATATGGCAGAGAAGGATGAGGCCACTTTGAACACCTCCCAGGCTGAACTCCTCCATATGCTGAGGAATTTGCCTGTTTCTGTGTCTTTTGTTCAGGGGGTGAAAAAAAACAATAATCCCTCCTAATTTCAATTTTTCACCCATTTTCTCTCCCCGTGGGTGGCGGAGGCGTTTAATTTCCGCCGCTAGCTCTAAGCGACGTCTGCCCGCCTGCTCGTCAGGCAGATAAAGTTCACCCCAGTCCAATTTAGTTGTTTGCAAAGGACATCTCCCGATCTATTCAGGCTCTGGCGGCTTGTTGCGCAAAGCAGATTGACAACGTTTGAGCAAATTCTGCAGCGTCGAGAGCCGCTTGCTGTGCTGGCAGAAAGGCCGAAGAGGAGGAGAAGGAAGAGGAGGAAGGCAAGGGCATGAGTACACTGCAAGGTCTTTTAAGAAAAATGAAATCTGCAAGGTTTGGAGGAGAACTCCGCCCAGGGCAGACAATACTAATTTTTACTCAACCCAAATTGTACACCTTCACAGCTCATCGTTTGGCAAATTAATCGGAGTAGAATTGATGAGCAATACAATTTCTTGCCAGGTTTACAAAAGGGAAACTTCACCTGGCTCGACAGCTAAATATCGGTCTTTGTTCATGGCCACCCCACTGTAAGGTTTTATGAAGTAGTACTTTGTTCATAATCCTCCTAACAATCAGAACAATGAAAACCTCCTGGGCAGAGTAACAATATTAGAGAATAGGAAAAAACCTACCCTGCCAAATTCTTCAGTCTGATTGGCGACAGAACTGGCGCAGACCACCTCGACTGGCACGGGGCCAGGGTGCCATCCGGTTGCCAGGGGCGACATGACGCTTTTCGGCCGTAGCCATCGAAGGCCCGAGCAGACGGTCACCTTGAGCCGTGCCAGCCCGGCCCGGTTGTTTTCGGCACATTGGCTATTTATCACCACGCGGCTTCACACGCAGGCGGCAACACACACAAAAAAAAACAAATGGCTTTGATGCATTTTTTAGGCCTTGATTATTCCGCTGGGAGTGAAGCATTTAGCCGAGCGATTGGACGTGTACGCAGCATGAGCAGACTTGAAGGTCACCATCGCATTCAAACCAAGCCATCTAGCCTTGGACTTGCAGTTATGTGATATGACCCATATTGCTGATCATCACTTTGCAGCTTTCTCTTCTTTGTTTCTTTTCAACTCCGAGGCCACTGGTTGACATCCAAGTTGTACTAATTCCAAAAAGTAGTTTTCTGCTAGTCATTTATTTCCCATGCTGTACTGTTACCTTGTAGCTTTTCTTTAGTGCTCCGCAAGATTCTATTTGTCAATTTTCTTTGTATCATACTTACCGTTTTTTTCCATGTATAATGGGCAAAATTTAACTAATTTATTGTCCTAAAATCTGGGGTGCGCATTATACATGGGTACAAAAAAACCCCCCCAAAATTTTTATATATTTTTTTTATCATATGGAGGCCGCCATTACAGATGCGCTTTCTTCTCTGCTGTTCACTTCAAACACGCTCCATACGAACACAATGCTCTCGTATCAGACGCTTGCTCGATCACCTGCTCGTTTGCGGTCACAATGTACCCTACACAAATCCGAAACATTTCTTCGCTATTGAGTTTGCTAGCGCATGCGCAGTGATACTGACCGGCAGAATAACATCCGGTTGTTCCCAAAGATGATATTTTTTCTGAAATAATTTTACGTTTACGGACTTAAGTAGGAGTCAAAATTTGGGTGCGTATTATACATGGGTACAGGCTTTTTTCCAGCATCAACATGCCATTTTTAGGGTGCGTATTATACATGGGGGCGCATTATACATGGAAAAAAACGGTAACATGAATAATACATTTTCCTCCCGCTACAGCTGAAAAAAACCAAGTGGTGTTCCACAAGGCACGACGCAAGGTCCACATTCTCTTTTGGCATGTGCGATCCCCATTGTGTGGAATCCAATGGAGTCTCTCAGTGACATTTCATGATGCTTATCAGATTGGAATCTCTTTGAGCCTGACAGCCATTCAAGGCTGGAGACACAAGAACGCATCACTCGGGTCGTCAGGTAATAGACTGAATCGACTTTTGAGATTCTTCGGTGGGAATCTCAATGATAGGTTGTCACGTATTGTATTAACAGGTACAATTAATTTCATTTATATTAATATCAAAATTCGGTCACTGTGCCATTCCAAAAGTTGCCTTCGATTAGGTAAAATGACATCTCCGGGTTACGCCGATGCAATGATACAGTTCCCCTGAATTTCTTTTTATCTGCGATGTTGCGTGTCAAGATGGGGGCGGCAGATGGTTTTGATGAACGTTACAGCACAATGTGCTGGCAAGATAGCATCCGGACACCCAATCTGGTTCCCCTCTCTCCCTAATACTTTGACTCACATGCTCACTCTTATCTTTCCCGCCCAGGCACCTCCTTCCCCCTTTTTATTTTTGGACTGTCACCGAGTGATTGGATGGTTGGAAATTTGGCCACTGGCACTCTATTGAGCAAGTTTCTGAAATAGAGGTGGCGCCCTGACCTCTGAGCTGGTCAGATATTGTCTCAATTCCAGCATGTATGACTTTGTGGGTAGGAAAGTCATTCTTGGTCTTTTGGGCGCACTTTTAAATCCTTCATTTTATTACTTGACACTACTCTGCAAAGCTCCTAGAATAGTATTCAGTAATTGATAAATGTATTTATTCAAAAACCATATTTGTTTTAGGGTATTAAAAAAAATAAAAATCATGATTGCTAAGACAAAAGATATCTCCAGTGTCAGATATGACTGGATTTAGCTGGATCTAATTATGACTTCTAAAAAATAAATAGATAAATAAATAAACAAAAAAAATCTCTTTCACGGTAACTGAATTTACCGCAGCAGCCGCGGTGATTCTGTTAGTGCTGCTGATGCCTGCGCTTTCGCTTACTTAGTGGTCCCTCTAATATGTGCTGGGCCGGTTGCTGAACCTGGATAAAGAGCTTAGACTGTCTGACCCAGTCACACACACATACGCACAAACACGCACTCCATTACATTTATAGAGTATATACGTATATGTAATATTTTTATACATGTATTTCAACTAAATTGCATCCTTAAAAGTGATTACTGCTAGATGATTCTAGTGAATTTGATGTTATTTTTATATGATATATATATTTGATGTGTGTGTGCTGCAGGTGGCATTTTTAATGGCACTATTGTTAGCCAGGCTTTCATGTTTTTTTTTTAATTTGGACATAATTTGTTAGTGACTCCTCAGCACAGCTGTTGGTGAAAAGGGAATGCTGGTGCTTGTTTTGATAATCACTTTGACTTGTGTGCTATCCCCCCTCCACCCATTTCTTCTCACCCTCTTTAACATGCGCGTGATGATTTCTGAAATGTAATTAGCCATGCTAATGGGCCGGCGTTTAGATTTCCGCCTCTTGTACTTGGGCGTTGGGGGCACAAATGAAGTGGGATTGCGAATGTTGAGGCTGAATGGGTTGAGTGGAAGTGGTGAGGGTCTTTTTTTTTTTTTGTCACACTTTGCCATTTAAGAGCTCTGGCAGGAAGTGGAGAGAAGAGTTTTTTTTTTTTTTAATGAGCCATTGTGGGGCTGAAAGAGAAGAACCGGAATGTTGAGGCAAGCATAAAAGACTGTAATCATTTTGTACAGTGGATAACAAACGTGCCCATTTAGCACATGATAGCTGTAACGGGCATGCTCCATTAATGTCCCGCTGGAGAGGAAGATGCATTAGCACCGCACTGAGACCCTTGTGGGCCTTTGTTTGGTTCTAGTGACACTCGGTCATTATGACCACCGCCATTCACACCTGCATCATCTGTGAGTCACTTCACACCAGCGTCATTTGTAGCGCGATCGGTGTCTACCGCCCTCTGATGAGCACATATTTTACATTAGTCGCATGGCACAACACACAGCAAATAGTTCTTCAAATATTCTTCTTTCTGAAAAACACTTGCTTCCAAACAAACCGTTTGATGTCCTCAAGGAGGCACTGTGCCCCCTATGAGATTGAATAAGAGGCTTTTGCTGCTAAGGATTCCAATCCAAACACCCTCTGGGTGGAATGAAAACCACAAAAGAACAAGCTACCCCTCCCTCCACCTGTGTTTTTTTTTTAATAGTCGAAAAGAGTCTGTTCCTCACGTAGCCTCGCTGCCCTGCAGACGTTAACCGCGCTGACCCACATTGAACCCCCCCCACCACTATCTGCCAGGCTGTCCATTAGGAATCCAGAACCAGCAACCAGCTGAGCTTCTTGTCTAGCTCGACACTCCTCCTCACTTTTCTGCCGTTAAAACAACAGCACAACACTCCAGAGGGCTGCAGCCTAAAGGGCCTCTGTTGGTTTATTCTGATGTAGGACACTAGAAAAGGGGAAGCGATTGTCTGTTTGTGTGTGTGTGTGCGTGTACACGCCCGCTCATATTTCTCTCTCTGCTGACACGGCGATGCCGCCTTCTTGTAGCGATTTTGTCCCGAGGTTGTTTTTCTTATCAGTTAGCTTCTTCGGGGAGGCTGTCTGTTAGATTCTTGGAGCGATTGTCTGACAAAATATGATTCTCTTGTTTCTAGTTGTGTCTTTTTAAATCATTAGCAGACCATTAATGAAGCGCTGTTGGTTTCAGCACCACGGACAGCGCATTGTGTAGCCCTGTTTTGTTACATGCCACAAAAAAATGTGTCATAGTGGGAACGGGGAGAAGAGTTGATGTGCGAACCGGCGAGAATCCGATAATCAGCAGACAGATAGCAGATGACAGCTGCCATTGGTTATTGATGACTTTCATAATTAAAATGGCTTGCGTGTGTGAGGGCACTGGGGTGGGGTCACCCAAAAGAACAAAAGGAGGGGAAAAAAAAATCCCGCTCGTGATAAATGGTCTTTCATCTTTAAGGCTGATAAAAGACCAAGTGCGATGTGCGTGCATATTGCTTTTGCATTTTGAATAGGAGAATTCAAGGAGGAGCTTTTGTGCTTTGATAATTGCATCACACTGCTAATGTGTGAGGGCCAAAAAAGCCCAGGAAGGTTATTGAAAGGAATGATGACAATAGTTGAAAGTAGTGACTTTATTTTTGCCAGTGGAACCTCAGAGAGCTAATGTAAGTCTCAATGTTTGTCGAGATAAACTCCAGTTAAAAAAATATACTTTGAAATTCTTTGTGAATATAGTCAAATTAGCCAGTTAGGGATCAAGCATCAAAACCCATCCATTTTAGGGGGCAGCCATTTTGTCACTTACTATAAATGACAACTGTTGCTCAGGTCTCAGGTAATGACCAATCACGGCTTTGCTTGCTAAGGTCATATGACCTAACCTAAAAAAACAGGTGACTGTTTAACTCCCTGTATTGATTCTTCTCACATATGTCACACGAGCCCTTATCGAGCCAAAAAGACAACTTTATAGGCATATTCTGCCTATAAATCTTGAATTAGGCTCATTCAGTATCCTTTTGTTGTTGTAAGTGGCTGTTTTGTTTCTGCTTAGCCCAGTCTCTCCAGTAAAAACACCGCATGTGAGGAACGGATGAAAGCCGACAGTCTCTGAACAGACTTGAGCGGAAGATCAGACGGCAGAAGCGTCCCGGTGCTCGCGCGCTCCCCTGCAGGCTGTGTGCACAAGAAAGCTGCCAGCCTGCCGGGAGCTGTGCTCGCCGTCTGCGTAGATGAAGACGGCGGCGTGTTGCGGGGGAATTCCTGCACTTTTGCTCCCATTGTGAGCGACGCGTGTGTATGTGTGTGTGTGCGCATCCCAACCAGCTCAGCGGTGCCCTTAAATGCAGCCGTGACATCACGCCTTGTGATTGGCCGTGCAGTGGAGGGAAGGGCGCGCTTGGTACCACCAGTGTGAAGTGAGGAGGGAGGGGCTGAGGTGTTGAGAGTGAAAGATTGATGCTGAGGCAAGTCGGTACTGCACTGCACAAATACACACACTTTTTCGACTCTCTTGAGCTGTTCGGCAGGAAAGAAAAAGCACGACAAGAGGACATTAAGAATCAGTCTCAAAGAAACACTTTCTAAGGAGCTCCTGGAAGAGTTAGCAGCAAGGGCAAATTGTAGTCCCCCCTTGATTTTGGGGGGAGGATGTCCTCCCGACTATGCCATGAGCGGCGCAGTCGACAGTACGACATGGCAAGACGAGGGGAGGGCGACACCGCCTCCAAAAAGAAGTTACCCTTCAACCTCGTGACTGGCTTCTACCTCTACCTCCGTGGTGAGTGTGTAAGCCGCTCTCAGCATGTGTGTGTGTGCCACTGCAGTGTACCGTGTACTCATTACAGAATATCCCTTCATAATAATGCTGGATTTTAATTTGTAGGAAGTCTAGTCACAATTTCTGTGAAGTGTTGGTGGCAAAATAAAAACACCCCCAGAAATCACTACTGTCCAAATACTTTTGGAACTCTCTGAGTGTTTGTGGATTCATGTGAGTCTTAAGTCTTCCCCCGTGGGGAAGATATTTGTTCAGCTGTGGGGTGGCTTCACATAGTATATTTAAAGGGGATGTACAGCAGGAGCTCCATCTGTAAAGTCTTAAGAGATGGCAGGTTGGAGAGCCACTGTGAGCGACTCAGATGTTAATTAGGAGGAGCCGTTGGAGGGATGCCAGTCTGCAGTGTTGGTGGTGCCCTTAAGCAAGGCACCGCACACCTAAACGTGCACTATTTAACATGCAAAACTCGTAATTCTCATAATGGACCTATGGGGAAAAAAAAGCCGGTCCAGGCTGTTTTATGTAACATTTTGAATGTTGCACAAGTGATACAATTATGTCATAGTACAGTGGTGCTGTCGGTCCATGACCATGTTCGTATCACAAATCATCTTTTCACTGAAATGAATGGAAATGCAACTACCGTAATTTTCGGACTATAAATCGTTTTTTTTTTCATAGTTTGGGGGGGGGGGCGACTGATACTCAGGAACGACTTATATATATGTTTTTTTTTCTCTTTTTGGGCATTTTATGGCTGGTGCGATTTATACTCCGGTGCGACTTATAGTCCGAAAATTACGGTAATCGGTTCCCTCACCCATCCAATTAAAAAAAACAAAAAAAAAAACACGTAATTTATTTTTTAACCTAATAATAGTCTATTTGGGAAAAGTGTTCCATTTATAGAAGCGACTAAAAAAAGCCAAATAAATGAGCCTGAATGGGGTCACGGTATTTCAACTCAAAAAAAGCCTCTAATATGTATCGATTTGTTTGTGTACAACGTGAGTTTGTACCTTCACTTCCTCCAATTTGTGGCTTTGTTACCACAGCAACCGCAGCCGCCAGGACAACAAAGCACAGACCTCAATGATATTTCATTAAGATAAGAGCCGGGCCGCCGTTGATTGGACTAACGATACAGAGCCATGCAGCCCAAGAAGCTAATCAAGTGTGTTGAAATGCTGCTTGCGGGCTCGTTTGCTGAGCTTGCCTTTTGTACATATTGAACGGATGCCAGCGGGAGCTCAAAGTCACCTCGTCCCCACTGACTGCGCCACACACGCGGGCGCCAATTTTCCTTCCATCACGCGTGTTCTTTCTTTAAGGTGGCTGACATTATTCTCATTTCCCCTCCCGATATTACCGCGTATCAATATTTGATCAGGTCAAGAGAGAAATTCATCCAGGAGGGAGCTGCTCACTGGCTCGTTGAAACGTGCCCATCTGCATTATCATTTATGAATGAAAAGCCACACGGACACACACACACACACACACACACACACCTGAATGCCCGCCATACTCAGTGACCCACTAACCAACTTGAGTTTAATCAAATTGTCAGCGTATTCATTAAAGTGGAGGAACTCCCGGTCCTCTTTCGCTGATGAGATTTCAAGGATATTGCGTCGCCACACGTGCCGGCAAGTCAAACTTCATTCTCCTCTTTGTTTCTAATCGACAATTTTGCCTCTGATTTAGACGAGCAGGAGTCTGTGCAGAAAAGGACGTTCACCAAATGGATCAATTCCCACTTGGCAAAGGTAAGATTGGGTTTGATTGCCACTGCATGCTGCACAACCTGCATTGTTGTCCCCCCCCCCCCCCACACACACACACAAACAAACACACCCGCGTCCTTCTTTTCAATCCAACTTGCCATTCTTTTCAGTGCTTTGCCTGCGTTGACATTTGCTCCATTTTCAAAACACATTGCTGAGCCGGTCATGGGACCAGGCAGCTAAGCCAACACACACACACAAACCGAGAGACACACACACAGTGGTGTGTGGTGCCTCTTATTGTTTTCTTTCTCTCACTCTCAATTGGCTGCAAGGAAAGCTTTCCACTCTAATTACCACTTTCACATTACAGCAATTAACACAGTCGACGTCTTTGTTCCTGCTAGCTAACATTTGTCATTTAAGAATTGATAACCTACTGACACTCCTTACCAATTTCAATGCTTCCGGATAAGATTTTTTTTTTTAGCTTAATAAGCTCAGACAAATACTTGAAGACAATGAAGTATTCCTTCCTATTGGACTCAGACAGCTGTGGAGACCTTGAGCCGTGGCGGCTTGATGCAGAAAATTCATTTGAAAAGCGCCCTGCGGGGAATAAACCTTGACGTAATAGGAAATCTCACGCTTCGGGATCACGCCGGCGGAAAATTATCCACAGCCAAATAGTATATAGGAAGTGCTTGAATTTTTAATGACACATAAGGTAAACACATGGTTTATTTATTTTGTCAAGTTTTAGGATATTCTTGAGTAGATTGGAAGCAAAACGCTGAGTGTACCTAATATTGTGGCTGCCATCAATTCAAGTTCCATCGGGTTGATTGCACTGGCGGTACCGTGGCTATACTGAGTAGTCAGGTGAAATGTCATAGAAAAAAAAACAACACCCTGATGAGCAGCAAGAGAAGGTGAATGAAGGTCTTCTAATGGGGAGACAAAAAAAACCCTCAGAAAGTTCCTGGAGACGCCATTAAGTTGTTAGAGGATTTGAGATAGACAGAGGAGCTTTAACAGTTGGTTGAACTCGGCTCTCCGAGGGATAGATCACGCCCTTGGCTATGCAGATGATTAGGCCACTACCAGTTATCACCGTCTTTTAATTCACCGCCTAAAGCTGTGTGATTAATCGTTAGGTGAGTTGAGACATGGCTTTGAGGGGGGTGCCGATGCTACTGGGATTTTCGGGGGGCTTTTTACCAACTAACCCCCCCTCACTTTTTTTTTCCTCTTAAACTCCACAGGTATAACAAAAGATATCTCAGCGTGTGAGAACGGCAAATTCACAAAGATGATTAATGAGTCTTATGATACTTAGCAGTTCACCGGATTAAGTTAAGTCACATGATTAAGTACACGTGCACACTCGTATGAGCGCAAAGTATGAAATCTGGAGTGAATAATGCTACAATATATATATATATATTTATATATATTATATATAATATGTATGTTAATCATTTCTATTAACTGAGTAATATCATTTGTGTTTTTAGTTGAGTGTGGTCCCGGAACAAATGAAACTTGTATCTCTAGGCACCATTTTAATAATATTCAGACAAGTGTAGTATCAGGAAGCCCCCCGCGCATGGCGCTGGAGTGATGGTGGTGGTGGTGTGTGTGTGTGTGGGGGGGGGACGCAATCCATCGAATGTGCTCCCAACTTTGCGTTCTGGCAAATCCCCTCCGAGACGGTTAAAGCTTAATTAGCGAGTGGCCAATGTCAGCAGCAGAGGTTGCGTCGTCGCTGAGGCGTTTCTTCGCTAAACAGCTTCAGTCACGCTGAGTCTTCTCTCGGGTTACACAGCCAAGTGATTGGGAACGTTTTTTCATTTGCCTCCCAAACATGGAGCTCTATTAAGAACTGTTTGTGCTATTTTGTGTCTGTGTTTGGGTAATGCTGGAAATTCCCTTTTGTGAAGCAAAATTATGCAAAAAAAAAAAAAGAAAAATCAAAAACAACTACCTGGTCCAAGAAGCTATTAAAATTGGCCTTGGCAGAAGTGTGCATCCCCACAGGGTGGCCCTCAGATTCAGGCCCAAATCCTCGTAATGATGCATACATGCAGCCAATTCTTTAAGACCTGCAGTCATCTCATCTCAGTGGAGAAAAAAAATTTTTTGATCCATATTCACATGCCAAATATGTTATGAAAGGAACAATGGGACGTTGGATGACTTTGGAAAAGCTTTTTCTTGTTTCCTCCACACTGTTGATTCTTGAGAATCGTCTCGAGTGGAGCGTTTCAGGGGACTCAAACAAGAAGCCGCCGTCCCCGAGTCCCTCCGCACACAATCAATTACGGCATCAGACACTCATGTGTAATTAGCTCATTAAGACCCTTGATTTATTTTTTCGGGGTGGTCTTGGTCATGTAGCTCAGCAGAGGAAATGGATATTACTTTCTTATTTTTGTAATTATCCCCAAATACCCTCATTAGCCTCGGGATCATCAAGCCCCAAAAGGTAAATTTAACTTCAATTACCCCACGGGTTGATTTCACCCTTTCTTCTTGTGTGGTGTCTTTTTTTAAAAGGAGGCACCCGTGCGTTTTTTTTTTTTGTGTATTTTAATAAGCAAAGGCGTGAAATGACATTAGAAGAAAAGCCTTAACTGTGTTGAACTAATTAATTTTTTGTGAGGCTTGGGGGTGTGGATTTTTTTGTTTCACTCCGTCCTCTCTCATCTGTCTCGCTGCCACTCTTTTTCTGCGCAATTATGCCTCTCTTGCACATCCACTTGATGGGCACACACACACACCAACACACGCACACACACACACCGCTAATCTCCCTGTGAATGGTGCGCTATTCTGCCCCCCCTATGTGACTGCACTCTAAGAGAAATCCTTGATGTGGCGTCGGCGAAAAACTAGAGATATGTGGATTTTTTTTTCCACGCCTCTCTAGTCTGAAAGGTTAGCGAGAGAGTCAATGAGAAGGGGGATCCGGTTTGACATCATCAGCATATTTTAGGATTTGAAGACCCCACTCAGAGCCTTGCTGAGCCCCTCACTGAGTCCACTTATCACACACATACGCTACATTGGGGGGGAGAAAAAAAAACGCTTTTGGGGTTCCAAGTACATCCATAGGAGGATTTCCTATTGAAATTAATGCCGTCTAATGTGGCAGTTGGACTTTTTACCACTCAGCCAGGATATTAGCCCTCCAAAAATGCTTTTATTCAGAGTTTGATGGACTTTATAAAAAGACTTTAGGAACCGAAGTCTATCCAGTTTTTTCCCTTGACTTTGGCTTACATACGTCCGATTATAAAAAAACAGCAAAATTTTTTATTCTCAAAAATGTTGATAACTGGATCGTATTTGACCAAGTATTTGAAATCTAAATTTATGTTCTGTTCTTTTTGACAGCGTATTCCGCCTCTAGTCGTGACGGATCTGTTTGAGGATATCAAGGATGGCGTGAAGCTGCTCGCCTTGCTGGAGGTGCTCTCTGGCCAAAAATTGGTGAGGCCTTGGAATGCATCGAGTTGTGCGTGTTAATCTAATCTAATGAAGCGCATGTGAACGTGAAGCATTGTCCGCTTCCACGTGGAAATGAGCATTGATTTGCTCTTACTAGGATGTTCGAGTGAATGAAAAACGGCAGATTTACAAGGACACAAAAGAGTTTGGTCAAAACACCCGCACCAAATAGCTTCTGGTGCTTACTTATGTCAATATTGCCTCAGGTGGAAGTGATGTGTGTTCTATTGATCAGTGTGCAGTTTAGATCGGACTGGAACCGAATGAATGCTTTTACTACAATGTTTTGCTAGAATGCTAAAGAATGTCTTTGTTTTTTGCATTTGCCTCGGTCTGTGTTGTGTCTTTGAACCCCCCCCCCCTTGTTGTCCCCTGTAGCCATGTGAGCAGGGCAGGAAGCTAAAGCGAATCCACTGGGTTGCAAACATCGGCACGGCTCTCAACTTCCTCCAGGGTAGGAAGGTAGGAGATGGGCTCTTCTTTTTATCTTAGCTGTTCCTCTTGTTGTTGTTTTTTTTTATACGAACAGCCTCGTGGGTGCAAACGTGGAAAACAAGCTTGACCTTTAACTTCTTACCTCGCCGCTTTCTCTGTAGCTGCACCTGTTGAAATCGATACAGTCAGACATGTTCATGTTGACTCTGCTACAAAAAACAAATAAATAAATAAATGAATAAATTAACAAATGAATAAATAAAATAAAATAAATATATTTTAAAAAACACTATGTGGTGAATCCCTGACTATTGTGAGGCAGAAGTTCTAGACCCACTTGCTTCTAGACGTTTCTCCAACACGCCAATCAGCTTGCCGGCGTCATGCGCCCAATTACATAAACTAATTACAAACCGCTTCAGTAAACTGCGTCTTCAGTGAGATCAGTCACACAAATTCAAGGCTTCCCCCCGCCTCCCCTGCCGTCTCGTCCGTCCTCGGCTATCTAAATAAAGCCATGCAAGCTTCTGCGAAGACATTGATTTCCCCTCTTCCTCGAGTGTGACAGGGTTAAACCATAAATCCTACACCAGTAATCTGCAAACTCGGAGATCAGACGTCAGCAGTCTCCTTGCGTGTGTGTCTGTTTGTGTGTTTGTGTAGAAGTCCAACATTTCAAATTAAATGTAAACACACACTGCGTGGAAATCCAATGTATGTCTAGACTGTATTTATGTTCAGCCTAAATAATATAATCTCATGCCTGTTCTCACAAGATTTTCGTTTTAATATTTATGTGAAAGTATGATTAGTTAGACCTATTTATTTATAAATAAATCTTATGAAGATATATCTTTTTTTCGACTAAATCCCAATGCCGGCCAAATAACCTGCTGTGGTTTCCATTACGAACTTGTGCTTTTCTTATCAGGATCACCACACTGACCCCCTTCTAGCACCCGAGATTGCCCTCACATGACCCGACCCTCTTTGTTCCCCCACTTGAAGTGTCGCTTATTACCTGTTGTGTTGCCGCGGCTCTGTAATGCTCTATGTGAGGATACAGAAAATGTATCATCACACGCTCTACAAGGCGTCCATCTTTCATCAAACACATCTTGAGAGCCATTTTTTACCTTTCTTTTTCTGCCTTCTAGTCTGCCTACAGGGGGTCACCGGTCAGTACCGTCTTTGTTTATATGTGCTTTCTTAGCTAGCTAAGGATTACCTAACTAAGTTTATCAACCCAACATTTCCCTGCTGTTCCATTTCACAGTGTTTATAAATGTGTCCATGCTGTGAGATTTTGCCAAGTAATCAGAATGCAGTCTGAATGCACATTACAATATTGTGGGGGGGTTTTTTTATGCAGATCAAACTGGTGAACATCAACTCGACAGATATCGTAGACGGTCGACCGTCGATCGTCTTGGGTTTGGTGTGGACTATCATCCTCTAT
The DNA here is from genome assembly GCF_033458585.1 of Syngnathus typhle. Taxonomy (NCBI): domain Eukaryota; kingdom Metazoa; phylum Chordata; class Actinopteri; order Syngnathiformes; family Syngnathidae; genus Syngnathus; species Syngnathus typhle. The sequence goes on along the minus strand of NC_083759.1, from coordinate 6,988,025 downwards.
TTCCAGGTATTCAATCCATTTTGCAAATGAAGGAAATACAAAATGAAATCGACCTGTTGTGTTATTTTTTTTCCCTCACCCACTGCAGATCGAGGAGCTGACCTGCAGTCTCCCACTAATCCAAGCTCCGTCAGACAGCTCCTCCTCACTGAACGGGTCGGCTAGCGGAAGCGAGAACACCAGCCCGCCCGTCAAGAAGAAGCCTCTGCCACCCGTACACGGCGGCGTTAGAAAGGCCCTCCTCAGATGGGTCCAACAGACAGCCACCAAGTGCGTAGTCTGCAAAAAAAAGTTGTTAAAACCCCAATCTAATAAATTCTCATTCCTAGGCGTCTGGGAATCGAAGTGAAAGACTTTGGTCCCAGTTGGCGAAGTGGCTTAGCCTTCCTTGCCATCATCCACACCCTTCGGCCCAATCTAGTAGACATGGAGCACTCAAGAAGACACTCCAACCGAGAAAATCTGCGAGAAGCTTTTCTGTTAGCCGAAACGCAGTTAGGCATCGCACAACTTCTTGACCCTGAGGGTACGTCACATTTCCTTCGATATTTCCTTGATCCCTCAAAATACGATCTAACAGATTCTTCCGACTTGATCGCTGAAATCGCTGCGTCTCCAAGCCCTTATTAAATTAGAATTAAATTGTTAACCAGTCGCCTTTTTACTTTTCCTCCCCGCATGAGTGAGTCAATGCAAAACCAATTGTTAAGTAAACTAAAGAGTCAAATGATGTGTGTCAGCTTGAACATCACATTAGCGTTCATGCTGCCCAACCATCTGTGCCCCCTCATGCCAGATTTCCAGAATAAACGCTGACAAATCAAGCCTGACATCAGCGTAATTAAGGTCCGCGGCATTCACCACAGCGGAAAATAGTCCAAAGACGATTTGGCTCCGTAGCGCTGAAGGTTGATTTCATATCTGCTTGATGTCTGATTACGCTCCGCGGACGTCATTTTGTCAGACGTGGACGTAGACAAGCCGGACGAGAAATCCATCATGACTTACGTGGCCCAGTTCCTGAAGCGCCATCCTGACGGAGAGCACGGTGCCTCAGAGGGACCAGCAGCAGATGAAGATGAGGAGGTAAACAGCTGTCACAGTGATGTCATTTTCTCTTCACACGCCTTGTCTTTCCCGCCAAATGTCAGCGTAACACATCGGTGGTGACGTTTGCCATTTCAAGGCTAAATATAGAACAACCATTTGCTCCCTGCTTGATGTCTGGCTGGCATGGTGACAGCTGTCCTTGTCTCGTTGCTTGTCACGCAGGCGTCTATCCCGCAGCATGGCCGCGTCGCTCCTCGCGATATCGAGGAAATGCTGGAGGTAGGAGGACGTGGATGTCATCATTTATCCCTCCCACTCCCAGACGCTATCTTATCTGATGTCAGGCCTGCGGGTTTTCCCCAGCTCTGATTCCAGAATGACAAGAAGTCATATTAGCTTTTGTGTTCATGTTCCCACTTGGTTCCATTAGCATGGCAATGGAAGCCTCTGGCATTGGCATGATATGTTTTTGTTTTTTTTTGAAAGCGAGGCTTTGTTTCCATACGAGCAATCACAAACTAAAGTGTTGGACAAAATAAAGATGTTAGAATTAATTTAGGATTAAGATGTCATTAAATTCGACACTGGCTTCCCACAGGAAAAAATGATAAAGCTGAATCGACCGTATTATCGTCATGGCGACTTGAAATCCCGGTAGGGGATCTGAGACAAAGTAGCCTGCTTTGACATTTTGTCCAACAGAGAACCACACAGGATTAGTAACGCACTTTTAACGCCAACACTTTCATCCTTTCCCGCCTCCGTCCTCTCATCAATCCGTCCCCCCCCCCTCCCCTCGCCTATACCTCGGTTGTCTTTGTCTGATTTTCATTTCTCCCATTTTGCGGCAATTTCCATATCCATATTCTCCTTCATCTTTCACCCCCCGTCAACCTCCTGTAGAGAGAGCAACGAAAGAGCCTGAGGGAGTTTAAAATGTGGCTGGAGCAGCTGGAGAAAGACGCGCTACACGCCCAGGAGACTGAGGCCAATCTCGCTCTGCGGTATCAGGTCAGAGCGTACACTCTGCGTGTGTGTGTGTGTGTGTGTGTGTGTGTGTGTGTGTGTGTGTGCGTGTGTGTGGTTTGGAGTGGGCGCACTGGCCACAGACACTCCCATTATTAGCTTAATCTGCTTTGGCATTACAGTGAGGGGATCAGACGACAGCCCCGTCATTTTTTCAGTCTGTCTGGCTTATTCCGCCAAGTCGAGGCATAAGTTTCATTTTCACCACACCCTTAGCTGTGCATTATAATTTTCTGATCGAGCAAAGTAAAATGAAAATAAAAACAATAAAGTCAAGTAAAATACATGCAAACAAACATCCGTATTTATTTTGTGTAGTTATTCAAGAGTCTTGGCGTACAGCTGGAGATGCGGAGGAAGCATATGGAAGATTCCTTAAAATCCACGCAGAAGGACGGAATGTTGACAGTAGATCAGGCTCTGGTCAAACAAGCTTGGGAAAGGATCTCCAACAGGGTGAGGAAAAACACATGAAAATCATGCACAATTAATCACATGATATTTATCTGTTTGCATTTTAGCTCCTGGACTGGCATCTGGTGCTGGACACGTCCCTTCCCGCTCCTTTGGACGCGCTCGGAGCCTGGCTGCATCACACCGAAGGAGCCCTGCGACAAAATGTCGAAATCAGCGACGGGGCAGCCGTCGGCAAAGCCTTGGAACGACGCGAGGTTGACCGACACAACACGCAAATGACTCACGGTAGTTGTTTTAATTGTGTTGATTGACTTCACAGGAGGTGTTGAAGAGCCTTGAGGGTCATCAGCAGGTCTTCCAAAGGATCCATAAGGACAGAAGTATCGATGGCATCTCTGTGCCACCTGAGCAGCTGCAAGACATGGCCGAGAGGTTCGGATGAAAAGGTTACCTTAATATTGTATGAAAGTAATTTCAATTTACCATTTTTTTTCCTCGTAGGTTGAATTTCATCTCCACATCTTGCAACATCCAGCTGGCTCAGATGGAATTCCTGAAGCACAAACACAGCATGGAGGCTTTTCTCACGCAGGCGGAATCGAAGCTCAAATCCTGGATCGTCAAATACGGCCGACAAGAATCTGTGGAACAGATGCTACGCGATTATGTCGTAAGCCCCAACGAGATCATTTCATCCATCCCGTTTTGCTAGAAAATGTACAAACTATTATTGTTTCTGTCTCCACTAGGTTTTTGTGGAGAAGCAGTATTTTTTTGAAAGTTACAAGACCTTATACCAGTCATTGAAAAGAGCTGCGGAGGTTTACATCAGCGCTGACAGCTCAGGTGAACAAACCAAATCGTTTGTAGTGCATTTGTGTGTCTTCATTTTTGGTTTCAATTATGATGGAACGTAATGAAAACGTACAATATCACAGCCGCCCCACATCGTCGTCAACATGGCTACAAGAATCTCAACTATCTGCTTCCACGTCTGCAGGCAAAATCTCTAAATGAGCTTCCACCACCCGCTCAGTGGGGAATACTACTCTCATTTGCTAGTTTGGGGAGGCTGCTCCATTTCTGCACATCTCCGGGCGCCAAAAAACTGAGCGAGCGTGTTAGTTTCGTGATTGCGTTTTAAGGGTTTGTGTCTAGCTGGAGGCCGTGCGAGAGCTGAACAAGTCAGCTTGAGAGAGAAAGGCTTCAATGTGTTGTCTCCAGCCAAGGCCTTGTCACAATTAGGCAATTTGGTTTATAATAATATTGACTTCAACTTTAAACTCGCCCGCCTCTAGCTGATGAAGGAGAGACGGGGGTCTCTCGGCATGTGTGGGATGTGGCGGCCCAGTGGAGGAGCCTGTCCATGGAAGTGCGCAGCGTGAGGAGCATGCTGGAGGAGGTGCTGTCCAACTGGGATCGCTACGTTTCCACGGTGGCCTCTTTCCAAGCTTGGCTGGAGGACGCCGAGGGAGCCCTAAGACAGCCGGAAAACACAAAGCAGGTATGACGAGTCTCCTTCGTCCAATTTCGGAGCAGCAGGTATGAAATGAACTCATTGACGCGCTGAGGATATTTAATTTATCGCTTTGGCTTGACAATGCGGATGACACATTTTGGATTAGTCAGCTAATTACTATTATTGATTCTTCAATTAAATCCAAGACTTTGTCTCATTTTTTGATGAGCTGTCATCTTTCCACTCGTCTGCCGTCTTTGTTTCCGCTTAATTTGCATGTCTACTTCTTTTGCTAAGCCCTAAGCTTTTCTTTTTTTTTTTTTTTTAACCAGCTCTCTTTGTTTCTCTAATCGTCTCTGCTTGTCTCTTTATCTCTCCCCCGCTTTCCCTTGCAGGAGTTCTTCAAGAATCACAGCCACTGGATGGATCAGCACGCCGCCATGAACGACGCGGGGAATTTTCTTATCGAGACGTGTGACGAGACAGTGTCGTTTGAGCTCAAGCAGCAGCTCCTACTTCTGAATGGACGATGGAGGGAGCTTTTCCTTAAAGTCAAGCAGGTAACCAAAAAAAAACAAAAAAACTAGAAGCTGAAATTATTGACAATTCAAGTCTGATGGGCAACTGAGTAGAAGCGTCTATAGAATGCTGTACAAGTTCTAATTTCATGTCTTGTCTTTTTTTTTTGTAGCACGACCAAGTTGACCGATTGGAAAAAGGGCGAAAAGACCATTTAAAGGCAATGTCGACTTTGACAGAACTTTTGGATACAGCAGAAGCCAGGCTCAGTGCTCCAGTACAAGTGTCTTTCCTCGGTGTCCGAGCCTTTTTGCAAGACGTGGAGGTGAGAATTTTGCGTTCTGATCAATTGTATCGACAAACATTATTATTATATCTCTACCATGGTGAATGTCAACCCCTTTACTCCTGAACCTCTCATTTCAGAATACCAAGCAAAAGCTTGTCACCATGGAGACGCAGTACAAGCTGGCCGGCCGCAGCGCTCAGCTCCTCGCCAAAGACGCACCGCACGACGAGTCCGCCGGGGTCATCGCTACCATAACGACCGCTAAGAGTCGCTTGAGTCTCGTAGGTGTATGGAAAATTGATTTTAGTAGTTGCAATAATTCAGTTGAGCAGTTTATAATAGATTAAAGCTTTGTTTCAAGGTGAGAGAGCGCTGCCCCGCCTTAGTAAAGGAATGCCACGCCCTTCTGCCGTTGCTGGAGGAAATGGAGAAACAAATGTCTGTCTTCTATCAAGCCCTGGAGCGCGCCCGTCGCATTAGTGCCGCCGACCCACACACGCCCAGCCCGACACTGCTCGGCCACAAGTGGCAGGTTCGTGTGATGATAAAGTTCAACACCAAAGATGCGCGAGGAATCGTAACGCGTTGTCGGACGAAATGTCCTCAGGACTTTTTGAACCAGCAGCAGAGTTGCAAACGCTGTCTGGCGGTGATCGAGAGGAACCACAACACGGTGCAGAGGGCACTCTCCAACAGCAAGGTGCTTCAAAACTTCGAGACCGGTTTGCTGCAGAAGAAACTGGCTGAAGTCCAAGGCTCGGCGCAGGTTTGAATTTGAAACGAGTGTACACGTTTTAATACCACTGAGAGTGCATACAAGACGTTAATTAAAAAAAAAAACCTCTCACGCTCTACTGAAGGAGATCGCAGAGTGGAGGAGGCGGGAAGAAGCCAATAATTGTTTGAGGAGGAGGTTTGAGGAGTCCAGACAGGATTTGGAGGCAGTGCTGAAGAGAGCTCAGGACTGCCTGGGAGAGTCGGGGGACGCCGAGGAATTACTGAAGAAGCACACGGTGAGATCACATCCAAAAATGTCATTGTATGAAATCTGTCCCCAGCCTAGCAGTGACATCAGAGCGATCCGATTGGACGCTTGGGAAATACTTTGAGACGATGCCCTGACATCACCGCTACATCGTCGTCAACTTTGGCTTTTTCCCTTTTGTCATGTAGGATGTTTTCAGTCAACTGGACCAGCACGTGCTGAGCGTCTTCCTGAAGGCGTGTGACGAACTCACTGACATCCTACCAGAAGAGGAGCAACGGGGGCTGCAAGAAACAGTCCGCAGACTACACAAACACTGGAAGGTCATTATTAAGAAGTGCATTGTCAGTTAGAGCAACATTTTGTTGTCTACAAATGCTTTTATGCTCTGTCGCAGGACATCCAGGGCGAGGTACCGTCACACCTGCTGCGTCTGAAGGTAGAGGTGGAGCAGTATCCAATCGATGTCGTCCTCCAAGAGTGCCGATCAGAGCTGGACAGAGAACTCCACATCTTGTCTGGCTCCTCTAGCAGCGATCATGTGATCCAAGAGCACAGGGTGAGCCTTCGGTAGTTACGAAAGCACCGGGAAAACAATTCCTCTCTTCAGCGAGGCTTCCCTTTGCAGATGTTCTTCAGGGAACGCAAACCTCTGGCTGTGTGCGAGAAGCGGATTAGGAACATGGAGGATCTGTGTCAAAAACTGCCAGACAACGACGCGGCTTATCGAAGGCTGGATGCCACCAGGAGGGCTGTGGAGGACGTCGCCGAGCGCATCAGGAGCACCGGCGTCACACTGGAGCAGCATCCTGATAAGTGGAAGGAATGGAATGATAGGTGGGCAGTGATTTGTTTTTTTTAATTCCATTACGCTCTCTGCATTAATACTCTAAGTAAAAGCTGAACATTTGTTTTTCTTCACACAGATTTTGTGAGCTTTCCGACTGGCTTTCATCTCAGAGGAGACACCTGAAGGAGACGGCAAGAACTTCCAGCCATCAGGAGGAAGTTGACGCTGCTGCTCGAGTGAGCAAGCATGCTGAATATTGCTTCAATTGATTGACCACATTTAAAAAAAAATCCACCTGTCATGTCTGAGGCTTCATAATTGATTATCCATTTTTTTCCCCAATTCATTTTAGGCATTGAGAGAAGCAGGAGACGCTCGAGAAGAGAGCCTCTTATGGCTTAAGAGTCGTCTTTTGAGCCTGTCCGATGTGAGCTCTGAAGTGGAGACACAAAGACAGCAAAGTGCCCTGAACAAACTCTCAGCCGACTTTAAGGAATTGTTGTCCACACTTTGCCAGGTATTGGCCGATTTGTCCGACCTTTTGTACTTTGTTCCGGCCTCCTAGCATCCCTTCCCTCACAGGAATGCGGCGAAGGCTCCGGCGCATTCCCGTTGGAGGAGCTCAGGGAAGAAGTGCGTGGCGCTCTGGAGGAGGTCCTGAGAGCTGGGAAGGAAACCGGAGAGCAGATCAACCGGATTCTGGATGCTGAGGATCTAAGAGAAGCCCAGGAACTCTTTTTTATTCATCAGGTGTGCTTGCAGAAATGTTCTCTTTATTATAATGTCGAACTATATTGACATGTTGTCATGTATTTATTACAGCAACACTCAAAACAACTGCAGGCTCTCAGGAGGGAGGCAGATCTTTTGGTGTCCCACTCCAAACAGATCCATTTGGGAGAGGCGCTTAGTCGCTCGGTACACGAGCTGGAGGAACGTGTCCGAGAAGCGGACTGCCAATTCAGCGCTAGGGAGCGCAGCCTACAGGTAAGCGTGATCATCAATATCCACTATTTTGGTTTTTTGCTCTGGACATATTTGATCTCCAGGCCACCTTGAGCTCCTGGCGCAACTTTGAACGTGAGTGGGAAACACTTCAAGTGTCCATTAGCGACATCACCATTGATCTGCACAAAGAGTTTATATTCAACAACCTGGACAGCCTGAGGAGCGAACTGGACCACACCAAGGTGTCTTTTTATGACTACATTGACTCTTTGCTTAGTATCCCTCCTCTAATATTCCGCTTATTTGATGGAAGGAGCTTTTCATCAAGCTTGAGGACTGTTCCCTGAGAGCAGACGTCCTCCTGGAGGAGGCGGTTGATCTTCAGCTCGGGCCGAAGAATCAAATTGCGGTTCTGCATCAGGCCCAGTCCAGCAGGGAAGCAGTTGAGCAGATTGAAGACCACCTCAAGAAGAAGTTAGTTTCCGAGCACACTTTTGACATTTCTATCTTTACAACCACAGATCGGAAGAGGCATCGTTACTTTCACGTCATCTATTTCCTTCCAGTGTTGTCCATCTGGAGAGAACGTGCTCATCGTGGGAGCGCTTTAACGAGCAATCCGTGACGTTTTCCACGTGGATCAATGAAAAGCAGAGAGCGCTGGATGCAATCGGGCTCAACTCACCCTCCGATTATTTGGACGAACACATCGGCATTGTTGAGGTCTGTGGTCAATCCTGACAGGATATAAATTGATTGATTAGCAAAGGAAGATGCGTTTCAAAAAAACCAAATCCCCCTCTAGGTTGTGGCGGAAGGTTTAGAGGCGAGAAGATCATCGCTACTCCACATGGAGAAGGACTACGAGGCACTGTCCAGGTTTATCACCCCCGGAGAGTCCGGATGTCTTCGGGAACGGGTCACCCAGATGAGGCGTTCCTGGCAGGAACTGATGGAGAAAACAAAGCAACTCACGGGGCAGCTCAACCAGAGCGCCTCCTATAGGCAGAGGTGCAGCGACAACCTGGAGCAGGTCATCTTTTGTCATACGCTGAAATATCTGCCTGCTTCTTTTTTTTTCTTTTTTACTTAACCGGATTATGTGTTGTATGTCTTTAGTTTGAGAAAACTATGAATGATCTCAAAGAGAAGCTTGATACTCCTGTCACACTTTGCTCATCATCATCACAAGCTTTCAAGAACTTACAAAGTCACATGGTAAGAAAAGTGAAAAAAAAAAAAAAGGAATGTGCTGGGCTTGAGATAACTTTTTTGTCTTCCTCGTAGGAGGTGTGCCGGTCAGTGGAACAACTGAAGCCCGGACTGATAGCTTTGTGTACAGCTGTGGAAGGCACCAAATTGGAGCATGAGGTACTCCTACTCCAGCAGCTCCGAGGAGAGTTACTGGGAAAGGCCAGTGAGAAACAATCGGCATTAGAGAGCTTTCTAACGCTGTGGAAAAGGTCAGAAACAATTTTGACTCGACAGTCGAGGCTTGTTATTATCTTGCGTTTCCTCGCAACATATCTAATTACAATTGTGTGGTCGCTGCTATTTCCTTTTGTTTACTGTTTTCTCTTCAATCTCTCTCTCCCTCTTGACTGCTTGTCTGTCTGACCCTCCGTAGCGCAGGCAGCCGTCCTTATTTCTATTTTAATAACGCGATTTTGTTATCACGAGAGCCTTCTTCGATATCCATCCATTTTCTGTACCGCTTAGTCCCCACTGGGGTCGCGGGCGTGCTGGAGCCTATCCCAGCCATCATCGGGCAGTAGGCGGGGGACACCCTGAACCGATTGCCAGCCAATCGCAGGGCACACAGAGACAAACAACCATTTGCAATCGCACTCACACCTAGGGACAATTTGGAGTGTTCAATCGGCCTACCAAGCATGTTTTTTGGGATGTGGGAGGAAACCGGAGTGCCCGGAGAAAACCCACACCCTTCTTCGATATTTCTTGTTTTATTCAGAGGAAACAATAATGACCCTGTCAAATGCTGGACGTAGTTGTTGCTTGACATTTAATATTTTAGCGGCCTTCCTCTTTCTTTCTTATCCTCTATCTTATCCTATGACCTAATGTATGATATTTATTTTTAATCCACACAGATTTGAAAAGGAATATTTATCCATGAAAAGCTGGCTAGGTGCTTGCGAGTTTGCTTGCCGTCCGGCCGACGAGCTGCTCTGTGTAGACAAGGTGAAGCTCACGATGGAGCTGCAACACATCCAGGTATTTTTTTCTTTTCGTTACCCGTCATGGGTCTTGCTGTTTGCTTGAGCTTCTGCATTTTGCTTGAACAGGAGATGCGGACTGAAACCCCTTCCAATGACGCCCTACTTGAGGGTCTGTTAAATATCGTGTCGTGTCTCTACCCGTCTGCCCCCGAAGCTCGGGTCGGAGAGCTGAATGACGAGCTCACCCAACTTCAGGAGCGATACGCCTCACTGAAGAGCAAAATGTCACGCAGGTAATCTGCTTTTCATCCATTATAGAATTTACACGGAGCAGCTTGCTAGGCTAGTAGCTAGCATGGCGAAGATGAATTCATTCTCATTATTCTTTTAGACATGAGCAGCTGGAGCGTCAGTTGTTGCAGCTGGAGCTTTTCAATGACGCTCTTTTGACACTCAGCCAAAAGAGCCAACATCTCCCATCTGTCTTGAGAAGCTCTCTTCAGGTTGACGTTACTGATCTCGATGGTGCCTTCACGGAGCTCAAGGTGAGATGTTATTTTATGTACCTGGTATGTCTTGTTCTAGTCCAAATAAATGGATCAGAGAGCCTTCCAGGATAGATTGTGTTCAACCACCATGTACCTTCTTGTCCTGCTTACCTAATAGGTTTGTTTAACTCTCCAATTCCAGGAGCAAGACTCTCAGTTGAAAGCTTACTCATCACTAAGAAAGGCTCTCCAACAAAGAGAATCAGCCCTACTTCCATGCTCCAGCCCAGAAGCTCAGCAGAAGCTCCAAGCCTGGAGAGAAGATTGCCTACAACCCTTCACAGAAAGTGAACATCTACAGTTTCTCCGCAAAAAGTGCCTGAATGAGTTAAAAACCTACCTGGAGAAGCGTGAAGCAGCGGTTGGGGGTGTCGGCCGTCTTCGCGAGGCTGTGGTGAGGAAAGGGAGCTGGGATCCATCCGAAACAGATGAGCTCCACCGAGAGGTCACGAGGGATGTGGCCCGCCTTGAGGCTGAGGCCATAGCCTTGGATGGGCAGCTGAGCAAAGCCCACCTTCACCTAGGCGGGAAAACCTCCTGCAGGGCTCAGGCTGCAGCCCTCATCGAGTGCCTGGAGGAGGCGCGGAGCAGTCTGGGATGGAGGCAGAGTGAAGCGGAAGCCCTCGGAGCTATGTGGAGGTCCTTCAGGGGGAAGAAGGCGGAGGTAATGAAGACTTTGGAGACGTTGCAGTGTAAAGCAAGACAGGAGGTGGTCAAAGAATGCTCTGTGCAAGCATTTCAAAACAGGTACACTTGATATTTGACATAAAACGTTGTGGATTTTTCCAACTATTGCTTGTTTCTGTCCCAACAGGCTGCGTTACTTGAGCCAGCTGGAGGAGGAGCTTCAGTCCCTCCATAAGTCCCAACAGTGGTTAGAGGAGAAAGGAACCCAGCTGGCCCAGAAGGACACGGAGCGGACAGGGGAGGCCCTCAGAGACCTTGATGTGGTCAAGGCTGCCTTGGAGTACGTCAAGACTCTCATCACCAAAAGGTCAGTTTGGAATACTTCAGCATTCTCATGCAGCTTCTTCAGTGTCAGTTGTTACAATTTTTTTTATTCTTGTTGCTCTTTATCAGTCAGGAGCAGAGTCAACGGGCACTCGATCTCCTGCGCCGATACAACCACTTGAGGTTGATCCTCGATGCTTTGGTGGAGAAAGCCCGTGCGCTTGCTCACAACCTGCCCGATCACAACCACAACGCTCAGGAAGCCACGAGGTCCTTCTCACTGGTGAGAACGAACAGCCATTGCAGTTTTACCCGTATTTTATATTTGCTACCAGTCTTATGGGGTCATTTGTGAATTTTGAAACTTTGTTGTTGTCGTAGCACGAGAAGCTGCTGGGTGAGCTCCGGGAAAAGCAAGAGGACATGGACCAGCTCATCACCGCGGTGGAGGATCTGCATCGAGAACTGGCTCGCTTTCCCGACTGTGACGCAAGCATGGTTCACAGAGACGTGGAGGCGTTGAGGGCCCAGTGGTTAGAGGCGAGTAACAAGAAATGTCCTAAATAATTTCAAACAGGATTTAAATTGAAGTATTGAAGGTTAGCACCTCACATGAAATTGACTGCTCAGCTGTTCCTAGTAATGAGTAAACAAGTCCTGACATGCGGGCTTCTGTCGCTGTCAGGCGTCGGAGAGAATTCAAAGCAACACGGAACGATTACGCTACTGCGTGACCCTCTGGGATGATCTCAAGCTGATGGAGCAGGACATGAATCAATGGACCATCTGCAGTTCCATCGCTGAACTCAGCACGAGTGTTGCTAACACCAGCGACAAGGACATGGAGGCTCGTCTTGCCAACTTTCAGGTTGATTCGGATCATAAACGTCATGTTGTGACTTTAAGATTCATTCACTTTTATGTCCAGGCTGAAGTGGAGAAGAGGAAAGGGTTATTAGATGCTCTGCTAGAGAGAGTCGGCGAGCTCAAGGAGCACGCTAAACTGGAGGAAACGCCCCTACAAATGCAGGTAAAGACATTGTGTCTGCAAAAACGATGACTGATGGAAGCCATATCCAGAGTCTGACTATGATCTTCTCTTGCTTTAGGTGCTGGAGTCCGATCTGAGGAAGAAGTTAGTCCATGTTCAGGAGGTGTTGGACCAGACCAAACACACTCTGAGCCGCTTCACATTCCAGAAGCAGCGTCTGGAGGATCTCATGTCCCAGATGAACGAGAGGCTTGAAAAAGTTGAGGATTCCTTGTCGAGTCTTAAGGAGGCCACCTCCCCTGAAACCATTGATGCTATTAAGGTAAGCAATATGTATGTTGTTGTTCTCCACCTTTTTGAGGGAACATAAAATGGTATGACAAAATGTCCTCATGCTCTCACAGGATCTTCAGGGTGTTGCCGAGCAACAGAGGCCAGACCTGGACTCAGCCCGAGAGTCTCTGAGTATCTTAAGCAGGTCCCATTCCTCCCCGGAACTCTCTCAACTCGCCGCCGACCTGACGGCCGTCGCCCAGCGCACCGAGGAGGCCGTCCAGCGTTGCGCCAAGGCCAGGAGCGACCTGCAGGACGTGCTACACCTCCATTTGAACCGTGAGCCTTTGAATCAACCAATTAATCTTACCTCATCCATATTGTCAGTTCAGGATAAAGATTAGCATCGGATTTAGTGCTAATCTTCCCCTAGAGAGCGCTTAAGTGGCGGACATTCCATTCACAATCACTGTCTGGTGCACAAGTGCACTCTCTCTCTGCTCCAACACACACCTGTGCCTCCTCGAGTGATGCTGCTCTTGTCACATGAGCTCCCGAGGGAGTCCTTTAGGCCCGGTTGCCGGGGGCAACCGTGTGGACACGCCTAGCCCTCCCATACGCTTTAGCAGCACGCTTCCCTTCTAGTTCCTTCACTTTTCCAGTACAGGGGTGTGGAGTTCTTACAGCTTTGCCTTCTGTGTGTTTGTTATTTTGTCTTGGGGCGGAAGCAGAGCTTTTCCAAGAATTCCATTCCTGGCTCTCGGGTTTGAAGTCGGAGTTGAAAGAATGCGCCAATCAGTCGGGAGACGTTTGCATCCTCACGGCAAAGTTGCAAAGATTGAAGGTATGACTTGCAAATTGTGCTGCTATTCTTCCGTTCTGTTGGGAAAAGTAAGTGCAGCCCACATTTTGTAATATTTACATACGCAGTCGTCAAGGCAGTGGAATTCAGCGGGCAAGGAGCGTCTCCGTCGCATTTGTGAGGAGGCAGAAAGGCTCCACCTCCACCTGCCAAAAGCTGCAGCAACACAGCTGCAGGAGCATCTCTCCTCCTGCCAGAGAGAGTGGACGAGCTTCCTGGATGAATGTTCTCACAGCCAACGAGCCCTGGAGGAGAGGATTCAACTCCTCAAAAGGTAAGGGATCACTTTTTCGTGACGCAGTTGCCAAATAAATACATGAATTCTCTCCTCCCTAGTTTTGATGATGCTGTAGAAGGTCTCAGAGATTGGCTGAAGCAGATGGGGCTCAGCCTCAACAGGGAGTCTCTTGTTGGGGCAGACAGCCAACAAGGTGCCCCTGACACCAAAGAGGAACTGGATAGGGTAGAAAACCTCCATAAAGAGCTTTTAACGAGACGGTATGAACTTTTTTTTCATACGTTTCCAGCTGTTAAGTAGTCACTTATTACTGTTCTCCTTTAGAGACTCTATCGAGCGTGTCATCCAGGACGCCCAGTCCTTGTCTGAAGCAGGACGCGGGTCCGGCGAAGAGGTCCGTGTGGCAGGCCGGCTCCAGATGGAACACCGGGCTCTGCTCAAAGCCGCAAGGGGGAGGCTGCGAGGCTGCCAAGAGAACCAGGCCTTTGGGGAGACCCTGCAGGGTTTGTGGGCCTGGTTAGAAGAGATCCAGGAGAAGCTGGGCACGGTTGATAGCACCATGGGCAGCAAGGAGCAGTTGCAGAAGAGGCTCGAGACAGTGCAAGTGAGGGCCGATGAGCAGTTTTGCTGCATTTGAACTTTTTTTATCACTAGAGGGTGCTGTTATTTAACTTGACCTACATTTGGATGCAGTTCTTTGATCCCAACTGTTTGCACAGGATATCCTACTTTTGAAAGGCGAGGGCGAGGTCAAGCTAACTATGGCAATTGGTAAAGGCGACATGGCCCTGCGCAGCTCCGGCGCCGGCGGACAGGAAGTTGTGCGCTCACAGCTCCAGGAGGTGGAGGATGCCTGGGCCACGCTGCTTGTCACGGCCATGAGTTGCCACAGGTGAGAAAGCCTGTACAAAAAAAATAAAGAATCAGTTTTAATGCTCTGTTTTACTTTCTGTCAGTCGTCTCGAGTGGACGGTATCTCAGTGGACCGGATACCTGGAAAACGCAGCCCAGCTCCGGCGCTGGATGGAGGCCGTGGAGCGGGAGGTCCATGCCTCCCTTGCCCCGCAGCCGGCGCCCAGGGAGAAGGCCTCGCAGCTTGAGAGACTGCGAGCCCTCCTGACCGACATGGAAGACCACCAGCTGTCCTTATCCAGTCTGGAAGAAAAAGCCAGAGAACTCTTCAAGAAGACCGGCGATGCCGGTTTTAACCACTGCGCTCGGACCCAGCTGCAGGTGCACTTTGACGAGCTGGCGGCTTTGGTGGAGGTGCGAAGGACGTTGCCTCATCACTACTTCAGGTCACCAAAACCGTCATGTTTACAACGGTTGTGGCTTTTCTTTAGGAGAAAGTTCGCCTGGCACAGAGCGTGGTCCTGGAACACCAGGAATACTTGGAGGCTGTCCGGGAGCTCACCGATTGGCTGATGACCGCGGGGGAGGAGCTACAGCAGTGGTCGGACACATCTGGAGCCTCTGCCTCTCTCCAGAAGAAACTACATGAAGTGAGGGTGAGATGTCCTTCTAGTCAGAAACCGGGATTGACATAATGAGTCCTTTAGAAAACTAAATTGTCGATTCAGTTATAATCTGTTGCTATGGTAACTGATTGTTTAATGCCATTTTCTTAATAGGCAATTAAGGAAGACAGCATTTGCAGGAAATTTAATTGGATTCAGAATGGATTCAAATTCCTTTGTCATAGATTAAAAAAAAAAAAATCCTCCCGAGGCACAGTTCACGTCTAATAAGTTGGTTTATTAGCCTGCGACTAAAGGTAAAAGAGAGTACGTGATATGACCAAATAGGACAATTGATTTCCATTTTAGTTTTCACGCTCGGATCCTAATTATCACGTAATAAATTAGTGTTTGAAGATCCCTGGTGCGAAGAACGCAAACAGACACGCAGTCAGTCAAAGTGTTGAATTTCACACACACTCACCCGGAGAGAATACTTTATAAATAGCGTCGACTGCTCATCCTCAGGTCGCAGTTTCTATAGCCAACGGTTTCCTTAGCAACTTTGCCTCCTCTCAATCCTCAGGAGCGCGTGGAGTGTCGACTCTTAGAAGGCCGCGAGCGCCTCGGCATCGTGCGACGCACCGCCGCGTCGGCGGCGGAGCACACGGCGGCGGGGGGCTGCGAGGCCATGGACCGGCAGCTGGGGGCGCTGTCCCAGGCGCTGGAGCAATGGGAGGGCGGCGCTTTGAGGGCCAGAGATGGCCTAGAGGGGGCGCTCGCCTCCGCCGCCGCCTCCGAAGAGGAGTACGAGCGCCTGACGTCTCGGCTGGAGAACGATTCGAAAGAGCTGGACGTGCGACTCAGGGGGTGGAACCAGGAGGTGATTCGAGCCGAGGGACTTTGCAATGGCGAGGAAGCGGTGATGGGGTGGCAGCTGGCTAAGGTACTCGCTGTTAACATGGCCTCATAATGACAGAAACCCTCATTACAAAAAGGGAAAATGAAGACAATCAACGGGTGTAAATAAAAAAAATATATTAAAAAAAACAGAGTTTAGGTTGTAAGAATAGCCGGCTCGCGACTGGGATTCATCATCGTCGGTAATTGCGTATTGTTAGTATGTTTACGTCGCAGTAATGAAAAATTGTGATTTGGGTTGAACGAGCAGTATTCATTTTAGAAAAATGATTAGCCATGTTGTTAAATGGAACGCACACAAAGCGCACGCACACTAAGCACTCTGCTTTCCATGTGCAATTATTCTTTCCTTTTGCCAATCAGAAAAAAACACATTAGTCCGTAAATCAGCTTTACGGAAACAATCAGGCTGTGACAGCTACAATCCAATCACTTGCCCTCATTTTCTACCCATCAGCCATTCCCCACATGTTGTCATCTTCGATTGTTTGTTATTGCAGGATTAGGTGGAAACTTTATGGCAGGTCGGTGCCAATTCAGGATTATTTTGGCATTTTTTTTATAATTGACTTTTACTGTTTGTATGATTTGGAAGACACTTAATCTGGATTCCTCAATTTGCATTTCGTGTTTCGTTTTGGTTGGATTTGGATGCTCAGTTTTGTATCCAAATCACTTTTTAGAACCGAAATAAGTAGTGATGACTTCCTCGCCACTTTCTCTTCCCTCTCTGCCTCGTTGCGGATGTTTACAATTTTTACTTCTCCCTTTTCCAGCGCAGCCTTAACAACCCCCCCCCCCCCCCCCCTTGAGCGTCCTCGGCCATGCTGTCCAAAGCGCGGCCGCAGAGAGGAGGAGTCAGCCACTCTGACGTTCTCTCCTCCTCCTCCTGCAGCCTCCCTCCGTTTCCTGTGTGCCTCTTTTTGAAGCAGTGCTTCATCTGCGCCGCTGACAGCTGAATCCCACCGGGAGAGAGCGTGAGAGAGAAAGGGCGTGAGGAGGAGGGAAATGTTTGAGAGGGAAACAGCGGCGGGGTAGGAGAAAGCGGAGAGAGGCAGAAAGCAAGGGAGGGAGGAGATGTTTATTGGTCATACGTCAGCGGAGGAGGGAGGCAGGACATATTTCACAGGACGGGATTTTATGATCGGCCGATTGCGGCGTGCGAGGCGCGCTGAGAAGTGCGGGAAGACGTTGCGCTCGTCTCCTTCCTGCCTCTTCCTCGCGCCTTTAAGAACAAACATGCCATTGTACAAACTGCACTGTGAGTGTGTGTGTGTGTGTGTGTGTGTGTGTGGAATGTGAAGGCACTTATTGACCGGTGTCATGCGCACGCACACGCTGAGCCAGCTGGACTGCATTTTGTGTCGTTCAGGACATAGTGGAGGGCCTGCAAAGCGTCGAGCCGATGGCAGAGAAGTTGAAGGGGCAACTGAACGACCTGGTGCAGTACTCCAGGGACTTGGCCTCCCAGTCGGAGCGCGTCACGGCTGTCATCAAGCAACACAACAGGTGAGGTGACGGCAGTTTTTCGACATGCTGTCTATCAGAATGAGATTGGGGTTTTTTTTCTACACAGTGATTGCGCTTTAAGCATAAAGCAAGGAAGTGAACACATGTGGAAACGAAAGATAACATCACCACATAGGAATTTTCAGCAGACGACCAAATCATGATGAAATAGTGAATGTCGGTAAAAGCAATTTCTTGATAGCGCCACCAAAAGTTCTCTGGTGCCAACTTACAGTTGTTGTTTATTATTTTATTTATTTTGTTTATTATTTAGTTATTGTTTATTGTTATCTTTGCAATGTGCATGCACCTGAGGCACAGTCTGCATCGCATCTTTTGTTGAGAGGCGCACACGTCCTGTCACCAAAACAGATGTGCGTGCATCCCACGCAAGTTCACTGACACGCACGTGAATACATAATGAGTCGTTTTTGAACAAACCTCCCACTCCTGCCTTGACCTTCCCCAATCATGCATATTCATGACCGGCAAGCGTGTTCTTCTCCAGCCTGCATTGTACACGGGATGTCAAGTTATTACCTTTTTTTTTTTTTTTTGTGAACTAGTCTTGTGTGCCACCTGTTTGGCCTTGCCAATGGCTATAAATAAAACATGTGCCTAATAATGTGGCGAGTGTGCGGGTAAGATGAAAGGAAGCACAGTTTTTGTCATCGTTGAAGGAACCCATACCAGCCTCTACCATATAATCATCCTGTTAACTATCCCTGTCATGTTGTCTTTAGGTCCCCTTTTCCTCGTAGCACCAAGCTGTCATCCCTCATATTATCACCCTGGTGAACTCTTGCCCCGCTCATATGTCTCCTCTCAACCCACGCTGAGGTCCCCATCCCCCGCTCTGTCTCTTTAGCCCATTGCTTCCACTTCACCCACTTTTGCCATCCCTCCACCTGCGTGCTTCCCATCACCCAGCGATAACATCAAAAGACAGAACAGTATGTCTCATCATTTTCATTGACTCAATTGCCCTTGTTGTCTTTTTCCTCTTTTATGCCCGCAGTCTTAGTCTCCGTGCATCCAGGGAGTGCCAAAATAAGGAGCGCCTGTTGGAGCAGCGCTTCCGTGCCGCCCTTCGAGACTTCCAGCAGTGGTTGGTCAACGCCAAGATCTGCACCGCCAAATGTTTCGACGTGCCACAGAGTGTGGCGGAGGCCTCCGCCGCCCTGCAAAGAATACAAGTAAGACATTTTTTTTAATGGACAGCTATTTTGGCTATTCAAGCAATTCAGACCAGTGGGGATATTCTATTTTTGTCCATATTGTCACCAAGGCTTTAAAGAAGAGCGCTAGCATGCATCGTCCTTCAGAAGTTGTTTTTGTCAGGATGAGGAGGAAATGTCACTGAGTGTATGGCGGCGAGGAAAGAAAAGCCATGTTTTATTTATTATTGACCTGGTGAGGAATGTGGAACAATGTTTCCACATGACTGACCTCCAGGAGAACCAGTATGGGAGGGGTGAGCACAACTAGGAGTGGGAGGGGGGGTATCCATGCTGCATCACCCTTAATTTGTGGTGTACACTTACTCTAGCTGGAGTGGAGGGAGATATGAAAGCGAGAAGTTTGAAGACAAAAACAAGCCAGTGTGTGTGTACAGTAAGTGTGTGTGGGTGATGCACAGATGGTGGAGTGGTCCCCGCTGCGCGGCTGTCATCGTCTCAGCTCCGAGGGAGGGGTGTTTTGTGGACGGCTGGGCATGGAAGAGCCACATTATGTTTAAAAAAAAAAAAGAAAATAGACTTATTTGCCTCCACCGGTCATGTTCCATCGTTTGTGGCGAACTATGTTGAAGTGAAGAGCTTAACTCGCTCACTGCTGGATGTTTATATTTGTCAACAGCAATCCAATTGTTTATTGTTTAAAATCTGCAACCCCAAAAAAATCAAATATGATTCCCTCCTCCTTTTTCTGTGTGTTCAACAGCTTCTTTTGTCTGTTGCGTGTGCCCCTCAGGAGTTCTTGAGTGACAGGGAGCACGGCCAGGCCAGACTGAGTTCAGTGGGTGCCAGCGGGGAGCTGCTCATGGCTGTGGTGTCCAAAGAGCGGGTTGAGGCCATCAAGGCCAAAGCGGCAAACGCCAGAGAGGACTGGAAGAGCCTGATGAATAACCTTCAGCTTAGGGAGGATGCGCTCAAGGTGGGTTTCTAGGTAGATGTACACTTGAATGAATTTCAGTTTCCTGATTCTGGAATTGATTGAGATGAGTCTGTAAAAGAAATAGTGACATCATAGTACAGCAACACTCTTCCCTCCATCAATGAATTCCATCCATCAATCAATCAAGCTTTATTTATAGTAGAGCACTTTTCACACATAAGTGCTTTCCTCAATAAAAGCCAAGGTTAATAGACACACAGATAAACACACACACACACACACACAATGACTGGCCTTTATAGCTCATGGCTTAAATTAAATGACAAGAGAAGGGCTGTCAGAAGATTAAAAATCCACCGAGAAGCGCCATTGATGGAGCACCCTTCTCTCGTTTTTTAAAATGTATGGAACATACTATTTCTCACGTTTGATCCACTGTATGCGTCCAGAATTTACGGTGCCAGATGACAGAGTTCGAGGCCAGCGCCGAGCCCCTGCAGGAGTGGCTGCACAGCACCGAGGTCAGAGTTCAGGAGAGCAGCGCTCGGCTGCACGACCTCTCGGCCAAGAAACAAGAGCTCGGCAAATTGCAGGTAATGTATTCAGACTCCTCTCTAAATGGATGTGGTGGTTAGTATGTATTTGTGATCTGATTTTTCAAGGGCACCAAATATGTGATAAGCCTCTCCAAAGTGTAATCTGAAATCAACTGGGGAAAAGAAGACCTAATTACATTTGTTGAGGACCACTGGCTCAAAATAGAGCAGCGGCTTGACATAATAGTCAGAGGCAAAGTCGGGGAATCTAATTAAATCCACTTCTGTCAAAAGCCTTCCCCCCCCTTGCATGCGATAACAGGATCTGTCATGTCTGGCAGAGACACACACACACACACAAAAAAGCAGGAGGGGGGGGGGGGCGGCAAGGAGCGTTAAAAACTGACAAAGGAGGCAAAGCTCTGCCTTATCACTCTTGATCTTATGTGATATTTACATTTTTTATGGATCTTGGCAAACCAATTGCATGTTTCCCCCCAGCACCTCAAATACAAAACAATACATGCCGTCTACCCAAATGAGGATAAATGAAAAAAAAAAGTGATTTGGATGGGTATGTGTTGATCTGACATGTTGTCTCTGTGCTTGGAACTGGACACCAGAGTGTCCTCAAAGAGATGTCCGGTCGCGATGCAGAACTGGGCTGCCTCAGGGAGCGAGCTCACTGTCTTTGGGAGGGTCAGGCCGCCGGCAAAGGCTTCCTCCATCGAGTGTCCCAGTTGTCTGCTCAGTACTTGGCTCTCGGCAACTTGACCAAGGTAAAAAGTTCTGTCGCTTCTTGTCATTATTTTTTTTTGCTTCTCTTATGTACTTGATTCGGTCCTCATGACTGCGCCGTCATCTGCACAAGAAAGGGCAAAGGATGTGTTAGCCTTATCCGAAAATGTCAGACATGTGAAATATGGCAATGCAGCAGCAGCTGACCTTTTTTCGAGGCCTTATTAAATGTGTCGATTGTATCGTGATGAATTGGATTGTGAGCAAAACAGCGTAACGGCTCCCAGTCTACCTCTGGACAAGCAGGAGCGTTTTAAGAAGATTTATTGTCATTGACCCGCTGTGATCCTTTTTCCTTGTCTTATTTGCATTTCTGTGTGTGCAACTCCCAACAGGACAAGGCCTCCAGGATAGAACGTGTGGTAGGGGAGCATCGCCTCTTCTCTCAGGGTCTTAAAGAGCTCCAGGAATGGGTGTGCGAGGCCCAGAGTGTCCTCGCCACCTGTACTTCCACCACCTCTGATAAAACTATGCTGGAGGACAGGATGTTACAATTGGAGGTAAAGAATTGCTCGACAAGCTTGTCGATACATTTTGATTGATTGTTCGGTTCCTCCGTGCGTGCAGGCTTTGCTCGCTGCCCGCCAAGAGCGGGAGATCCAACTCAAAATGCTGCTCACCAGAGGAGAAGCCGTTCAGAGAAACACGTCGGCTGAGGGTGTCCCGGTGATCCGCAAACAGATCCAGGACCTTAAGGACTCGTGGGACTCCTTGTTGTCTACCTCTATCAAATGCAAAAGGTTGCGAGCGAGTTTCTCATTCAGTTCTCCCACGCTATCAACTTTGTATTGTGGGAATCTGAGTTGATAGAAATCGCTTTCACAATAAACTTAGTGTGATCTTTTCTGCGTTAACAGCCAGCTGGAGGGCGCCTTGTCGCAGTGGACCAGCTATCAGGAGGACGTGGGTCACTTCATCCTCTGGATGGACCGCGTTGAAGAAACACTGAGTTGCTCGGACAGACAGTATTCGGAGATGAGAGACAAAACAGCAAATCTGGGCAAGACTAAGGTACATTCCAGAAACAGGCCTTAGAGTAGAGTAGGTATTGAAACGCAAATGTGGCATGTGTCACCATCCATTATTCAGGGGGCTCCCCGTGGGGGTCACAATGAATGCATGTGCTTGTGTGTTCATTCCAGCTTCTGTATGAAGAAGTGCTGAGTCACAGTTGTCCTCTGGAGACTATAGCCTCAAAGGGGGCCAACATGGCGGAACACGGCAGCACCCAGCAAGAAGTGAAGCAGCTCCAGAGCAGATACAGCAACCTGCAAGAAAAGGCCAAGGTATGGAAAGGTCTTGTTTTTTTTGGGTTTTTTTTTGAATGACCATCTATTTTTTTTTTTTTTTTTGACAGAGTGCAGTCAATAAGGCCAAGGGGCTGGTTCTGATCCACCAGGAGTATCAGCGAGGACTTCATGTGTTTGAAGATTGGCTGGAGAAAGAGCAATCCACTCTGGCCTCATTGTCTCATCTCGAGCGGACTGTGGATACACTTGAGGAAACACTGAAGCAGCTTCAGGTAATCAGACTTCATTAACCTTCCGTGTAGCGGGGG
Organism: Syngnathus typhle; assembly: GCF_033458585.1. NCBI lineage: Eukaryota > Metazoa > Chordata > Actinopteri > Syngnathiformes > Syngnathidae > Syngnathus > Syngnathus typhle. The sequence goes on along the minus strand of NC_083759.1, from coordinate 6,965,605 downwards.
GGCATAATTAATTTATTTCTTGCTTTATTTACTTTTGTCCTCAGATTCTACAGGAGCGCTGCTCAGACGGCCAATCTCTGCTGTCTTCGGTGCTAACCAGCAGGGAGCGTGTCATCCCGTGGGGTATACCCCAGATCGAGGACAGAGCCCTTGACACGGCGCAGCAGGAGTGGGGGGCCTACCAGAACCACCTGGCCGAGACCCAGACGCAGCTGAACTCCTCCCTGACAAGACTGAAAGTGATGGGCCACAAGTTTCTCACTTTGGCTCACTGGCTTGAGGAGATGGAGAAAGGCGCTGACTTGAGGCTGCACAGGAGGTCAGACAGAACCACCAAGGAGACTCAGCTGAAGAAACTCGAGGTTTGAATATAATGTCAATTTACTCATTGAGATGATGGCGCCAAAGCTCCGTTACAAAATGTTTTTCTTTGTGCTGAACAGCTGTGCCTTGAAACGGTGCTGGCTCGACAAAACGAAGTGGACGGCCTCTCCTCTCTGGCCCAGCAGGCTTTGGAAGAAACGGACATCAGTGGTCGCGTTAGCGTCACGGCAACCCACATCACTGCACGCTACCACTCGCTGATGCTCAGCATACAGGTACACTTGCCATCTGGATGAAGATCTAACACATAGATTCAATTCAAATAATAACCATTGAAGTCGTCCTTTGATCCAGCCTCCCCCCGTTTGTTGTCTCCCCCCCATTTCTGTGGGAAAGAAAAATCAATTCTGGGCCCAATGAGACAGTCTCACACCCAGCACCAGGAGTGGAAAAGCTATCCAGGCACCTCATTGATTTTTACACCTTCAGTGACAACACTTTCCAAAAAGTTTGCACAGTTTAAATTGGCTTTACACGCACGCATGATGTCACGCTCTTTGTAATTATGCCATGTGAAGTGGGATGAGGTGAGGGCCTGAGTTTTTTCCGTTCGCCTCACAGGAAAGGTGTGCACTCAGCAATATCAGCTAATTGGAGCTCCTCACCACAGGATTTTGGACATGGAGTGAATAATGTGTCAAAGCTGCAAAGAAACCCTCTCCATTCTCGTGGTGTTATTGACTCCAAATTTCAGTCAAGTGGATAATGCACCTACCCCCCTCCCTCCATCCTAACTCCCTCCTTTGTGCAGATGAAACAAGGAGGGCTGGGGAAAAGAGTATTTTCTGTTTTGATGGCTGTTCACAGAGCTTTTGGTCCTCGGTGGTTACAGCCCGCTGGGGTGCAACTTTAAAAGAGGAGCTTCTAAACACTATCGGAAAAAACTTGAAGGCTGCTTTTGTTTACAGTCACATGAAAAAAATAAGTAGCATAAACAGATCCAAATAATTAGAGCAATTAAAAGCTGCCTTGAGATGATAATGGATTCGTGCATAAAAATACATATTTGAAATTTATTTAAATCAGATTTTTCACTGACAGGAAACCATCAAGCAATTGGAAGAGGAGCTCAAGAGTATACAGAAGGCGGAAAACCTTTGCGTGTCCTTCTCCGAGTGGCTCGGCACTACGAAGAAAAGCTTCACGGAAGTGAGCGATGCTTCGGAACCTCTCGACCGAAACGCGCTGGAGAAAAAGCTGAAGAAATTAGAGGTATTGCATTAACACGTTTGCATGAGGGTGGCTGGATCATAACAAACAGTTTTACACATTTATGAGTGTGAGGTATGGTTCACCTCCAACTTGTCCAAGATTCAAATTTTCCTTTTTTTTTTCTTTCATTATATCTTGCTTGTGAATATCTGCAGGTTTTCAAGCTGTCACGTTCAACATTTTGCTTACTTTAGTATTTAAAGTCCTTAGTGGGAAGATTTTTTTGAACACAAGGCAACACAGAATATTTGCTTGGGTAACACATTTTTTGGCAGCTTCAGCATGCTTGGCCAAGAAAAATGTGTGCTATTTGGGCTTTTTTTTTTTTTCTACACTTTTTTTTTTTGCCTATCCAGCCAAATGGCAATTTTTGACAAGTAGCTCAAAAAAAAATTGCTTGCTATTGCAAGATGTGATGTAGTTTCTATGATAACAAAAGGTGTGTATCGATCCATAGTTGTTATGAAGACAAAGCGGGCGCTGTTCTGGAAGGAGGGTGTTAGCAGGGTGCGACGCCTCGCTGTGATGACGAGGATGAAGAAGAAGCACCGGGTGTCAGCAACGTGCTGGCTCAGACTCAGATAATTGATGCAGCGCTTCACCGCATCGCTCGCGTGTCTAGAGTCGTAATGAAAGCGCTTCGACAAGCTACGCTTTGCGCATTTTCTTAACTATTTACGCCACGTGGCGCCTGACGTGGGCTCTGTCGTTATCTTTGTTGGAGATCGATGGAGAGCTTCTGACACGTGTCCTTCTACCAAATTTGTCGAGCTCACCAGGGTGTCTCGTTGAACTGCAATGATTACGCATTGACACAAAAGAGTAGCGGTCAATAGCCATGCCAAGGGAGAGGCTGACTTAAAACTGTCATGAATGAGCAAACCTCTGACCCAAATTAGAGTCAATCTTCATTTAAAAATATAGATATATTTTTGTATTTTTAGACTCCCAAAAATAAAAAAATTAATACATATTTTCACATTCTTTTCATTTTTTTTTCAAGATCCAAAAGGATTGTTGGGATTCTAATTAAAACATATATACGTATATATTTTTATTTTTGGCGTAATTATAGACTAAAAGAAATCAAATTTTCAATACATATTTTCATTTTTTTTTCTTTTTTCTTCAAGATCAAAAAGGATTGTTTAAAATCTAATTAAAATAAAATCTTACCCTTCATAAAAAAAACATGTTCATAAATGTATACTATTTTGATGGTGCCTGACATATTGCAATAATTAATGTAATAATTATGCAAGTAGTAGATCTGAGCGACTGCAGACAAATGTTGACAGAATGCGTGTCACACAAACGAGGAGTACACTTTGAATAATTAATATTAGCATGATGGAAGAGCGTTTAACAGCCTAAAGGGGATCTCGTGTGCAGGCCCTCATAAATAATGTTCAGCAGACTGTAATGTCTGCTACTTTGTCAGCCGTTAATGAATCAGCATGGTTTTTAAACGCACCATATGGACTCAGAAATGTACGAGCCGGCGGGTTCGAGGGAAATGTGGAGTCACAAATAGCAATTTCTACTCTTGTGCCTTGTTTGGGTTCAGGTCTCGTTAAAACAAACCATGTTGTGGTCGGTTGCCTTATTAAGAGTGTATCGCAGGAACACAGGTGGGTCACTGGAAAGACTTGGAGGTCAAACATGGACGTGTCCAGGCAGGCACATCACATGGTTAAAATAGCTGGAGGTGGAGCTCCACTTCACCAGTAATGGAGCCATGATGAAAGCGAGATGGCACCCCATCAAGCTTGTTTTGCCGTTACCCGGGAACCCCCCCGCAGCTCCTCCTTCTTGTTAAGGGGCTCTTATAATTGGGTCCTCCTTTCCTATTATTCAATCCTCTGGGATTTGATCTGAGAGGAAGAATGGTGCTCCGAAGAGGTCAGACAATCCTAATTTGGATCCAAACCAAAGACTTACTTAACTTTGTTATCAAAATATTATCATACAAAAGTCAGTTCTTGACAAATGAGCATTTCGATACGCCGCTTCCTCACACAGAGTCTACAAGCAGATCTCCATCACGGCCACAGCTTCCTGAAGTCCCTGAGGGAACGTGCCGAGGAGGCTGCCAACTTCCTGCACGAGGCCGGAGCGGAGCGCCTCGGAGTGGAGGTGGAGGCACGGCTTTCCCAGCTGGAGGAGCTGGCGGGCTGGCTGAGGACCGAGCACAGCTTCCTGGAGCGAGCTTCGCTGCTGGCTAAGGAGTTTCAGGAGCGCTATAAGGCTCAGGCCCAGTGGCTGGTGGAGACCAAGGCTTTGCTTTGCTCGCCGCCGGAACCCAAAGCCGAGCTTTACCAACGGAGGGCGCAGCTCGCCAAGTACAAGGTGAACATCCAGGGGGGAGGGAAAAAAAAGAAGCATCTTTTCTTTTTTTTTTTACACTATTCTTTCTGTTTGCCCTCCAGGCTCTGCTGCAGATGGTTCAGTCCCACGACGGCTCCGTCAGGTCAGTGGTGGAGAAAGGCGACGCTCTGCTGGCCTCTGTCCATTACCCCTCAATTCGAGACAAAATGAACAAGCTGCAAAAGGACTATACCGACCTCTGTAACATGGCCACGGTGCGTATGTTGCATATTCACTGTGTGACTTTTCTGACAATCTGGCTCACTATTGCCGTCTTGCCACTTAGGCTCAAGTGTTGCAATTGGAGTGCCAGGTGAAGGAACAGGAAACATATCACAATGAGCTTCAGGAGGCGGAGCGCTGGTTGCTACACATGTCTAGCAGGATGGTGACGCCCGAGCCCAGCGTGAGCCGCAGCCTGGAAGCGGCCACTCAACAACTAGCTAGGCACAAGGTGACCATCAGGACTTTTTTTCATGTGGAATCTATCCCCAGTAAATAGAATCACAATTTTGGTCATATTTAAGTCAAAGCTTCAAGCAGACCACCTCCCGCGTCATTGAACACGCTGACGTCTCGTTTTGTCCTTCACAGGCCATCATGGAGGAGATAGCCAGCTTTGAGGATCGCTTGGCAGGCTTGAAGCAGCGCGGGGAGCACCTGGTGCGCGGCTGCGACGAGCGCGTGCAGAGTCGTCTGAGACAGCAGGTCCACGCGCACCAGCAAGGAACCAAAGACAGCTACTCGGCCATCTGCAGCACGGCGCAGAGGGTGAGTAAGACGACAGTGGAGCTTGGTATTTGAAGAAGCGCGTGTTGACTTTTTGTTGTCCTCTGCACGTGCCAAATAAGGCCAAGCATGCACAGTCACACTCTGTCAACATCAGTGTCATTGAGTGATGCCGCCAAGACAAGGACTTAATCCTAACCCAATGCGACTCCTTAATTGTCTCTGGATGACGCCAGCACGGAGGCCTTGGCAGCGCCTGACAGCAACCGCACTGAGATGAGCCCATCTAGCCAAAGTCGCTAACTCAATCTGCCCATATTAATCTCCGCATATCCCCCTGTCAACTCCACACTTTCCATGCCTGCACCAAAAGGCGGACGCTGTTTGACGCCGCTCTAATCCAGCGCCACTCTGCCGTTTTTGGCAACTTCCACTCTGTCATCATTACTGACCTCCCCAGACAGCGTTGCCAATCTGGCGTTGTGTGATCCAGCCACACTGCTGGCTTCTCGTCAATTTGTAACCCCCCCCCCCCCATTCTTATCTGCCAACTGCGTTCCCGACGTAAGCTCTAATATCCTGCCTGCCACTTGCCACCATGCCAGCTTTGGAGCCTTTGCCTAATAAACTTCAGCCAATATGCCAATGCATCCCTTCCCCCTTCCCTGTTTCTTTCTCTTTGAGACTCCCGTGTTAAGATTGTCAATCAACCGCGGCTGTTTGGACGCCTCCACATTCAACACCTGTCAAATATGATGCTGCACAACGTCCCTTTTTGAAAGAGTTAGCCTCACTTGTCCCCTGTCGAAATGGTTTCTAGGTATATCAGAGTCTGGACCACGAGCTACAGAGACACATAAGCGTCCAAGACACCTTGCAGCAGTGCAAGACTTGGCTGATGTCCGCCTCCCAGGAGCCAGAACCTCCTGCACTGACCCCTCTTGGCCTGGAGGAGGCACTACAACAGGTCAGGGTCACACATTTCTTAATTGAATGAAGTTTTTCTGGTAGATTGTGTCACCGTTGTGAGACTTTTTTCTTTTAGGTGAAGCAGGAGCGGGCTCTCCAGGAGCAGGCCAGTACTTACCTCCAACTCGTGTGCTCCACCTGCGACCTCTCACTTCTTCGAGTGCAGGAGGTCGCGACGGACATCCAGCAGGTCAAACTCCAGGTTAGTGGCTATTGATGGAAAAAATAGCATGTCACAGACATTTTATTAGGACATCTGTTAGCTAATTCTAATTGTCTCTTCCTTTTATGTTTGTTTTGTTCATAGATTGAGGAGCGCATGATGGTCTGCGAGGAGGTTGTAGAGAGCTGGAGGGACGTCGAGGAGCACAAGACTGACCTGGAGGTGCATCTTAGGGAGACTGAGCAGCAACTTGAGAATCTCATCAGGTGTCCTGCAGAGCTTGAGCCCAGAATTGCACAGAACCAGTTGGACAAAGCTCAGGTGTGCATTTTTTTTAAACTATTTGTCTGAAATTTTTGACACGTTCAAAACATTCACCATCCAACTTCCCAGGAGTTCCTCCAGCAGGTGAGGGAAAGGCAGTCGGAGGTGAGCCGCTTGATGGAGGCCATCGAGCAGCTAACGGATGGACAGATTTGCGCCGCCATGAAGGACACCAAAAAGCTACGCAGCATCTGGATTGAGATGGGCCAGCGCGCCGAGGAGTTGGAGGCGGAGCGGGGAGAGGACATGCAGCGAAGCGGCGAGTACCAGGACAGCGTGGCTGCTGTCGAGGAGCTTTTCCATCAAGTGTCCAGGGAGTGGGACTATCTGGCCAGGTACCAACCACATCATTGTTGTGTAACGTCGTAAACATTTATTTTAGTGTGAGAACTCTTTTAACTAAACACTCCTTCTGTGTGTGCACAGGGCCGACACTGAAAGTACAAAGGAGCACCTGGAAGCGCTGAGGAAGTTGTCTGGCGATCTTGTGGAGCAACGTGCGACACTAGAAGATCTCCGCGAGCAGAAACAAGCCATCCTGCCTCGAATAAGTTTGCTGGACAAGGAACTGGTCAAACAACAGGTGAGATTGCTCCAATGAGATCTCATTTATTCTTCTTTTTTAAATTGGGTTTTCCGTCTTTAGGTGGGTCATCTAGAGCAGCGCTGGGCCCAGCTGGAGTCTCTTCTCCAGCAGAAGATCCAGGAGTCCTCACAAACTCTGGAGGATCTGACGCGGGTGGAAACCCAGCTGGGAGACGCCCGCGAGTGGGTGGAAGAGCAACGGCCCTCGCTCACCTCAGCGCTGAAGACCAGCCCACCGCCTGACCTGGCTCAGAGTTTCTTATTCGACCACCTGAGCGTGTGCGTGGAGCTGGAGGCTCGACAGCAGCTGCTTGCTCGGGCGGTGAGCGAGGCGCAGGCCGTGGCGCCCAGGCTGGGGCTCAGCGAGAGGAAATGCCTGCAGGAGCTTGTCGAGCGAGCCCAGACTGAGGTGGAGGCGCTGGAGGCTAGGGTCACCCAAAGGAGGAAGTACCTCAGCAAGGTACGCTGCTTCTTCCGCAAATCATTTCTTCTTTGACTCATCTCAAATTCTTTTCTCTAGGCCTTCACGGAAAGGACGCAGTTCCTTCAGGGTCTTTGCCGAGCACTCTCGTGGGTAGAACAACAGGAGAACAAGGCCCTGATAGATGACCACATTGCGCTCTTCCCGGAAGATCTGGCAAAAGAGGCGGCGGCGTGTCGGAACATCCAAAGTGGCCTTCGGGCCTTCCAGAGGGAGCTGGCGTCTCTCTGGGTTCAAGGTCGGGAACTGGAGAGGGACGCCACGGACAAAGAACGAGGAGAAACTATGACGAGGCTCCAGGAGCTGCAGGCGGCCTTTGAAACGGCCCTCCAGAGAACCGGCCAGCGTGTCACAATCTTAGAAAAGGCCTTGATATCCAGGAAGTACTTCCAGGTTGACCTGAACAAAACCTGCCGATGGCTCAGGCGAGCAGAAGCCGTCACCTTCCCTGAAATTAACCTCGGCGACATTGAGGACAGCTCGGAACTGCAAGAGCATTTGTCCGCCTTTCAAAAAGTCCTGCAAGGGGCGTCGGAGAACGAGAACCTCCTTTTGATCGTGCAGAGGATAGGTCAGGAGATCCTTCCCACTCTCAACGAGATCGACCACTGCTACTTGGATGAGCGGCTCAACGCCCTCCCTCAACAGTACAACGGCATCCTGGCCCTGGCCAAAGAGAAAAAAGACAGGCTCCAGCAACTCATCCTCGACAGGAAGGAATTCAGCACTTTTTTGGAGGTGACTCGAAGCACAGTGGAAAGACTTCAGGAGCAGTTTGACAATCTGGAGAAGAAGACTATCAGTCCGAAAGAGGAGGAGCTTGTTTGCTTCATGGATGACTATCGCAAAATCGGGCAAAGTTTAGCGCACATCGGCAGCGCCGTGAGAGAAGTTCGTGGTAAAAACGAGGGTTTTCTCTGTTTGGGCCACACGTACGGAGCTGAAGAAACACGTCAGCTGGTCCAGCTACACACCAAGTTGACAAGCGGAACCGAGAAGACTCTTCAACATTTGGATGAGGCCTTGAAAGCCTTAGCGGAACATAACAAACTACTGAGAAGTTTCGACCAGCAACTTACGTCCACCAAAGACAATCTGATTGCGCTCAAGTCGGACAAAAAAATGAATGTCATTGATAAAATTGCATCTCTTTATGCCTTACTCAAATGTCTGGACGGTTTTTCCTCCCAGGCCAAAGAACGGAGCCAACAAATCGAAGTTCTCGGCTTGAGGTTTGACTCCGCCTCCTTGCGGGAAATGACGGCCCGGCGTGAATCGCTACAATCTTTACGCTCAGATGTGAAACGCTGCGTGGAAGAAAGCCAAAAAGACGTCACACAATCCGAAGCCTTCGACAAGGAATTGGAAAAGATGTCCAAATGGCTGCACGCTGTTAGAGACGCTCTGAGGGAACCGTTGAGCGAAACCAAAGTTGAGGAGGTGCTGGAGAAAGTGCGGAAAGTGAGAATCATGGAAGAAGAAGCGAGTAGTAAACTGAGAATAATGGAGGCCTTGTTTAATCGAGAGGAACAAAGGATTGGCGGTAGGAAGGAAAATATTCCGGTCCATGTAAAGGAGAAATTTGAGGAGCTGAGGACACTAGGAGCTGAAGTGCAAAATGAAATTGTCAACAAACAGGTAAGACCAGTCTGAATTATTTTTAGGTTTTTTTCGATTGGTTGGCCGATTCCTGTTAGCACTTTGAAACCACTTGGCCAGCCCCTCGCTTAAAGAAGAAATTAATTCTTCGTAGGCGACACTGGATCAAGCTCTCAGTCTACTCCGGCGGCATCACTCATCACTGCAGTCGGTGCAGAAATGTCTAGATCGCGCAGACGATTTCCTCCAGCATGTGAGCGGGGGCGTGGAACTGGAGCACCACGCCAACTGGACACTCAACCTGGACCAAATCGACAACCAGGATAAGAACTTGGCGGCTGTCTTAGAGGAGATGATGACTTGGGAGCCGCTTGCGGGCACCCGGCTGATGAAGGAACTCGGACGAGAAGTTGAAGCCGCTCGATTGAGGAGCGCCCGAGTCAGACAGCAGATGGAGGCCTGCAGAGAAGTTCATGAAAGGTGCTCGTTTATTCATCTGTCCCTTTTTATTCCAGTTACTTGTCTGTCAATCCAAATCTCGCATGATCAAATTGTTTTTTAGATGTGCGTTTCTCTGGGCCTCATTCCAACACGAGAGAGAGAGGCTTGTCGAACAGATGAACGACTCCGAGAACAAGGCGGCCGCCTTTGCCACGGCGAAAGCTGACAGTCTCCAGCAGGCGGAAGACAAGTGTGGTAAATACAAGGTGGGAGCGACACAGATATTAAGTGTTAGCTGCTCTTTATTATTATTATTTTAAAATATATCATTTCCCGCCACAGTCTCTGGTAACTCAGGTCGACATACAAGAGTTAGCCCTCAACGCTCTGAAGGAGAACGCGACCGAGTTAGAGCGGCTCCTCGCCAAGTCCGACGCAACCGTTATCACTCGAGTGCTCTCGTCGCTATGGCAACGCTGGAGTAGGCTTCGCGGTGTGGCAAGGACCCAAGAGAGGGCGCTGGAGGACACTGCGCAGGAATGGAGAAACTTCACAGAGAAGGTAAGGAAGATAATGGACGCTTAAAAATGAATTGTGGCGGCCGCGCCACAACATTGAGAGCATATTGCGCAATCGCTACATCTTTCTAAATTTGTTCGCCTTGTTACTGATTCAGGTCAGACAACAAATCTGTTTTATCTGGTCCTCAGATGGATAAAGTAGAATCGGTCTCGACGGACCTTCACAGTCGCATCCCAGACAGCACCGTGGAGAAGGCGGCCACCAGGGCGGCGCTCCAGACCCTGCTGGAGTACCATGACTCCTTTGTACTGGAGGTGGAGAAGGAGCAGTCTATCCTGGCTCTGCTGAGGCGGCATATCCACAGCCTCAGAGGAGATGAGGAGGAGGAAGAAGAGTTGCAGAGCAAGATGGAGAATGGCCAGCAGGAAACGCAATGCTTGCAAGAGATCAAGCGCATGCGTGAAGAGTATGACAGGTAGGTGATGCTTTGTTGGATGTTGGATTTCACATTTCCACATATGAAAATATTCTCTTCGTTTGCCTTTTCAAGCCTTGTTTCTCAGGTGAGGGCCAGCAGGGTGCAAGTGCAACAGGAGTTGCGAGAAAGAGAGGAGGTGGAGAGAGAGCTGAGCTTAGTCAAAGGTTGGATTCAAGACACCCGCGGCTTGCTCCTGAGTCCCACCGCTGACCTCGACACGCTGTTGCAAGAGCTGGAGGTGCTCGCAAATGACAACGCGTGCGCGTAAGATCTGCGTCTGACGTCTGTCCCTTGTCGCAGAGCGCCCACGACGGGGTCATCAGCCGACGTCAGAGCGTGGAGCGCATGACCGAGATGCAGCAGTCCAAGTACCACGATCTGCAGGCGGCTTTGCCGTCGGAGCTCAGCATGCAGCTTGCTGAGGTGACCCTGGCTCTGGGCTCGGCCGAAGACCAGGTGAGCACCAAAACACTCCTAACACTTTATTAGAATGACTTCCGTTAATCCCCGGTGTCTTTCTGTCGTGTGTTCCAGGTCCAAGCCAGAGAACGCGAGGTGCACCAGACGCGGGACGTGAAGGAGGACTTCAGCTGCAGACTGAAGGACATCGAGAGCAAACTGAAGAGCATCACGTTGAGATTTGAAATCAAGGGGCCCAGTCTGGAGGAGGCTAAAGAGGAGAACAGGGTAATCAACCTGACTGATTGAATAATTAGCAAGCAATTAACCCCCCCTTAAATTAGCTATCCATTGAGCAGATGTTTAGGTTAATGAGTGTCCAAAGGTTGAATTGCCCTCCATTTTGTCGGAGTGCGATAATCGTCCTTGTATTTGTGGCCATTCCGAGCTGCAAAAAAAAAAAAAAAGTCACAAGATGCCACCGTTTCCTCCCCAGATACTGCGTGAGGAGTGTGAGTGCTGCGCTCACACCCTTGCCGAGCTGGCGGCGGCCGTGCAGGAATTTGGCGAGCAGAACCCCCTGCTGTGCAAGCAGCTAGGCGACGTTGTGGCCCAAATGGCCAAAGCGCAGCGCCGCGCCACGCAGCAGGTCCAGGACAGGAGCAATAGACTTAAAAAGGTCAGAAAAAAAAACGAAACAGTGTGCCATTATTTATGTAGTCTGTAGCTCTGACACTCAGCATCATTTGCACTATTTTTGTTTACCACCAGCAGGTAGCGCCAAATCAAAGTCAAAGTCAGCTTTATTGTCAATCTCTCCACATGTCACAACACACAAAGAGACCAAAATTACGTCAAATGAAATTCCCTATGCGTTTGAAGATAATTCTGATGTCTTAGTTTGAATTAACGCTCCGTTCTCTTCTTTATTATATAATCCTGAGCAGGCAGAGAAGCAAATGGCAGAATATCAAAGCGTGAAGGAATTTATTTTGAGCTGGTCCGAAAAAGCGGAGACTCTGGTCTGCGGTAACATCGTCTGGAGTCCACTATCACAACTACAAGAGCAAATCCGAGCATATCAGGTGAGTCTTTTTTATCAGTTGACCTTATTAATATTTGACCTATCTTTGTTTCTAAGAAATCCTATTTGTGAATATATACCTTTTGCTGACAGTGCAATAAAATCCATTCTGAATTGCGATTCTAATTGAAACCACTTATCTCTTTTCCAAAACAAAGACTTCATCCTGTCTGAATATAACAACACAAATGTGCCGCTAATTGGAGTCTCTTCCTCTAATTTTGAGCTGAATGTCGGCCCCAACTGAGTATTCAGCACCCTTAATTAGTACCATTTGACAGGCCGACAAGTCTCCTCCCTTTCTCTCGTTTAAATTACGCTTTGCCGTTGATAGCTGTTGCTGAGAGAGTGTCGAGGTCTCCATGGCGACCTGGAGGCCCTGGCGGAGTGGGAGGTGCAGTTGGGGGATTTGCTGGCGACCAAAGGGTGGAGTCACCAGGTGAAGCACCTCAGCAGACGCACGGAGGAGCTGCAGCTGGTGGTTAAGACTCGCCTGCAGAGTCTGCAGGATGCTGTTAAGGTAAATTAATGGCTTCACTGTGTCAACAGTGCCGCCGTGTGGCGATTGTCGGTATTGCATCCCTCATGATTGACTCCAATAATCTGGTGCCTGCGGCAGGCAAGACAGTCATGTTCCACAAATCTGTCATCGGTACAAGTTACTGTTTACATTTGCTTGTAGCACGAGGCTGCAAACATGCGCACAAGCCACATTTGACTCACGATAAGTTACACATTGCTCTGGAATGAGCTGTCATCTATTACTTCCCTGTGTCCGTCAATTTGGAACAAGGTCAATACAAACTCATCAGACCATGTGACCCCTTTTTCATTTTTTCATTTTTTTTATCCTTAGCAAACAAAAGTGTTGCTCTGCCAACAATGAAATGAAAAGCTTTAATTGGTGGTTATACGCAACCAGTTGGTCCTCTTTTGTGTCTTCTCATTTTCTAATTAGCTATCACTTTCTATTCCGCACTCATAATCATATTTGGTATTTCAAAGGACATATCGCATTTGGAGGCTGAGGTGAAGAGTCTCCACGCCGCAGTGGACCAAGTCCAAGTCACCCTGGCCTCCCCCGATCTCAACAGGCTCAGTCTGAGAGAGCAACTCACACAGAGACAAGTAAAGTCAATGCACGACAACACATGTAGGTGATTTTTTGAATACACATTGGACCCTCTCCCCATTTCAGCGTTTGCTGGCCGAGATGGACGGCTTCAAGCGGCAGGTGGCGGCCGTGCAGAGGTGTCAGAGTGCCCTCCGGCTTCCGGAGGAGGTGGTGGCCGGTCTGGCTCTCTGCCGCACAGCGCAAAGCTTGCAGCAGGAAACCAGCCAACTGCAGCACACCACCATCCAGCAGTGTAACATCCTGCAGGTAAATTCCACTCAGTAGTCATGCATGAAAAACATAATAATTTATTATAATTATCTCCTAAGTATTTTTTTTGCCATGTTCTAGCAAGAGTCTGTGTCAGGAGTATCTGGGTTTTCTTTTGAGCCCTTTCAGACTGCTATTATCTGCCAATCCTCCAGTTCTGGGCTGATTTACCTTTTAAACTCCTTGTAGTGAAGCTTAGTCATTAGAGGATGGGTCCTGGGAGACCGGCGAGGGCAAACAACTCCAGCATCACAACATAGTTATTGCCTCTCCTCAATGACGGTTGTGAAAATTATATTTAAAAAAAATGTCTGTCATGTCTTGTCCAGGAGGCCGTGGTGCAGTATGAGCAGTATGAGCTGGAGGTGAAGAAGCTGCAGAGGTTAATAGAAGAAGCCCACCGTATCGTTCAAGACCGGCCTGTCTGCACCAGCAACATTCAGGAACTTCAGGCACAGATCCACCACCATGAGGTCAGTCGAGATGAAATATGGTCGTGATGTATCTCAATCAGGGCAACCTCAAAAAGTAGATAAACAGGAAGTGGATTTCCTGCTTTATTCTGTGTAAGTATATATATACAGGAAATGGTAAACATTTGCCGTTTCTTGCCCAAGCTAGTCATTCTCTAGTCATGTTCATTTTGATGAGCAAGATGGGTGCCTGGCCCGCAGATATTTCGACTTTATCTGATGGAGCTGACTCATGTTCGCTGCTTCAAGCCAAGTGTACTGCTATTCGAGCCTAACTTTGTGCACTTGGGAAATGACGCGGCAGTTTGTTCCCCTGCTGCGGAGATTCAAAACAAGAGCCGGGGAAGCTCGCGTCCCTGGGAACCAGTTTCTTTTGATGTTATTTTCAGCCTATTTGCCTCCTCGGGCTTTCTTACTACTGAAATCTCTCCATCGTGGCGGCGGTTGGCCTCTTAAGCCGAGCGCCTCGCTTCTACCGCTGGCCTAGTTAGTCACGTGACCTGATTATATGTGCGTTGACCATCTGCGGCGCTCGGGGTCGAGGAGTAAGGGGAGGGGGGAATGGCCCCGCCATTCGCGCTCATACCACAGCTGAAACCTGACACCATCTTTGTCAGTCCTCCAAACAGGGAGTGTTTCCTCGCTTGCTCCCTTTTGTCAGAAGGAATTTGCCGTGAGGATTGGCAGAGGAGTTTAAAAAAAAGAGGTGACATCACTTCCTGTTTTCCCTGCCCTTTTTTTTTTTAGGTTGGAAGGAATTTTGAATTCAACATCTTTCTCTCGCCTTCTCTCTCAACCAAATATCCTTCCTGTTAGCCCGAGCGCCGCTCTGAGTCATACGCCCGTTCTCGCCTCCGATTGGCTTAGAGATACAGAGGAGAGAGAGAGAGAGACCCGGAGCTGTCGTCTTTCTATGCGAGCGCTACGAAAAGCAAAGGCTGGCTGGGAAAGGGAGGAGAATGCTCCGTACACACCGGCGTCTGATTCAGCATGCGGCCAACTGGGCGAGCTTTTCAGTGTTAACCGTCAAGTAGTGCCCCACCCTCGTCTGACCCCCCGCGGGCGGGCGGCTTCTGTGTCGCCGTGGGTATGTTGTGACAGGAGTTGGCCCAGAAGATCCGAGGCTACCAGGAGCAGATCGCCTCGCTCCATTCCAAGTGCAAGATGCTGACGGTGAAGGCCAAGCACGCCACCATGCTGCTGACGGTCAGCGAGGCCGACGGCCTCTCGGACGAGCTGAGCGACGACGACATGCACGGCGCCGGAGTAGCCGGCGACAAGCAGCTTCCTGCGCACCCCTCGGTCGTCATGGTGAGTGGACGAGGTCCCGCATGCATCTTGTGTGTGTGCGTGTATGTGTGTGTCATGGCATCTTCTACATAAGAACTTAATTGTTCATTCAAACCATTCACTGTTTTGCTATGTCACTGAAAAAGTGCATCAGAATGGGGACTTTCTCCAAACTCCTCCTCTTTCTACAACTTCTATATTTTATTGACATAACTTTTAAAAGAGGTCTGTGCATATTTCTGTTTTTGCTATTTACATTTATTTCCAGCGCATTCAAAAAATATATTTTAAGGTATTTTATTATTATATATAGGAGTTTAATTATTCCTCATACATCATTAGTCATCCAAATTTAACTTGTCTTCTATGGGCCTGAAATAAATTATGTATTTTAAATAGTGTGATTCAGTCTAATATAAAATTATTATTTTTTTTTTACATATTTAGAATTTTTCTACTTTAATTATATTACTATATATATTTATTTAGCTCAACCACATCCACTGTAGTACAAAAACTCTTAGTCATACTTGATTTTCTTCCTTCCTGTGTGCATGTCTGCGTGTGTGTGCACTTTTTATATCACATTCAGCAGCCTGCTGTGCTTGGAAATCTCATACTACCGTATACGTCTCACATTCCACGTCCTTGTCACTGCTGTCTGCGCTGTGTTGTGCCCGGATACAGGATATGACAGCATGTTTGTGTGTGTGTGTGTGTGCGTGCAAGCACACCAGCATGATAGTCTTCAAGATAAACATATTTGTTGACTTGCAGTTAAGCGCAAACTTTGCATGCCGATGTCTTCCGTTGCACCGCATTGCATCATAAAGCCCGGGAATGCGTCCCGCGTATTTGAATAAAGCCCCGAGTGAGTTTAGCCACGTTGTGAACAGCCAAAAAGGCAGCAGCACAGTTAGGCCTTGGCTCACATTTCCACTTCTGTCTCGCTACTCATGCAGACAACTGGGCCACTTCTAGGACAGCAAATGAGGAGGAGTAGAAACGTATCGTTGACTACAGATTGTCAAGTGAGGGGGATTACGCTGCCTGCCATCACATGAGATCCATTACAAGAGCCGCTATGACGTTTGCGTCTCGGCCGCTGTTGGGCGGCGACACAACATAATGATTTGTGATTTGTTCCTCGTGCAATTACGTGCCAACTGCAACCTGCTCAACCAGCACTTCCACTTTTGATTTGAAAGCCTATTCTCGCTCTTGCTTTCTTTTTTTCTGTTCTCTTACTTTTTTCATTGGGCCTTCTCCTGTCCTATGTTTCCCGTTTTACCCCCCTCCCCCTCCCTCCCTCCCTCCTGCTTCTTTTGGTGTGGTCAGATGACGGCAGGCCGCTGCCACACGCTCCTCTCCCCCGTGACCGAGGAGTCGGGGGAGGAGGGCACCAACAGCGAGGTCTCCTCTCCCCCTGCCTGCCGCTCCCCCTCCCCTGGGGCTTACGCTGATGCTCCCCTTAACCAGGTACTGCCCATCTGCAACCCCCCCCCCGCTCCTCCCGCTGAACCCTGCCTGGTCTGCCAGCTCTTCACATGATCACCCTTCACTCTATTCTTTTCAAATCGCACCAATTTGCTCTTGAAATATCAAGGTATTCCAGGTCATAAAGCCTCATTCACATCATAAAGCTGATTGAGAAAATACCAAGATCTGGGCAAAAGGTGGTGTCTTTGAAGAATTTAAATTATAAAACGTTCAGTTTTCTTTATCCAAATAATTGCATCAATATTTATACATCGTGTTGATGACCTTAAGTATTTTTAAATCATGAAAAACACTTTCTAAGTATTTATCTGAATTCAACAATTTTCCACTGCCCACTCACTTATCATGCACTCACGCAGCAGGGTCGAGGTGATCTGAGTCGAGCCGCCCTCCAGGAGCTCTACGACCCGTCCGTGGAGACCAGCACGGCCAACCTGGACGACCTGCAGAGATCTTGGGAAACGCTCAAGAACGTGGTACGGTTACCTCGACCCGCTTTGAAGTCAAAGCGTTTTCATTCTCTTTGTCGTGCCCTAGATAAGCGAGAAGCAAAAGACTCTGTATGAAGCTTTGGAGCGACAGCAGCACTACCAGGAGTCTCTGCAGTCCATTTCCACCAAGATGGAGTCCATTGAGGCGTCGTTGGGTGAAGGCTTGGAGCCAAGCAAGAGCCCCGAGAGCCAGATGGCGACACATCAGGTGAGGGACTGCACAATATCTTTGTCAAGTCGACAAATATGTCATACTTGATAAGTTCTATTTCTTTTAACCAACCATCCTCACCCAGGCTCTGATGGACGAGATCATGATGCTGCAAGAAGAGATCGGCGAGCTGCAGACGTGCTTCTCGGAGGAGCTGTTGGACGGCGACGGCGATGGCGAGCCCGCCGACCAGCTGGCTTTGCAATCCACCCTCACCGTGCTGGGAGAGAGGATGGCCACCATCAGGATGAAGGCTTCCGGGAAACGCCAACTGCTGGAGGTGAGCTGCTTCGCAATCAATCCACATGAATGTGAATATCTGAGGCAACAAAAAAAATTGAAGCACAATTCCAGCATCATGTTCCAGATGACAATGTGGACGATTCATTCCTCGCAGGAGAAGCTCAGTGAGCAGCTCGAGGAGCAGCGTCAGGAGCAGGCGCTTCAGCGCTACCACAGCGAGGCAGAGGAGCTGGACCACTGGCTGCTCAGCACCCGCGCCACCCTCAGCACGGCGCTTCACCTCCAAAACGAAGACCTCGACATGGAGGAGCAGCTCATTGACTGCCAGGTGATGTGCTCAATTACTTTGTGAATTCAATTACAGCAGAAATCAGGTCAGCGTCGTTGCACCTCTATATATGGTCGCGCAACTACATGACATTCTTATACAGCTCGTGATTTGACTGTTTCTATGGTAACGTATCACAACAGGAGCTAATATTAGACCAGCTAATAGATTGTCAACATTGGCCCTATCGTACACTGTAATTCGGGGGTTTCATGTTTTCCAAGTTTCCCTCCTTAAACACACCTGATTCAAATGATCAGTTCATCCTCACGTTCTGCAGGAGCCTGATAATTGAATCAAAACATGTAGGAATGCGACCCCCGAGGACTGGAGTTTGAGACCCCTGCCGTAATTGTTCTTTCTGCGTCCGTCTGCCTCGATCAGGGGGGGAGGTTAAATAAGCTGATTATTGCTCTCATATGCCCCCTCCCCTCGTGTGGAATCTTGGCTAAAACCATACACATACTAGCAGACTAGAAGATTAGCTATACTTTAATGAGATAACAAGAACAAATAAATCCACATTTGAGATGTCATGATAGTGTCATATGTTTCATTTTGATTCGACACTAAACATGATTTTGATGCAAGGCATTTTTTTTTCTCTTTTTAGAACATGCTGTTGGAAATTGAGCAGAAAGTGTCGTTTCTGTCCGAGCTGTCGGTGCACAGCGAGAGCTTGCTACTGGAGGGCCGGGCCGAGACCAAGAGCGAGGCGGAGCAGCTCACCTTCAAACTGCACTCATTGAAAGACAGCCTCATGGAGCTCCAGCAGATGTTGCAGGACAAGCAGATGGACATACAGGTGAGGGAGGGGCCTGTGTGCGACACATCACAAAATGTTTTGCCATTCCGAGCTACTACATTTTCTACGCCACTGAACAGAGCAGTAGCATCGATGGTGAAATACAATGGAAATAATTCTGTTTCCCCGCCCCACCCACAGGGTTCATTGCAGGAACCGGATGACAGCGAGCCGGACTTGTCGCTCTCGCAGAGCCCCAGCGTGCAGGATTGGCTCTCCCAGGCTCGCTCATCGCGCACTCAGCAGCATCACGACAACCTTCTCAGACAAAGGGTGAGGGCAGACTGCTTTTTATGTTTGCATTTGCTAGTTTGCACTGTTTCAACCATAATTGTATCTTACCGACTTTTTAAACTTTGTTTTAGGAGCTGAAGGAGTATGTTGAAGAGCAGAGGAGGTTGCTGAAGTCAGTAGCCAGTGTTGGGGAAGATTTACTCAGTCAACAGATCACAACAAATGGGGACAGGTCAGTTCGCACACTTATTATTATTTACATTGTATGGATTTCATTTGATTTTAATGTCATTTTTCTTCCTTTCTAGCAGTGAGGTGTCATCTCTTCCTGTGGGAGTTTTGCTGGAGACCGAGAGCGTGTCTCAAGGGGACCACTTGAGACGTTGGGAGAACCTGAATAAAGATCAGAGCACTAAGCTGCAGCTCTCGCTCAACACACTGGAACAGGATCAGTTCAGCCCGGTACGCACGTACGTGAACATGTATGTCATCTACTTGAGTCATCTCTCATGCCGCCCGTGTGCGCAGATCATCCACCGTTCCCGTCTGACCAGTCCCGGTATGGTCTTCCGAGGCGAGTCCGGCAGCCAGGACGCTGGCTCGCCGACAGCTTTATTTGAGGCCTGTGGCCAAGCTCTAGAAAGAATCACCGAAGAGGTAAAGCAATCGCTTTTGCTTCTAAGTGTCACCATGTAAATCATCTTTGCTCCTCCCGCAGGCGGAAAGCGGCGACAAGACGACATCGCTCTCCTCAGGTGTGACGGCGCTCCAACAGAATCTGTACGCAGCAGTGTCGGCCGCCTCCACCTGGTTGGACGCCGCCGAGAGCGAGATGCTCTCGGGCCCCGTGCTGCTATCTGAAGACACGGAGACGCAGCTAACACATTTCGAGGTAAGAAAGAGGAGCAAGGACTCACAGTGAGCAGATTCAGTAAGTATCTCGCTGGGTCAACCTTGCAGAGCACCAATAAAGATCTGAAGGAGATGAGCAGAGAGGTGAACCAGTGTAGAGATCTTCTGGGTGGAGGTGCAGGAAGGGTGTGTGGAGGTGAGGAGCAAGCCTTGATGGAGGACACCCTGGAAGGTCTCCAAGAGAGGATGGGCCTGCTGGAGTCCACCCTTGAACAGAAATGCGACACCATGAGGGACAGGCTCCAAGAGCACGTCAACTTCCAGGTAACAGCGTAATCTCCCGCAAGAGTGTATGTTTGACTTTGAACACCACTCGCTCTTCTTTGCACCAGAACGAACTCCGAATGCTGTTCACAGCTTTGAGCGAGAGTAAACACCTGCTGTTACAGAAAATGGCCGCCACAGTGGATAGGCCCGCAGCCAAGCAGATCGAGGTTCGATGCCAACACGCATAAGATCTGTCAGTTGTATGTAGACCGCTGGTAATGCTTTGCCCGCTTTGATTATTTCTGCGAATGTGACTTTTTGCAGACATTCTCAGAGGTGGAGGACAGCCTAAGGGAGTTTGAGCAAAGAGTGACCGAGCTGAAGACCAAAGCCGAAGGGGTCCAATCTGACCGACTCTCCCACCAGGAGCTCCTCAAACTACACGTAAAGCAAAATAACACAAGACTAAAAGACGAGCTTCCGTTCTCCAACGGCATTGGCGTCACAGTAGTCATTTTTCACGCAGGACGCGTACGAAGAGCTTCTGCTGCTGGTGGGCTCCAGAGGCAGCGGCCTGAAGCGAGCCCTTGCCCTCAAGGCTCAGTACGAGGCGGCGCTCCGAGACCTCACGGACCTGGTGGACACGGCCCAGGACAAGATGGCCGCCGACCAGAAAATGACAGTCGCCTCGGTCACTGAGGTCCAAATGCTATTGGACAAACACAAAGTAAGATGCCATTCTTTGATGGATTAGTTTAACCTCCGTATGGTTAACATTTCATTTGTTTCACCCCTTCAGGAGTTCTTCCAGAGCCTTGAATGCCACATGATCCTCACTCAGACCTTCTACAGCAAAGTGTCTGGATTAGTAGCACCGCGGGAAAGCCAGGCCCTAGAGGAGACCATGTCTTTAGCTCACGGTGTCCTCAAACAGGCCCACAGACGGGGAGTGGAGCTGGAGGGCATTCTGGAGGTGAGGATGAGTTTCCAAATTTCATTTCAGAGATGCACATAAGCAAGTGCTGATGACCTTGTCTCTGTCAGTCATGGAGCAGGTTTGTAGAAGACTACCAGGCTCTGTGTAGACAGCTGGAAATTGTCGAGTGCAGCATCCCCACGGTGGGCCTGGTGGAGGAGACCGAGGAGAGACTTTTGGAAAGGATCACTCTCTACCAGGTAAGGCTCTTTTGGGATAAACGAAAAAAAAATGGGACATTGGATTTAAGCCCTCAGTCTCATCTCATCTTCTGTTTGGTTTCAGCGTCTGAAGGCCAGTCTTGCCGAGCATCAGCCCCAACTGTATCAGGTCCTGGAGGAGGGCAAGAGGCTTCTTCTGTCTGTTAGCTGTTCAGACTTGGAGAACCAGTTGACTCAGCTGGGAGAACACTGGCTCTCATCAACCACCAAAGTCAACAAAGAGCTGCACCGTTTCGACTCCACCCTCAAGCACTGGAGCAGGTCTATTTTTGTTTGGTCTAACCGTTTAGTTCAGTCAATCAGCTCTCCGACATTTAGGTGTGATTTCATCGAAGACAGCATTTCTAATTTTGGTGGTTTAATCTTGTTGTGTACTTGCTAGGTACAAAAGGGAGTCTGGAGAGTTGAGCCACTGGTTGCAGTTGGCTCTAGACCGACTTGAGTTTTGGACAACGCAGTCTGTCACTGTGCCTCAGGAGCTGGAGACCGTCAGGGATCACCTCTGTGCCTTCCTGGTAGGTTGTGACGTGAACTCTTGAGTGGTGTTCATACCTGTTGTTCACTGAGAGTCACTTGGACTTCACGCAGGAGTTTTCCAAAGAGGTGGATGCCAAGTCATCTTTGCGTTCCTCCGTCCTGAGCACCGGCAACCAGCTCCTGAGATTGAAGCGGGTGGACACGGCAAGTCTGAGGACAGCCCTGGGCCACGTCGACACGCGGTGGGCTGAGCTTCTCACTCGCATTCCCGTCGTCCAAGAGAAGCTCCATCAGGTCCGCGAGAGAAGATCCGCTCCCGTTTCTTTTTCTGTTGCCGTCGTAACTCTTTGTCATCTTTTGGCCTTCAGCTGCAGATGGAGAAGCTGGCGTCCCGACACGCCATTGCCGAGCTCATCAGCTGGATCACGCTTATGGAGAACATCATTAACGAAGACCAGGGTCAAATCGCTGGAGCTGTGGGCTCAGAGGTGGTCCAGATCTTCTTGCAAAAGTACAAGGTAAAAAAACACACATTTACAAACCGAGCAACCCTACTGGCTAAAACACTTTTTTTGGTATTTTCCAGAATCATGTCTTAAAATATCAAATATAAAAATTGGAAGCCCCCCCCCTCTTCTTTTCACAGGGGTTCCGCATCGACCTGACCTGCAAACAGCTGACGGTGGACTTTGTCAATCAGTCGGTGCTGCAGATCAGCAGTCAGGACGTGGAGGGAAAGCGCTGCGAGAAAACCGACTTTGCTGAGCGCCTCGGTGCTATGAACAGACGATGGCAGGTCCTCCAAGGTCTCATCACTGAAAAGGCAAGTCACCTTTTGGCCTCTTCTTTCAACAGACACTGACTTATCTTTTTTTTTTTTTTATTGTTTCTTTTTCAGATTCAGCATTTAGAAGGACTTTTGGAAAGCTGGCTAGAGCATGAGAATGGAGTACAGGCCTTAAAAACATGGCTGACACTCCAAGAAGAGAAACTGAAAAAGCGACACAGGATAGAAGATGTTGCATCGGTGCAGAACGCACTGAAAGATTGTCAGGTAAGAAGTTGATTGCTGTTACCACAATTTCCCGAAATAGTGGCTTGGGACACTTAATATCAACCACACTTGTCACTCCTCCAGGAGTTAGAGGAACTTGTGAAGGAGAAAGAGAAGGATCTAGAGAAGGCTGAGGAACGTGGCAAAGCTCTCATTCGGGATAAGGAAAAAGAAGCCTGCGCTGGTGTCACAGAGACCCTCAAAGGACTCAACCAATCCTGGGCTCATTTGAAGCACATGGTAAGTCAATTCCTCCATAAATCAACCGCCGTCTTATTTTTTTTTTTTTGGACTATAATCAAGTGGACTATAATCAAGTGTTGCTCTCACAGATAAGTCAGATGAAGGTGAGCCTGCGCTCAGTGCTGGAAGAATGGACCTTATACAGGCGTGTTGCAGAGGAGATCGATGGGCACCTGATGGAGGGCAGGTACTGTGTGTCCCGGCTGCCCCTCATAAGTGGCTCCCAGGAGGCTGTGCAGCAGCAGGTGGAGAGTCTGGAGGTGAGTGCTGCACACACTAAAAAAAGTAAGGTGGCGCCATCTGGTGGATAAAGGATCTCTTGAGCTTTGTTTTGATGTGTCGCCTAGAACCTGCAAGAGGAGATGGACAAGCAGGAGAGCAGTCTACTCAAGTTTGGATCTGTAACCCAACAGCTCCTCACCGAATGCCACCCGTGTGTGGCGGAAACACTCAACAGAGCAATGCGGGATGTCAACAGGAGGTAAAAAAAAAAGAAGAATCCCAATTGGAGGTGAAATCCCAAATGATGACACTGTTTTTTTGTCAGGTGGAACAATCTATTGGCGCAGATCTCGGAGCAGCTGAGGAGCAGTAAGGCTTTGCTGGGGCTGTGGCAGAAATACACTGAATTATTCGCCATGTGTACAAAAGCGGTGGAGAGGCAGGAGGAGCGTGTCGACCGCCTGCTCAAGAGCGCCACCGACAGGGACATCACAGATGAGGAGAGCAGCGCCTGGATCAAGGACTGCGACGTGAGTACAAGGAGGCTGCATCAGTGGGAATCCAGACAAAAAGCGAGACGTGCCTCACTTCACTGATTTATTACAAGCCCCCTCTGCAGAGTGCTAAATTACATTCTTCCTCCTCAGTGTGATCGAATGAAGAGTCACAGTCCAGTCCAACAAAAGCCTTTAAAGAGTGGCGAGACAAGCCTTTGATTTACACAACAGGGGGTCATTCAGTGTCCTGCTGGGAGAGTGTGGTTCCTTGCTTGGGATATTTTTCTCTTGCCTTAATGGTCTTTCTCGACTCCTTAATTGATGAATTAAAAAAGGAACGAAAATATGGAATTCCTAACGGGGCTGTTTTTGGCAGCCATAGCTACTAATATAAGGACTTGTGATTTTAGTTCTCAAGTAAATCATCGAAAATGGGAAAAAGAAATTGGGAACTAGTCTGGGGCCTCAACTTTTGTTTCAGTCTGCATTTTTTTAAAATAAAATTTGGTTGATGTCACTGGTATTACAGGAATGTCTTGGTGAGCAGGAATTGGTGAAACATTCCCTGCAGCAGCTGGAAACATTGGGAGAGCAGCTGAAGAGCCGAGTGGACGTCTACTCGTTTGCGGCTCTGCATTCCGACCACATGTCCCTGACTTATCGCTTATCGGCGCTGCCGCACTCGCTACGCAGGCAGCAGGAGGCGCTGCAGGTACGTAGCGAGGAACTCAAATCCTTTTTGATACCTGTCTTCTCACGGTTGTTTGTTAATTGTCATTGACTAGTGTGGAAGTCGAGCTTGCGAGGGCTTCAGGGACCAATTGGATGGGCTCGTTCAAACGGACGCCGAAGCTGCGCAAGTGTTGAAGGAGTCGGAGCAGCTCGGCTCGCCGGCACTGAGTGACGTTCAAACGCGGATGGACAAACTGCGGGTCAGACGTCTATCCATCCATTATTTTTATTTCGTCTATCCTCATTGGGGATGGGAGTGAGCGAGCGTTGTTGTTGTTCTCAGGCTCCCTTGTCCAAGCTGAGCCGTCTGTCTCCAGACCTGGAGCGTGTCAATATGCTCATGTACAAACTTCCGGTTAGCGATGGAGACTTGAAGCGTGTACAGAGGCTGAACCGAGCGTGGGCGTCTCACTCCGCTCTTCTCAGCGAGAGGTTCAGGTACGCCTCTATGCCCACGCATGTTTCCCGTCTGGTCTGCTCAACGCTGGTATTAAAGAAAAAAACGCTTTATGACTCCAGTAAACTGCAGGCGGCGCTGCTCCTGCACCAGACATTCCTACAGAAGTGCGAAGCCTGGATGGACTTCCTGTCTGAGGCGGAGCACAAACTGGCCGCCGAAGTATCGGGCAACTACCAAAGTCTGCTGGAGCAGCAGCAAGAGCATGAGGTCAGAATTTCACTTTATGAAAAGGAGGAAGGGAGACAGGAAGGAAGAATGTCAGTTTCCCGTCGACAAGGTGTGTCTTTGTTTACAGTTGTTCCAGGCTGAGATGTTCAGCCGGCAGCAGATTCTTTACTCCATTATCAGCGATGGGCATAATATGCTGGACCAAGGACAAGTGGCTGATGGGTAAATAGAGCAATGATAGGTTACAATTAGACTTTTGTAAAATGAATCCTAATAACGGACTTTAACTCCTCCAACAGAGATGACTTCAGTGTGAATCTGGCCTTGCTGGCCAATCAGTGGCAGGGCGTGGTGAGGCGCGCCCAGCAGCGCAGGGGCATCATCGACAGTTTGCTCCATCAGTGGCACAGCTACCAGGAGATGTTGGAAAAGCTGCTGCGATGGCTTCAGGATGTGTCGCGCGAGCTGGACGCACGTCACCCCGTAGGGGAAACCATCGCTCTGCAGCAGGCCAGGAACCTGCTGGATCAGATACAAGTATGATGTAAACTGTCATATTCCACACTATTGACATTCATACAGGGATGAGAATTTTCCGCGGATCCGCAGATTTCCGTGTGTTTTTTTCTCTCGAAAGTATCATTTTCGTGAATCGTGTAAATCCGTTGAGAAAATGTTGTTTATATATGGGGGGTGGGTGTAGGGAAGCGGCAACATTAGCCTCGGCGACTCGCGATCATTTGCCCGCCCACCGCGACGGCATCTCACGGAAATCGGCTTGCCTCTGTAAACCTAACTAACAGGCAGCAGTGATGCGACAACATCCGCCTTATTTTCGGCAGCATTTTGGCACTTTTTAACTTAACTTACGGGGAGAACTAAGTGTTTTTACACCGCCACTTACATTCTCATCCCTGTTTATAGGAAGTAAGCCAGTGTCTAACCAAACCCACACCCCATTTCAAACCAACCGTAGACTCCCTTAGTTAACCTCTACCCCCTCGGTCCACTCTCCCTGTCCCTGCTCCTGCAGCTGCGCGAGCGCGTACTCAAGAGACAGCAGGGTGGCTACATCTTGACGGTGGAGGCCGGCAGGAGCTTACTGCTGTCGGCCGACGGGCAGGCAGAGTCCACGCTGCAGACGGAGCTGATGGAGGTACAGGACAGGTGGAGGCACGCACACCAACGCTTGGACCAGCAGAGGAAGGAGCTGCACGCTCTGCTCAAGGTTCGGAAGTAGTGGTGGAAGAGCAAACTGGTCATTTTAATTGAGAAATACATTTAAAAAGTGGACTCCCTGCGTAACATTGTGTCTGCTGACTGACTTCTACTTGGGTGCGGCATTCCTTGCCCAAACATGATCCCATTTCATCCTCAGATAAACCCCCGCTTTCTATCCAGGTGCTAAAAATAGCCCGCGCCCATTGGAGCGCGGTGTTCCCTGTCCGCTCTTCTGAGCGCTTTTTTTTATTTATTTTGCATTTATGTACTGTTTGCCGTGTAGAATTGGGAGCGATGCGAGGAAGGCATCGACGCCTCGCTGGAGAAGCTGAGGGCCTTCAAGAGGAAGCTGTCGACGCCGCTGCCAGACCATCACGACGAGTTGCACGCTGAGCAGATGAGATGCAAGGTGAAGATGCTGCACATTATTATTCATAATCATGCGGCAAAATTATATATTTTTTTCTTAGTAAATAACAGGGAGGGGGTTTTTTTTGCTGGTTTTGTTGTAGCAGACACATCACAGTTATTACCGGTTCCTGGACCTGTGCTCATGTTTGATGCATAACACGTCCTCAAATTGTCTGGGGGGAGGAGCAGAGAGATAAAAGAGGGAAAGAGGGGGCAGGGTGAAAGAGAGACAAGGAGGAAGGGAGAGCATGCGCAGAGAGCCAGTGGGGGTGTGGATGCATACATTGATGCAAGGCAAAAAAAAAAGTGGGCTTTTCTCGTCGTCATATTGTCTTCTGCACACAGGAGCTAGAGAACAGGGTCGAGGGTTGGAATGATGACCTGACTTCCCTGTCCCTCCTGAGAGACGCCTTGGTGGGCGTGGTCAGCAGTGATGACATCACGCTACTCCAGGAGCGTCTCCAGCTTCTCCAGGGCCAGTGGGAGGAAGTGTGCCACCAGGTAAAGTGTCTCGTATGCTTTTTAGCAAGCTTTCAATTTTTCTTATTGGATTTAGTTTGAAAATCAAATACAGATCATGATGTTATGTTTGTATTGTCAGGTTTCCCTGCGCAGGCAGCAAGTAAGCGAGAAGCTGAACGAGTGGGCTGTGTTCAATGAGAAGAACAAGGAGCTGTGCGAGTGGCTCACGCAGATGGAGAGCAAAGTCTCTCAAAACGGAGACATCAGCATCGAGGAGATGATCGAAAAGCTGTGCAAGGTGATCCCGCCGCAAGAACGACACACACACACACACACACATAAACGCCGACCTCCTCCTCCTCCAAGTCTTCATGTGTTAACTTGCTGTTGATGCCCCACCAGGACTACCAGGAAGAAATTTGCGTGGCCCAGGAGAACAAGCAGCAGCTGCAGCTCACGGGAAAACGCTTGGCCCGGGCCAGCCAGGACAGCAAGGCAGCTGACATACAACACAAGCTCAATAAAGTCAGCGAGCGCTGGACACACCTCCTCGACCTCATTGCAGCCAGGTGGGTGAAACCCAAAGTTATGTTGAAAACATAATCATAGGATTATCAATCTATATAAGTATTATCATCATAAAATATGTTTTTTAAATAATTTAATATTGTAATTCGATTTAAAATGAAGCAATATTACTGCTATATGATAATATGAACAATTATTTGAACAAGAAACAATAATAGTAATTCATCTACTATTTTGTCCTTGTGGTGTTGCCGTCCCACTTTAGACAGACTAAAGCTGCACAGAATGAATGGACAGTGAACTGTCAATTACTGCCGACTTTCAAACACGTACAATTTAGATCCAGACGTTTGTGAAATGCAATTCTGGAGTCCCGCCACCACTTTTCCAGTGCCGCCATCCGGCTGTCGTCCTCTGGAGACAATCGGGGGAGGACGCACTGACCTCACACAAGACAGCTGCGCTCTCGTTGTCGTCTACTTCACTCTAGTGACGCGTCGCGGGGATATTAACTTTAAAGCTATTACTGCAATTTCTCTCCAGCGCCATTTGCTAGTGCAACGCTTTTGCGCATACCAATTTTCCGCACTTTGCACTGGTGTCATGATGCATGGCTTCTTCTTTGCTTGTGTTGCTTTGCTGTGTATGTTTCTGCCCGCCTCTTTAGCACATGCCGCTGACTGTAAGTCCACATTTAGAAACGGCAGGACTTGTCACTCTATCCCCACAACGCACACTTCTTTTTTTTTTTTTTCCAACCTTGGAGCACAACAGTTGATAAGTCACACTTGTGCCACACTACACAACAGCAGCTGCCCCCACCCCGCCCCTCCCCTTTCCACTCAACCCAACCTCCTTACTGTGTACATTCCGGAGGAGAAAGTCCACACACACACACAGACGAAAGAGAAGACGGTTTGTACTCCGTCCTTGGTAAAAACGGCTTTTTTGCGCACTCCCATGCTTTTGGACTTGGGGACCGAGAAGATGGCAGACAGCCCGGACGAGGATCTGCCATACTGTGACTGCGATGTGAACAGGCAGGACAACCTCCCGCAAGCTTTTCTGCTGTGTTGTAGCTTTGTGTTTTTATGGTGACTAAATGACAAGTCATCTTTTATGTTTGAGCAAAGGATCAGGGATAAGAGTTGTGCGGCTGTTGCCTTTTTTTATTTTTTATGGCTGCTTCCAAAAAGTACTCAGTCTAATTCTGCCGAGAGTGTATTGCAGATTTTAGTTTCTGGATCAAAACAAACGTGGATAACTTGACATAGAAATTTTGTCAGCTGACTGAATTATATTAAATACAATAATATTACTAAGGTCATTTATTAATTGCATACTATAGCTTTAAGTTGAGAACACAAATGCACAAAGTGGCTAGTGAAGGCCATGTGTGACATTTTTAATGTCACCGTCACCCTCTAGTTGTGTTGGAGATGTGCCTCCAAGTGGCGTGTGAGTGTTTTGGGTGTGAGCTGGGGCCACTTACAGCTTGTGCACATTGCTTTTGTTTTGGTTGACCTATCGCAAATGTGAGAGCATTCATTTCAATTACTGTATTGCTTGCAACTTGTCATTCAAATGGAATCAATTAAGATGAGTTCTTATTTGTGTTCTCTGGCTTCCTGTCTTCAGGTTGAAGAAGTTGCGGGAGACCCTAGTGGCCGTGCAGCATTTGGAGAAAAACATGAGCAGCCTGCGCGCTTGGCTGGCTCACATCGAGTCCGAGCTTTCCAGGCCCATTGTCTACGACACGTGTGATGAGCAGGAGATCCACAGGAAGCTCAACCAGCAGCAGGCAAGACTGTGCAGCCAGTGGTTCTACATATGTCACAATTTCTTTACACTGTGCACCTTTTTTCCTCCAGGAGCTGCAGAAGGACATCGAGAAGCACAGCACGGGCGTGGCGTCTGTGTTGAACCTGTGCGAGGTACTGCTTCACGACTGTGACGCCTGCTCCACTGAGACCGAGTGCGATTCCATCCAGCAAGCCACCAGGGGCTTGGACCGACGCTGGAGGAACATCTGCGCCATGTCCATGGAGAGGAGGCTCAAGTCGGTGTCGCGAATGAGCTAGCGCGGGAATCCAATCGGCTGTTAAATTAACCCCTGGGCTGTTTCTGTGCAGGATTGAGGAGACTTGGAGGTTGTGGCATAAGTTTTTGGATGACTACTCCCGCTTTGAGGAGTGGTTGAAGACTTCGGAGAGAACATCGGCTACGCCCAATTCTTCTGGAGTCCTCTATACTGTTGCCAAAGAGGAACTCAAGAAGTTTGAGGTGGGTTTATGTCTATGATAGTGTTAAATGTGCAAATCGGGCAGGCAGGGATTTAGGTTAGTGTTACAAGTCAAGTCAGGCTTTCTTTGCATGTTATTGAAACTCCATGATAGAGGAAACATTAAAGGGTCATGTTACACAAACTCGTCTGAGCCGGTCTGCTCAGCTGCGGCAGTCCGTCACACTGGTGCTGTCCGATCTGGCCTGCTGCCATCCCTCATGTTTGTGGCTGAGCTTGGGCTCTAAAGCATAAAACTTGCATTTTTTTTCCAATGTTCAGGTGTGGAAATTCTAAAAAATAATGAAATACTCCTTTTTGTGTGGGCAGGCTTTCCAACGGCAAGTGCAGGAGTGCTTGACCCAGCTGGAGCTGATCAACAAGCAGTACCGCCGCCTGGCCCGTGAGAACCGAACCGACATGTCCTGCCGTCTCAGGGAGATGATGCATGATGGGAACAAGAGGTGGGACAACCTGCAAAAGAGGGTGGCCGCCATCCTACGCCGTCTCAAGGTAATGACTGCACGCTAAAAGCCGACCGATACAGTGCCTTGCGAAAGTATTCGGCCCCCTTGAATTTTTCAACATTTCGCCACATTTCAGGCTTCAAACATAAAGATATAAAATTGTAACAAGTGGGACACAATCGTGAAGTGGAACGAAATTGATTGGATAATTTAAACTTTTTTAACAAAGACAAAACTGAAAAGTGGGGCGTGCAATATTATTCGGCCCCTTTACTTTCAGTGCAGCAAACTCACTCCAGAAGTTCAGTGAGGATCTTTGAATGATCCAATGTTGTCCTAAATGACTGATGATGATAAATAGAATGCCCCTGTGTGTAATCAAGTCTCCGTATAAATGCACCTGCTCTTTGATAATCTCAGTTTAAAGCGCTAAGAGAACCATGAAGACAAAGGAACACACCAGGCAGGTCCGAGATACTGTTGTGGAGAAGTTTAAAGCCGGATTTGGATACAAAAAGATTTCCCAAGCTTTAAACATCTCAAGGAGCACTGTGCAAGCAATTATATTGAAATGGAAGGAGTATCAGACCACTGCAAATCTACCAAGACACGGCCGTCAAATGTTGAAAAGTTCGAGGGGGCCGAATACTTTCGCAAGGCACTGTATATTTAGTCTAGGTTTAGCTAGCTCCGCTTAGCAAAATGTTCCCGTAGCACTTCATCAACCAGCGTGAGGAGTTTGAGACGGCTCGAGACAGCATCCTGGTGTGGTTGACCGAGATGGACCTACAGCTCACCAACATTGAGCACTTCTCCGAGTGCGATGTACAAGCCAAGATTAAACAACTCAAGGTAGCCGCAAAGCGTCTGTGGCTTCTCCCGGAGCGTCGATGGCCCAACCCGTGTTTGTGTTTGCTTCAGGCATTCCAGCAGGAGATCCATTTGAACACGGGCAAGATCGAGTTGGTGTTCAAGCAGGGCGACGCTCTGATCAAGAAGAGCGAACCTCTGGATGCCGCTGTGATCGAAGAAGAGCTAGAGGAGCTGCAGAGGTACTACCAGGAAGTCTTTGGACGCGTCAACAGATACTACAAGAAGCTTACGCGTTTGCCCGTGAGTGCACTCAACTCATACGTATGAGCAATTACAAATGTACACCGCAGTGGAAACCTGCTTTCATTTTTTTCCCATTCATTTCCCAGCTGGTGGACGACGAGCTGGATGGTTCCGACACGGAGGACGGCGCCGACTTATGCGAGCTGCAGTGGTGCGACTCCACGCCTCCTCGCACCTCCAGTCGCCAGACCTCAGCGCCGGCCACCCTCATTCGGGCGGAGCGCTCGGGCCGGGACACTCCGGCCAGCGTGGACTCAATCCCATTGGAGTGGGACCACGATTACGACCTGAGCCGGGGTCTGGAGAGCCCGGGGGGGCGCAACCAAAGTGGAATGAGCCAAGGGCACGAGGACGAGGAGTATCTGAGGACGGATACTACAGTACTGTCAGGTTAGTCTTTTTAGTGAGTTCTGTTATTACAGCGTGCAACAACAGAGGGCGCCTCAAGCACATGAAGAGAAGTTTGTTTCACTGTCAACACATGTTCTTTTTACATTGAAATGATAATGAATGAATATTATTGGGGCCAAGACCATGCACTACACCAACAAAGGTTTTGGGCCACCTGCCCACACCTCCACAGCTGGAAGAGCTTCTGCTACCCACAAACTGAATGCTTTGTCTTTCCTCTTCAGACGTAGTTATTCCCGAGAGTCCCGAGGCCTATATAAAACTGACTGAGAACACATTGAAATCATCTTCCGGTAGGAACCGCAGAACTGGGCTGGATTGTCGCAGCATGTGTCAGGAGCGAGCACGCCACCAGCTCCATACTAAATCGTGCTTCTCTAACAGCGGCCCTTCGGGGGTCAGCACGGCAGCTGCAACTCTCATCCATCCATCCATCCATGCATCAATCCATGCATCCATCCATCCATCCATCCATCCATCCATCCATAGTCATGTCAATCAGCATGTTGAGAAGAATCCTTTGCATATTTTGCATGTTGGATCCACATCTAGTCACCATGTTTAACCGGCCATTTCTGACTAATGCATGCATCCTGTCTGTCTCCAACATGCCCGATGACAACATACTTGCCCAGTTAGGGATTTTTCACCCCCTTCCGTTTTGTGCGCAGGCGACCCAGGACAACTGGAGGCCAGCCTCAGACAGCTGGACCAGGCTCTGGACGCATCACGCTACCAGCTGCAGGCCAGAGAGGACGCCGCCAGCCGCTCAAGCCCCGACGCTGACTCCACATACATGGGCTATGTGAGTCGTTGCTATTGATTCATTGCAGTAAAAAAAATATATATATATATATTTTCTATGTTTAAATTCATTATCGCTGATGCAGATGCGTCTAATGGGAGAGTGTCGCGGCAGCATAGACGCGGTGAAGAGAGCCGAGGGAGAGCTCACTGAGGATGAAGATGAAATGCCGGGACTCACCAACCTGACCAGCACTGACAGTCAGAATGCAGGTCCGTCCCTCTTACGTAACACAGCACATCATTTGTTCTACAAGCAAGTCCGGAGCTGTGTTATTTTCCACGCAGGTGTGATTGAGCGCTGGGAGCTGCTTGAGGCTCAGACTTTGAGTGACAAGCACAAGCAGAACCTCCAGCAGTGGCAGCAGCTCATCTCAGACCTGCAGACCATGCGGGCGTGGCTGGGTCGCTGTGAGGCCGAACTGGGCCAGCTGCGAGGCCTGGAGCTTGGCACGGATATCCATGCCATTCAGCAGAGGATCAAGAAGCTCAGGGTTAGTGCTTACAAATACAAGCATCTCTCAGAAACGCTTCTTTCTGAAGATACCGGGTTTTTTTTCTTTCCTGTATGGTGGTCAGGAGCTTCAGAAGGGGATGGACAGCCACAAGTCGGAGGTCCTATCCGTCAACTTGAGCAGCGCCGGCTTCCTTCAGTTGGAACCTGACTCTGAGGAGGCTTGGGAGCTGCGGGACGCTCTGAAGGAGATGAACGCGCACTGGGATCGCCTCGGCACGTCGCTGGAGGAGTGGAGGGAGGAGCTGCAGAGAGCGCTCATGCAGTGCCAGGTGCTGGAGCAACACAATGTTGACCATGCAGAGAGGGATACTTTAAGAGTGAAGAGGAAAAATTAAACACTTTAGAAGAATGCTTCCGCACATGAACAAAATGTTTCCCTTCAGGAGTTCCACGAGATGAGTCACGGTTTGCTACTGTGGTTGGAGAACATCGACCGCAGGAGAAACGAGGTGGTGCCCATCCCTCCCAACCAAGACTGGCAAACGCTGCGAGCTCATCACAGGACACTCAAGGTACTTTGACGACATATTTCTTCCATTTTAGTCAGAACCCTTTTTGACACAATTTCATCCTCACGTAGCAAATCAAGCGCGAGCTGCTGGACTCGCAGCAGAAGGTATCGTCCCTCCGGGAGCTGTCGGCTCAGCTGCTGGTCAGCACGGCGGCCGCTGCGGCGCCGCTCCACCGCTCTTCGGGCGGAGAGTGTCTGGAGGCGCAGGAGAAGGTGCACGTGATCTGGAACAGGCTGCGTCTGCTCCTGCGTCAGGTGGATGCCGACCTGGACGGGCTGCAGAAGCAAATGGAGCGTCAGAGTCCGCAACAGGTGGGGCACGACGACGGCACTTCAAATGGAGACGTTGCACTCGCTGCTCTCTTACGTTTGCAATTTTTCTTTTATATTCAGGAATTCTCACCACTGTCTGTCGGCAAATCAGGCATCGCCGCTGTCTCTCTGGCAGCCCCGGTTCTTTCACCTGTGGTAATGTTCTTTTTCATTTTCGGACATCAACTAGGAGTATGAAGGCCATGCTAGAAAGTCAAATTTACAAGGAAAGCACGCCTAATGTCGCAAAATAAAGCAAGAAAGCTGCGCTTTTATTTTGCAGATTAAAATGTGTTTTTTGAAATTATGGAAAACTAATTCACTCAAATTAATGTGGTTTTCGTTTAGATTAATTTATGGTTGTTTTCATATGGTTGTTTTAGTATTTAGTAGGATTTCATTTTCTCCAAGTTACTTTAAATAATGAGTTTTTTTTATAGAATTTTTTTAAAAAAATGTAAAATTTTGACTTTATTGTGATAAACATTGTGTTGTTTTAGTGTGGCCTTAATAGTCCTCGTCCATGCAATACAGCAATTTTGTTTTCCTGGCATTTTGGTCAAATTGGAAGTTCCATTATTTTGTCAGAGAAAAAAGGCCTGTAATATTTTCTGGTCGAGCGCCCCGCTTGTGTTTAGTTTTTTTAAGTACAGTTTTTATTATTTTAGATGCTGCTTTCAGTATGTTGAGCCGGCAAACAAATGCACAAGAAAAGCTGGCTTTTCTTTTTTAAATATGTCTTTTGTTTTTTACAGAGAAGCCAGATTTCTTGCCACTCAATCAATCAATCATTCACATCATTGATTATTACATTGCTGCTTTGTTGACGATTGTTTCTCTGCAGAAAAGTTTTTTGGCTTTACTCTCCTGAGTTATTTTTTGTCCTCATTTGCCTCTTGACTGAAACATTTCTTTTTTCTTTTCTTTTTTGACGCCTCCCTCCCTGCTCATTACGCCCTTCAGCCTCGAGGCAAAAGTAGTCAGGCCCAACCCGGACCCCCCAAGAGCAGCCCGCGCCACAGGTACCTCGAGCACCGCTCCTTGAGCTCTACAAAGACGGGACCGTGGTGGAACTCTAAATGCGAATCAGATCAAAATAGAAACATGGCATTCCATGGTGTCCCGCTTTTTCTAGAGGTCATGTGACCAGCTCACAAGCGATAGGGAGCAGCCTCCTGTCGGGCTCTTCCCTTTTCGCCTTTGAATGTTTTCTTTCACTGCTTCACTTTGCTGCTTGTACTCATAACCCCCCCCCCCCCCACTCACTGGCCCACTGGATGCCAACATCTATTTTCACTTTTTTTGTTTCCCCTTAAGGTTTCCTCTCATTCTTAACGGGATGTGATGCAATAAGCCTTCTAGCTTCCCCTCCAACTCCCACGTTCTTACCTCTTTCCTTTTTCCGTACTCCCTTTTGGTTTCGTTCCCCAAATCTTTTCCACATATAGCATAATTTGTCTACAAATAACATTTAAGGACTTATACTTAATCATAAAAAGTCAGCAGGCCTGCAATATCAGCCCACGTATCAAAACCTTTTGGCTCAATAATTTGAAGATAGTGTAATGCTGCAGACATCCGATGTTGTGCTATCAGAGGCATGTGTCAGAGCGCGTGGCCGTGAGTGAGTGGGTGGGGGTGGGGCGGGGCGGTTGAGCTTATGGTCGAGGTAAGAACACGTCGTTCCTCCTCTTGATTCATAGCACTAACAAGAGGAAGTATCCAGACAGACATTTGTAACGTTATCATTGCTTACGTCTGTAAAATAAGAGCACGGAATGCTCAACACAACTTGCTCCCACTGGCTGCTCTTCTTCCATGTGTGACGCTTGTGCTTGAATTGTTTGTGATTTATGTCAACTGATCACGTGCTTGTGTGTGTGCGTGTATGCGTGCGTGTCGTTTGTGCACAACTTTGGATTTTTCAAAAGGACAATGCTCATGCTAAATCTTGTGTATTTGTATAAGGTTAGCAGAAAGTCAATTTACTGCCGTGCAGAGATCTAGATTTTAATAATAAACATTAACTAAAATGATTAGACTGTTTAAAAGAGTTCTAGGTGGTCATTAACCATCATGCACTGTCCAAAGTATTTAAGAGATAAGCGAAAAATGTTATTTTGGT
This sequence comes from Syngnathus typhle, assembly GCF_033458585.1. NCBI lineage: Eukaryota > Metazoa > Chordata > Actinopteri > Syngnathiformes > Syngnathidae > Syngnathus > Syngnathus typhle. The sequence goes on along the minus strand of NC_083759.1, from coordinate 6,929,574 downwards.
GCAGAAATCGGTCCATTGAAACAAATTTAATGGACAAAGCAAGGCTTTGAAAACACTCGAGTGCTTGACTCCTTTTTCTGCATATCCTCCCTCTCAGCCGCAGGAGGTCACCCACCGGCGCCGCTGGCTGCGGTTCCTCCCGTTCTGACATTTCGAACAGTGTCTCATCGGCGTCCTCCCCCTCCTCCAAGGAGCCGTCCTTCATGCAGAGGGTCCTGCGGGCAGCTTTGCCCGTGCATCTGCTGCTCCTGCTCCTCATCGCCCTGGCCTGCATGGTGCCCATGAGCCAGGAGGACTACAGTTGTCACCACGCCAACAACTTTGCCCGTTCCTTTCATCCTATGCTTCGCTATACTAATGGACCTCCACCCATATAAGCTGCCTTTTTTTCTCTCATCGCTTTGCCAAGGACTCCTGCAAATGTGCCCTTTCACCCTATGCCCTACACCATCATTATTACGACCAGGACGTGAGACCAAAATGTCACTGGCCCTTTAAGAAGTACTAATGAACCATCATGAAATATTTATTTTGTTAAATGTATGTGTACATATATATGAAGGTTGTTTTTTTGTTTCCTAATGAAGAACAAAGCACTATTTATATACACTCAATGGGAGCCAAAGTCGTCTACTATTCCCAGTGCTGCTATTATTTATGGTCAATCAGCTATAAATATTATTAATGAAGTGTGTAAACATGTTAGACCTTTAATAACAGCACAGAAAAAAAGCCACATATAAATCAAATAAATAAAAACTTGACAGTAAGTTTATTGACGTTCACAGAGTAAAATAAAACGTAAATAAAAACCACAATTGTGATACTTCTGGGGTGAAAATACCCGGAAGTGATTAGCTTCCGGGGATAAACACCCCGGATGTCATGACAGCTGTCATAATAGCTAACCCGGGACATTTGAAGCAACGTCGTCCAGTTAGCTAATAACGTGTAAATTGTTCTTGAGTGCTAGATTTGCAATTTGATTCGTTTTGCAACACTTTATTGTCGTTCTAATTACATTTTGGGCGCCTGCGCACTGGCTGTTTGAAAGGTACTGCACTGACTAATTGAAAGACATTTTTGAGCCGAATCGGCTAACTTGTCCCTGCCAAATGCCGAGGTGTATTATTTTAGGAGCTAATGTGATAAAGTACACGAATTTGGAAAATAATTTGTCTAAAATAATTCTCACATTGGTTTTGTTTTTGTTTTTTAAATCATCTGTTTATGCATGTTCTTGAAAGTCCCCGAAGCCAAACAATCACTGGTTGTGAAGCTAATAATAATAATGATAATGTGCTTTTATTCTTGTCATGATGATATTATTCCTGAGTAATCAGGATAAAACAGCAATGTTAAATGTATATATTTATGAATAATGTTATTTATGTTTGTACAGTTTGCTAATACTGAATACTCTTTGCAAATAAAAACTGAAATATTAAGTGCTGTTTAGATGAATAAGAAGTAGCTTTTCAAAGTACAGATTCGTACGATCGTTATGTGGTACGGTCAGATGATACATTTTTGTAATTTGAGTTTATGACAGTTTCTTTGTGTTAGGGTCATTTTATTGATTTGTGGCTTCCATAATTCCACATTAGCGAGGATGCTCTGGTGAGAGACATGCAATAAGCAAGCCATTCAGTTTGATGATGATTGTTGTTGAACGTAAAACACAAAAAGACAAAATAATAACACAAAATAATTATGGAATACATTGTTGTATGCTTGTTTGCAAGTTAGGTATGAAAGTATTAGAATAAGAAATTTGATTTATGTGGGGGGAAAATTGAAATTTTAAATCCATACAAATAATGAATACTTTGAGACGTAGCCATGGCTCAATTTTTGTTTTGTCAAGTAAATGTTTACATACAATATATTTGAATTCCCAAAGACAGATTTTTTTTTTATACAATCAATGAATGCTTTTCAGCACATAATTGTGATAAAATGACAAGTAGACCAGAATATTCAACAATTAATACAAAACAAGTGCAAGAGAACAAATCTACAAAGTTACCCAATGACAGTTTGGCTCGGATTTGAAGTTGCGTAACTTGCAGATGCTTTTTTTTCCCCCAACAACACAGCGGACAGAAACACAAACACTGATGTTATCAATATGTGGTCAATATGTGGTTTACAAATATGACCAAACTGGTGCTCGTGTAGCGAACGTTAGACATGAGACACGCTGTTACTCAGCTGACAGGTAAATAACCGACACGTAATTAATCACAGCTTATTATGCAAACAAATGAAAATAATGCCCTTCAAGCTTAGAGGAAGTGCACTTTGGTTGAATGGGAATCAAACTATTAAAAAGAAAAACATGAATTTCAAATAGTGCTGTTGGCACGAGGGAGAAGCCATGTGAGCAACAGTGGAAAAGTCAGAGCGACGTCAAAGTGATGTCAGAAATGTATAAATAATCATCAAATGACCCCCAGTACAACATTCATCTTTTGTTTTTGCCTCACAGCATTTCTGCACAGTCAGGGCGGGAGCCTCCAAACTGCAGCACGCCTGGACACGGCGGCCCTCTGCTCAGACTTTCGTGTGCGCCGCGACCTCCTGAACTGGAGGCGGCACCGTTACTGCCACTAGGAGCCATTCTCTCAGGCTGGGACCAGATCTGCGTGGCTCTGACGGGACGGTGCAGGCGGTGAGCATCCAACATCTCTAGCAGCAGGTCGTAGAGTGGCACCTTGTTCTTGCACTTCATGCTGTACAGGTGCTCCATGCCTTTGTTACTGCAGGCGTACATCAAAGTTTAGGATGATGATAGTGAAACCCTGATTTTAAATGTCATTTGAAATGTATTTTTATAAAAATCATTCAAGCTCAATTTAAAAACCAAAACTCAAATTAAATGAAAAATTAACTATAATACAAATTCCAAAAGAAAGAATTGAGGATCAATATGCCCATCCCCATTGACGAGTTTAAAAAAACCCTCTTTGACCTCATGTGTCTGATGTGAGAGAGGAGCAGCAGCAGCTGGGCCTGGCGCCTCGCCTGCTGCTGCACCGAACATCCTGATTGGCTGATGTGATGAATGAGGGCGTCCGTGATGGTGTCCAGCATGTCCTGCACCGCCGCACCGTCGTGGAGCGGCTCCATGGTGCCCGTGCAGAACGCAAAGGCACCTGAACAGAGACAGAAGTGCATGACCAGTGAGTGCTTGGCCTTCTTGTTCCGTTCTTTGAACAACAACCACCCATTTTTAATACCACTTATCCCGTGCTGATCAAAGGGCTCAGTTGTTACCATGTCTCTTTTAATAGATCATGCACCCAGCAACGACTAATTGGGTCACGCTGTCTAGTCGAAGGAGTACAACTATTTGAGGAAATAGTGCAGGAAAGTTTGTATCAAAGGTCGAGAGTGGAGGTTTGGATGCCCACGCGGCAATCTCAAGTCCATTGGGCTCATGCAGCTGAGGCGCCACCGTCATCGCTTTGGTATTTTCGCTTTCCCGCTCCTGCCGAATAGCTTCATCTTTTATGCGCCCGCTGCTACGTGTTGCCACGGCAACGCTCGTCAGCCTCACCGGCACTGACGGCCCTTTCCGGGACACCGTGTTCGCGCTCGCCGCTACAGGTGTGGGCGTTGTTGGGACGCATCCACTCTCGAGAGCGCAAACAATGAATAGGGAACAGAAATTTTGATGAGGCGCATTCGGCGCCAGTTTTGGGATGGATTCAAATGAAAGCTTTCAGCTCACCAGAGTTGAGCAAGATGATTGCTTTGAGGCAGACAAACTCCTCGGGCTTGAGTCTTAGCATACGAAAGCGAGAGGCGGTGGCCAGCAGCATGTCGAAGATCTCTGCCATGCCTTCCACGCAGTCGCCTTCATTCCTGCGCAGCGTAAACAAACATTCCGCCAACCATGTATCTTTGAAGTCATCAATAAATAGAGTAAGAACACAAATCCCTCTTGTGTGGCATTTCACTGTTTAAAAATCAGTTCAGATGTTACAAAATTGGGATCTGACCACCCTGCCTCTTACCCAAAGCGAGCTGGGAGAAGCTTCAGCTCACCCGCAAGCATACTGAGGACAAGCGCTGCAGAAAATGCCTGGATGTTTTTCAAGGCCAAATAACATGTCCAGATGAGGAGCTAATGGCGCCAATGGCTTCCCTGCTCGACTTTTGGGCGCGATAGACTAGCGCCGGGAGGTCGGATGCTATCACAGCGAAGGTGGCGCCACAGCTAAGGGAATGCGTCGACCCCGACACTCTACGTTTTAGTCATCATGTCCAATCTGGCAGGACACTTACGCCAGGGGCCAGCTTTTTCGAGATAATACGCTAATACATTTCCCCCGATCAAATGGGAGCCATCAGGACAGCAAGCTAAAAGCTTTGGCTGTCCGCCTCTGCTTCATCTGTCATTCTGTCGTTTTTTTTTTATTTCTTTTTAGAAGTGATGATTGGTCAGGTTGTTTACTCTGACAACGGGGGGCTGAAGGGGGGGCCGGCCATCCCTTCCTCCATCTATTTCCCCGTCCTCTCAACTCTCCCTCTCTCCGTTGCTATTCATCTGTGCATTGAGGCTTTGATTACATCTGTCCCGGTTGTCAGCGAGGCTCTATAATGATGACGGCGAGGGTGGGGGGTGGGGGGGTGTCCTCTCTTCACCGCGGGGGACACATAATTAGTCTTTCACTGTACGACACTGTATGACAAGACGTGTTGGGATGGCACAATGGCCGCAAAGGTGCGAAATGGAAAATCTACAATGCTGATGTGTCACTCTTGAGGTGTGTGTGAGAGTGTGATGGAGACACTGGAGTCCCAGAAGTAGGCCAGTGCTCCTTTCCTCTATTACCTGTCCAGAATGAGGTCCTGAGCGAAGATGAGCTTGCCCGGACAGTGGACGGACCTCCAGATAAGGCCGATCATCAGCACCTCCAGCCACGAGCTCTCCAGCAGCTGCACCTGGTCGTGCAGGGACAGCTGGAGGAAGCCTGAGCACAAAGTCACGTGACACTCGTACAGCGCGCTTGACACTAGCCGCGTGTCCGTGACTCACGCTGAGCAGCCAGACCAAACACAGATAGCTTCATCGGATGATCCGTCACGGCTATTAACAGCGTTTAGCAGCTTCTGCCTACCCACTCACAAAATATGCACGCTTGCCGCCGGTGTTGTTGTCGTCATCTGCGACCGTGTGCGGTCGCCATGTTGTCATGACAAGGTGTATAATTACCAATATTGCCTCCCGATTTGCAATTAAAGCGGAGCTTTTGTTGACATACACCTCATTTTGGAATGTGGTCCATATGGGCTCTTTTCGGTGTTCAAACCTGCCTCAGATTTGCCGGAAGTGGCGCTTCTGAGCGAGCTTGTTCTTGGGCTTTACCTGGCAGCTTCTTGGCCCAGGCGATCATGTGGACTAGCTCCTTGTCAGCCATGCTGGTGAGCAACGTCATCATGGTGACCTCTGTGTAGGGTCGGTTCAGCTTCTGTCGGGAACATAATATGGGGGGTTCGGCCCCCTGCAGCAGGAGAAGCACCTGACGAGGGCGAAAAAGAAACACATTCTTCAAATTAACTGATATCTTCATCCTTTTGAGCACTCTTTCTGGAAGCTTCCATCCCCCAGTGATTCAGAACCTGGTCAGGAGGGATGTCCGTGACTGACGACCTTCCCCCACTGACACTTCCGCTGCCGCACTGTTTCCTCCCGTCCTGAAGGGGCGCTTTTCTCTGCTCGGCCTCCTTGGCCGACTTCTCGGTGGCGCCGGTCCGCCGCTTGTCACGGCGTGTTATGCGACCGCGGTCTTTGCGCACCCCTTGTGGAAACAGCAGAATAGCGAGCATTAAATGAGGAAATATGCCATGTATGATATTATATTTGTAAAACTAAAGAATCCCACTTGCTGATGCCTCACACCTAATAGATGGTCATGGTCTTGAAATAGAAGTCAGCAGGCTAGCAGCACATAGTTTAAGAGATTCAAGTATGAAAACAAAAGTGTGGGTGTGCACTAATAAGAGCTCCTACTCCTTAAGAGGAAATCACTTCAAGGTTAAAGTTAAACTTAGCCACAAGAATCCCAGTGGATGCACATATTTGTGGCTTTTGCAGCACGGGCCTCCGCTACGAGACTTCCATCAAGTTAATATAGAAAAGTAAGAAGAATTTTTGTGGGTGTTCCTGCCCACCTCCTTTCATCATGCCCACTTCATAACACTTCCTAAGTCGGCACGCTTGGCAGCTCTTCCTGCGATTCCTGTCAATAGTACACTGATTGGTTGCTGGGCACACGTAGTCATTGTGACCTGGAAATTGGGGGGAAAGAAAATGTATTACAAACTGGAAGGGGCCCTGCTCCCGTGTTCAGTTCACATTGAGGTTATTTAGTGTCCAGGAACACTCCATTCCCATTTTAAATGGATCTGTGATGGAGGAAATTAAAAGGTGGCATCCTAGGCTTTGTCATCGCCATGGAGACTATTGGTTTCTACGACCGTTCTTTGCATCAATATGGCGTCACAAACATGACTAAGCCACACAGAGCAGATGGAGCTTTCGGTCTGTGGAAGCACAACCTGAGAGGGGGATTAGACACTCAAAGTAAGGCGGACATGTATTTTTGCTTCTTTTTGGTTTTTGTCATGTGGCAACAATTTGATTCTTTGTATTTGTTGAAATGCTAGCATTGTCAATGAGCCTTCAACAGCCACAATTGTTTCTAATCCTCCTGCTATAGTGGATCAGAATACAATTTCCCACAAGATTACACCTTACACATCTTAAATAATCATTTGTAGAAAGTTGGGTCTACCTTGAATGCTCCTCTTAAAGAAGGCCTTGCATCCCTCACAGGACCACACCCCGTAGTGGTAGCCCGAGGCGTAGTCGCTGCACACGGCACAGAAGCGCGTCTCCTTGGCCATCTCGAAGACCCCGATGGCCGCGGCGGCCTCCGAGCCCCCCAAGATGTACGCCTCGTCACTAGTGCCGCACTGCTCGTCCCTGGACGCCTGCTGCTGACTGATCGTCTCACTGGACCTACCACAGGTATGAGGATTTTTCACATTGGCATTCAGTTCAAAGATAATCGCTACGTTGACGCAAAAAAACTCCCTATTTAATTGTACACGTATGAAAACATTGCGGCGGTGCTCTTACGTGTTGTTCCCGGCTCAAGGTTTTCGGAACGGTGCTTAATCTCTGGAATTGAAATGCAGCTCGAGCACGTCCGCAGTGATAGCGGCCATGTTTTGAATCAAGTCAAAGATTAAACTAACAATACTGTCGCATACAGTAATTAGTGTTTGAGTACATCTGCCGGGGTCACTGGCTTTTACACTATGTTCTTTTTACACAAGCTGTCCTTCAGTTAACAAGATAAAAACACTTGATTTTCAAAAAGGCGTGTAAACTGTTGTTTTGGTTGTTTTGAGTTGCATAGTCACAAACCACAGTCAGAGTTGCTTAGATTCACCTCCCACCCAAAAAAAACAAAGCAGACAAAGAGGGTTGGGTCTCACCTGTAGATAGGTGTTGAAGTGGTTTCCAGATAGTGCTGGCCGGGGGGGTGCATGAATGGGCTGAGTCGGGGGCTGGTGGGCACAAACACGAGGGGGCTGGTAGGCCCGCTGCCCAGTGATTGGAGGCTGCCGTCCGAAGGCGAACCGTGGGTCTCCAGGGGCGCAGAGTAATAGCCCGGCACAGGGTGGCTGTAAAGCGCCGTTTGGGCCGAAGAGGCGTAGTCGTACGTCCCCTCCAAGAAGTCCACCGTGGCCACCCCACCGGACCCCCGGCTCTCTTCGGGGTACATGCCGTTGAGAGGGGCGCGAGGCGGGGGCGACGGGCGCGGCGGGGACAGGTTCTCCAGCTCTGGGGCGGCCGGGCGGATGCCGTGTGCCGGCGGTGGTCTGCAAGGCTTCCTGCTCGTTGCCGGGCTCTGCCTGAGCAACATCACAGCACAACGGTACTGATAAGCAACATGATTTAGACTTGCTCTCCCCTTGGCGGGGAGAAGGGGGGGGGGGGCAGGAACGAGTGGCGCTCTCTCTCCTGTTCCACTGTCTCTCGCACACATACTACAGATGTGATACTTTTCTCGTCCCTTTTCCTCAGGGATGGGCATCTTAAACGATGGAAGGGGTGGCCCAATTTCTCAGCAGCGTTGCTGAGAATGGGGGGCCACATTGGGATTCCTTTTAAAATGCTTTGAGAGAGGTTCCCAATTTTTTTTTAAAGAATTCAGATAAACCCACAATATGAAAATGGGGGCTGCCTAAACCTACCAACACACACACACACACTCAAAAAACATTATTCTTGGGGCCACTCCAAGTGTGGGCATGGGCCGCCAGTTGTACGTCACCGCCTTTCCTTCTTCTCCTTAAGCTCTCCCCCACCCGGGCCCCCCTGAAAACAACTCCCACCCGCCTTTCCCGCCCTTCTGTCCTCGAATGTGTAGGAGGCATAACCATTAGGGATGGGAAGAAAAATACACCAAGCTGAACAAAATGCAAACAGTGCTTCCTGTACAACTTGGCTGTCCCGTCACACGCCACCACATCATCTTCTCCTCCTCTTCCGCCACCTTTGTTTTACACGAGTGGATGAATATTTTGAATATTAATTTGTTGATTAAGCCGTTATTTGTCATTGACGTACAAGCGGATGCATTACCGAACACCCCTGAGACGCCGGTAAATCAAATCACAGCACCAACGTGAACGGCGGCGTTTAAACCAAACGGCAAAGTCGGCGCTCACCTCTTTAAATGACAAGCGTCCTCTGCGCTGCCAGACTCTTTTCCTTCATCCCTTCGACTCGCGCTCATTCAGCTGGACTCGCTGGGCAAAGTGGAATCAGTGGGAAGGGCAAAAAAAGAAGATAAACAAATTAAAAGATGCAGTCCAATCGATGGAGGCAGTGCGTTTGAGCGCCAGGTCACCATAACACAGCAAACAACGCAGTAGGTCAAATCTCATTTCAGCAGCCAGTAATTACGCAATCTACTCCCAATGATAGAATCAAAGAGATACAGACTATTTTATTTTCATCATCATTTCATGACATTAATAGAGCTTTGTTTGGGCAATAGCAAGACACCATGACGCCAACTCGTGGTTCTTGTACAACCGAGCAAACAAAGGTAGAAGTATTAACGCAAATCAAAAGACTTCAGCCTAGTCAGGAGTCCTTGCATGTTTCGGGACCACATGTCAAGGTAAAGCAAAAGCCTTGCACCGCCCAAAACCGGTAACAAGCTGTAATAAGGCTGCGGCATCAACCCTGTTTGAGATTACAAATCCAAAACAATGAGGCGCTTGAATTAAAATGTGTTTATTTGCTTGCTTACCTGTCAGCCGCGTCCTTCTAATGCGAGTGTCGAAAGCTACTGCAGACCTCCAGCGAGGGAGGAAGAGCTCGACATTTGGCAGAGGCTTCATTTTCCCATCTCTTTCTTGAGTAAACAGCCCCATTTTCAGAACATGTCAGGTCAAGTGGAAAACAAGTAGCCCAGATGATGATATATATATTTCATTGCATTTCCCCAGAGGGGGGACAAAATGAAGTCGTATTAGATTGCAAGAAAATACAGGGAGCATATTTAATCACCTAATTGGCTCATTTAGAAGCACTTAAAGCTCCTTTAGCATTGTCATGCACGTTTTGCATTTCCCGCTGTTTTGCGGGCTACGCAGCAGAGTCTAACCTGACCTAGAATAACTAGGAGGTCAACATGTCAACTTTAACGCGGGAGTAAAAACACTGCGAGTGAATATTAATGGGGCATGTGTACAGCTGTGACACTTTTAGCTTCACTACTTGGCGCCCACATAACAGGCATCATTTTTGTCTTGTTGACATCAAAAAGTGCGACATTTGTAAGAGCTGGTTTGTATGTAAATGAGGTCAATATTAGAGGCCATATTTCATGTGCGTAAATGACAATGGGTAATCTCGTCGCTGCAGCTCTTTATTTGATGAAAAGGGATTCATTAGAAGGATAAAATCTCGTCGGGAATCCACGGTGACAATACGGGCTGGAGTGCGCAGACATGCATTTTTGATCAATCACAGTTGGGGGTTTTAACTTGACTCATTTAGTTGACCATTAAAAGACATGCACGGTAGATGGTAAAATAATTAAAATGTCTTAAAAAAAAAATCCATTAACTGCATGTTAGGTACTTAACACTGCACCCCCCCCCCCCTCATATGTTTCGGTGACTGCATGACAAGAACAGAGAGTAAAAGTTCAGAATGTCTTCTGCAGGTACCAACATGGATCAGCTTGTTTTTTTCATAAGAATTTAGAAATGCACTCACACAAAAAACACACAAAAAAAACACACAAAATGACTCATTTAAAGATTTACTTGAAATCAGTGTTTACTTTTTGTACAAAATCAGAGTAACATCTCATGAAAACAGGCCCAGTGCAGCCTAATGACTGAAGCTAACTTTTAAGGACAGCTCGCGTCAAAAGAACATCACCCGTAAACATTAAGACATAGCACAATATACTGGCACCTTACCATTACTTTTTAATAATTATTTCACAGCATTATTAACTTTGAACTGTAAAAACTCAGATGTGAAGAAATCAAAGAAAAACATTAGATTGAGAAGCAGTTACAAAATGATAGTGATGTTAAGTGATTTCTCTATGAGCGAGTGAAAGAGTGACAATGACCCCATTGCGTTATGGCTTGAAGACAAGAGTTGATCATTGATCGCGAGGTCAGTCTTGCTGATCCGAGTTTGGGCTGTGGAACTGAATGACGGCGTACTTTCCGCATGTCATCCAGTCCGGGTCCTGAGAGCTCAGCTTGCTCCCCTGACCTGGCTGCAGACCCACTTGAATGTTGGCCTTAAGAGTCCTCAAACTGCATAGCGGTGCTGGTCCAAATCCCCTCAGCGCACGCTCAAAGGCCACTGTGTGGTCCCAGTCGCGATCTCCCGCCAGCTTCCTGTAGTTGAGATCGCCTTTAAACACCACCAAGTCTGCTGACTGTAGAGTCGCGTACAGGTCCGGAGCGTCGGCCGCCATGTCGCAGAACTCGTTGGGCTGTGTCCAGAAGGGATGGTCGTGATAGGACCACATTCCCTCCTTCACATATTGCTGCCATTGCACTCCTCTTTGAGACGTCCACCTGTGATTGGCCGCCATGCTTTGCCGGATGGTCCAATGAAAGTCCTCGACCGTCACGTCAGAGACGAACCACCCGAAGGATTTGCCATGGAAGCGGACCTCCTGAGCCAGACCGGAGGACACCAGGAAATCGGCCAAGACCAAGTCAGTGACCAACTCAAAGCCAGCGTTGTCCAGAACAAAGTCCACTCGAACTGAGCTCCTTTTCCCAGAGTGTCTTTGTTGGCGTGCAGAAATGAGCCTCGACCACATCACGTCTGAGTCATCCACTAAGATGAACTTCTGCAGGGTAGCTAGAGAGTCGATGGGACTTGTCTTCTGAGAATTGTCCATCCCAGCAGAGATTGACAGATCACATTTGTTCCCCCAAAGACAAATCTTTAAAGCATCAAATAAGCACGGTCAGTAATTTAGCAATAAATGTATTTAATGTTTGCAAACCTAAAAGGCTTTTCAGACAACGATCTGACCTGTAGCAGTTTGTTGAAATACTCCTGAAGCTGATTTTCGGGGATATCTCCCAAGTTCTTGTTGAAGTCTTCAAAGAATGTGCACAAAGCCACGATAGCCTGCTGAGACTCAAAGAAGCTCTGAGTCTTTCCCTCCTTGAAGACATCGTAGCCACTGATGGGAGGGCTGTAAATGGCAACATAATCTATTACCATTTGCTACCAGCATTTTGCAAACAATATCATCCCTATCACAATACAAAGGAATAAATGTACTGTGAGAAAGTGTACATGCTTCTCACTTGAGCCAGAGGGCCTCCCGTATCCTGCGGTACATGTAGCACTCCACATACAGCCATGGGGACTTAAACCAGCTAACCAGTTCCTGATTGCCATGCGGCCACTGTTGTCTCTGCAGGTACCGGTTCCAAGAGTCCGTGTCCTCCAGGCCGTCCGTCAGGGCGAGTATGGGTTTGTCTGTTTGCAACTCGTTCCTCAACTTGGACAGCAGAGAAATGGCTTGCTTCTCTGCTTGGATTCCCTCCTATGAGGTCACAAAGCAGGTCAGATTTAAACATTCAAAATAATGTCACACGAAAACCCCAAATTTGTTGATTCACAGTACTGCAACGTTTAACAGTTGCATTCACGTTTATAGAGATTAATGTTCGGTTAACCTGGCGTTGCCCTCCAATTTTTACACGAATTTAATATATTGTCTTACCTCCCCATATTCTTCAAAAAAAATGTTTCTGTTGCGATGGAGTGTGTCTATCACTTTGGTGAGGATGGTGGGCAATCTGTCTCTCACTGTCAAGTAAGCAAACGACCTACAGAGAAAAAAAATACAACACAGTATTCCATTTAAATGGTAGCTAGGGGCACCAATCCAGTCCGGCTAAATTTCTACTAAGCAATAATCGCAACTAAATTTGCGCGATCATTTTGGCGACATGTTTGTACAGTTCCTATCATCGGTATTTGGACTTGTCTCACTAACAGCCAGTCGTGTGGCGCAACGCTGGCTGCTAAATGCTAAGGCTACTTGTCGTTCGACTACGTTCGCCTCCATTAATTACATAAACAAGAGCTAATAACCAAGTTTAGAATCACGACGATGTATTTCAAGAAGCTGTCAACACACCCAACTACTTTAGCTGAGAGAGAAGGAGGAACTACGTCGCCGGTCTGGTCGGACGCCATGATTGTAGGATCTTATTCAATGGACAACTTTATTTAAAAGTGCTCAAAACGGAAGGGTTCTCTGTTTTATCTTAAAGTGAGTAATTCGGAAATCATTACTGATATTTTGTTTGCCTTGAATAAGCTAGTTCCTTAGGACACATAGAGAATCACCGTTGTTTACCTTTTATGTTATTAGCTGGCATTTCGTTTTGACTTGTTTGTTTTATGGTATTTTGCTGCCACCAAGCGGCCACCAATATAACTGACTTGTTTACCTTTTGTATTACTGCATTAAGTTTTGACCCGTTTCTTTTATGTGTTTTGCTGCCACCAAGCGGCCACCAACATAACATTATTCCGTATAAAAAACGCGTTGGAACACGTTTCTTTCTTTTTTCATTTTTTTATTTATTTATGAATAACGTGATAACATAAGGTGTAGTTACTTACGAAAAGTGCCGCACTTCACATTACGTTTGTGGCCCACCCCCTGGGGCATCCCGGGTTCTCCATGGCAACGGTTGCCAGGGAAACGAGGGTCGGTCCTATCAGGAAATTGCAGATTTTGAAGCCTCAGGGCTTTTTTGGCGGGAAAGCACGGAAGGTGGGGTAGTGCTAATGTTTTGGTGAGGGTAAGAAATGTATGAAGTGAAATCCACAAGATGTGTTGTGCACCTTATTTGCACATAGGTATGCAGTTTAACTTCAAAATAGAGCCGGCCAAATCATCCAGTGAAAAACAGGGCTATTCATGTGGGACTGGGACGTGCCTCGTCGCTCCCGAGTGTCTCTGCGTGACCAAGCGATTGGCCTCAGGCTACCCTGCGTGCTTGTCTCGAAAATATAGGCATATCAATTGATTCTGGCGCCGTCACTATGGGAACACGGCGGCCCATTGTCAGGATGTTAGGGGGGGCCTCGAGTGTGGGAGTCCAGCTGCGTCCACCTCCGGTGTTCAGCCACCACCGGGCCGGGCCTCCCTTCCCCCCACCGGGCTGCAGCCCAGCCGGATCTGTTTGTTTTTTTTCCACCGAGAGGGGAGTGACTCACCACTCCGGTTTCCAAAGGACGCGGAGTGGGGGTAGGGTGGCGGTTTAACGTGAAAGGTCCTGTTTAAACAGGTGTTCCAGCACATGCGTGTGCCGTTGACCCGGGTGCATCCGCGGCAAAGGAGGTGCCGTCACACAGTCGAGTGCTGACGTCAGGCTAATTTCACCCTGCTGTATGCTGATTTCTTGCAGTCTATGCTGTTGGTTTTATGGCAGGATCCAAAATCAATTTAGTAGTGGGACAGTCATGTGTGACGCTTTTCTTTAGTTGGAGAATGACTGCAAGGAGGTTTTAACAAATGAGTGAGCGGGTGTTAGCGCTTCAGATACCTGCTGGGAGTCAGCCAGCATCAGTAAACAAGCTTTTTTGTCCTTATTTCCATTAACATGTATAGCACTGCTCCACCGGTGCATTTGTAAGTGAAAGATTTTGTGCCCCACACCCCCGCCGCAGCCCTCCTCCTGAGCTGGCTCCCAGTCACGGACACGATCAGATGTTGTTTGTTGATAGGACAAACAACAGAACCTCGGTTCCTCCCGCCCATGTCTCCTTTTACACACACCACGGCTTTTCCTGGCCGTCAAGCGGCCACAGCCCAGCGTCCTGTGGACTCCCTGTCTTCAGGCTGAATGGCTCACTGTCTTACAAAAGAATAACGCCAATCGATGGCAGCCGTTAATGACAACACATGACTTCATTAAGTCATTCTTGTGTCAATGTAAAGTCCTCTAAGGGCCATACTAAATTCAGGAGCAAATATGCATTGATGGTAAAAACGTCATGTAGAATTTGGAGGGACATTTATTTGTTTTAATTGCAGTTCCTCTAAGGTTTTATTTTAGCGTAAAATTGCATGGTGCGCCATATCAAATGCTCTCACCCTTAAGTCCAGCTTTTATTAGGTCACCAATAGTAAACTTCTGTCAGATATTTTATTGATCATCAAGCAGGTACAAAATGGCTTGACAAACAAACAGCGCTTGGATTCATTTGTTGAACAAATAATAGATGGTACAGTCGGGCTTTGCTATTTGCTGGGGATAGGAAGTTGGGATGCTCCCCTCCTAATTTTTTGATCACCTATAATAATTTCAACAGTAATAATAAATTGTATTTGTAAATAACAAGTCGCTTGTAGATGTGTTTCTATTTGGGTTTGATAGATTAAAGCCCTAAATTGTAATCGTGCTTGCAATATATGGATGATGATTGTTTCATGGTGCAGTAGCCCTTTAAGACACTACACATGATATTTGCTTGAGCATTAAAAATAAACAGTGGCACGTTGTCGTTCAATCAATGAGTCAGCTAGCATGTAGCCGCCCGGGTCGTCTCCGCGGGGCTTTTTTTGTGTGTGTGTGGGGGGCGCTTCAACGGCGGTTTAAAAAAAAAAAAGAAAAGGGACAGCGCTTGGGCTGGTGGCGTGTGTGTAAGTGGAAGGCGGGGGGGAATTAACGTTACCGCGACCGCCCCCTTGGCCAACGGATCCTTGCAACGGTCGCGTTTGGCTCAGCTCCTTCGCCAGTCATGTGATTGTAACGTAAAACCCCCTAACCGGAAAACAACCGACGACCCTCTCCGCCGCCGAACAAGCAGCTCGCAAAGCTGCTGGGAGCCCGGAGAGGACGGACGTGTCCCCGCCCGGTGACAAACAACCACAAAAACAAGCGGCGGTGGCGTCACGGCAACGATAATTTAGACAGACGAGCAGCGGATAAGGTAAAAAGGCTGGCGACACACACCCACGATCACGCATGCTGATTTAGAACCGCAGTTTTTTTTAATTTGAGTGCGTGTTCGCCGTATGCAGAAGTTCGCGATCGCTAGCAACCCCATCCCCCTCGCGTCTGTCCGTCCGTGCGTGCGCGCGCGCGGCTGCCTCTTTGCGTGGTTGTCTGCGTGCTAGCTGCGCGTCCACGAACGTCCGTTTCTGGCGCTAGCTCGAAGCAAAGCGAGAGGCGGTGGCAGGCACGATGCGCTCCGGTCCGCCTCGCGTCCCATTATTCAGCATGTCCAATCTGCACTTAGTGTTCTTATTCCTGCACCCCTCCTTCAACCTAAAACACGTTTACATCCGTCACCTGCTGCCTCACACTCGATAAATGTTTTCTGTGAAGATAAGTTTAAAGTCGGACTACGGAAGTGAGTTCTCCACGTGTCTTCCTCCCAGCAGGGGCGGCGCTATGTGGCCTGCAAACAATTGCCTTACCATTAAACCCAACTAGAGTCTGTTCTAAACGGAGTATGTAAAGATTCTTATGAATTCTAATTGAACCTGTCTGGCAGGTGCAAAACAATATTCCCCTTGAGGGATGAAATTATTGGCAGCACAGTGAGTGGCCCAGCAGTTATTGTCTGCCTCACAGTAGAACGGTCCCAGGTTCGAATCTGGTTCCAGCATCCTTTTTTTTTTCATGTTTGCATTTTGATTGTTTCTCTACTCTGCCCCCCCATTTCAAAACTATAACTGATAGATTTATTGCAGACTAAATATGCCAATGGTGAGAGAATGTGAATCAAATGCAACTCAAAATACTTGTACTTCATCTCAAATCATCACTGTAATAAAATGCCATGGCATTAATCAAAATTTAAATGAGTGTAGCTTTACAGCATCATGTTTATTTGTACTAAGACAGACACCTGTTAGCATGATCTATCACTGTGTTTGAATGACGTCAAGGTGACATTAATGCGGTCTATCATTGGCAGATATCAGGCACATATTGGATATTTGTACACATTTGGTATAGGCCTGATTCTGATCTTAAGATCACCAATTTGTACCCCACCGACACGCACGCAGACCTTGAAATGTTAACTGTCAACTAGATTTCAACTCTGTTATTACCCAAAACAGGCTTGTAAACCTGTAAACACAGTCTGGCTTGATTGTGCCTTTTCACTGTTACGCAGCATCAATTAAAATCTTAGTTATTTTTATTCCCCAGAAATGTGTTTGAATAAAGGCTACATCCACCCGTAGCCACCCCCTTTGTAGTTGAGTAACTTGATGCCACTGGCGACTGAAACCGGTAAATGTCATCATTGTTTTTTATCAAGCAAAACAGATTAGGTATTCTATCAAAACATTGCATTATCATGAGAAAACAGAATAATAGTTGACTCTAGGCAAAACAAACAACCAAGTCAGTGAAAGCTTTCGATCGAATAAACAGGATTGTTAGTCAACCTTTTTTTGGTGAAATGCGGCTAACGTTTAACAGGGAGGAGAGAGACCTGAGGGTAACGGCGCGGCACTCCGGGTGTGCGACCATCTGTTGGAGGCAGATGGCGGGATGGGCTGTTGTGTACAATAAGTCGGCGGTTTATAAGCTACGATTAACTAATGCCGTCTAATTCAACGCGACAGTAAATAATCAATGGTGATCAATGAGTTGGAGGCCGTCTGCCAAAAACAGCTGTAGTATTCATGCCTCGCCAGTGGGTGGCAGTAAGTAAGGAAACTGTTTGAATACCCTTTGGAAAGCTACAAAGTTTACCGAAGCGTATTTTTATATCGAAGGTTACCGTCCATCTTGCTCTGTCTTCCTGTGCGAAGAAAGTGCCGTACCGTCATCCACAGGGGGGGGGGGGGGGGGGTCTTTAGAACCAGTTACTGCCTCAGGAATGTGGGCCGACGCCCACTGCCCTGATCATGTGGTGGCCCCAAGCCGTCCCAGTCCTCAAATGACCTCCGGGGGTCGACGGCAACTCGTCTCGATTGGTCAACGGCATTCATTGCGTTCTTACATGTCCGCTGAGATTTGCCTTCACACGACCCGCGACCTTAATTGCAAAAACAGAGTCGTACATGTGCAAAAACCTCTTTGGACCAAGGCTTGCTAAGTCGGTTCCCTCTAAAGTCTTCTTCCAGGCCATGGCCAAGTGGTGACTTCTCAATTTTAGAATTTTGAGTATGACATGTTTTTAATGCAAAAATGTTTTTCACTTGCATTCCTGAACAGGCAGACATGTCGTCTCATAAAAGTATTTTTTTGTTTTTCTCGCTAGGCACTGAATTGTGCTTTTGAACTTGTACTTGTAACCCTCAGGAAGAGCAAAATGTGGCTGAGTCAGTTTGACCCAGGGCATGTTCATTATGCAACTGTCAGGAACAAATGTTGTTTCCCAAAGGTTTACTTTTAGCTTTTTATGTTTTGTCACTGACAAGCGCTTGACCACATTGATCATATGAGAGCGCTGCTCAGGAATCAAACTGTACATAACCAGCTCACTGTCTTGGCACGGCACATTTTTTTAAGACTACTCATAGATGGCATTTGTTTAGCCGCCACTCTGTCGTTAAGCTTTCAAAGTCATCGTCTCTGTGCGGTTACTGTCGCCTCCGGTCTCGTCGCAGACAGGAAACTGACTCGTACGTGTGTGCGTGCAGGTTGAAGAATGGAGTTGGCCAACCACGGTCTTATCCTGCTGCAGCAGCTCAACGCTCAGCGAGAGTTCGGTTTCCTGTGTGACTGCACGGTGGCCATCGGGGATGTGTTCTTTAAGGCGCACAAGGCCGTGCTAGCCGCTTTCTCCAACTACTTTAGGATGCTCTTCATCCACCAGGACAGGTACAGGACACAGTACAGCCAGTATAAGTCAGTGCGGCTGCTAATGTCCCGTGTTGTTTCAGTGACTGCGTGCGCCTGAAGGCGACGGACATCCAGCCCGATATCTTCAGCTACTTGCTCAACCTGATGTACACTGGCAAACTGGCCCCCCAGCTCATAGACCCCACGCGTCTGGAGCAGGGCGTTCGCTTCCTGCACGCCTACCCTCTCTTGCAGGAGGCCAGCCAGTCGGTATACGTGCACCCTGAGCAGAGCATCAACCTCTCCACCTCCCTCTACGGCATCCAGATCGCCGACCAGAAGGGGGGGCTGTCGGCACACTTGCCCCTCTCCTCGCCCGTCGACATGGAAACGCTAGGCTCCGAGGCCCAGTACCCATCGGTGGCGGCATCAAAGCCGGCCGCTTCCCCTCCGGAAGCGGAGGCGTCCACCAGCGGCGTCCAACCCAACGCTGAGGAGGCGGAGTCGCCGAGCGCAGACGGGGGTGCCAACGCCAATGCCATCCTGCACGTGAAGCCGAGCATCATGAAGAGGACCTCGTCCTTCCGGAAGCACTACTCCTGTCACATGTGTCGGAGTCGCTTCAACCAGAGGAGCCTGTTGAGGGAGCACCTCCTACAGCACGCCCAGGTGGTGGAGAATGCCCTTTCCCCGGTAACGGTCGCCGAGCAGAGCGCGCCGGAGGCCGAGGGCTACTTGAAGGCAAACCGAGTCGCCGCCTCAGAAATCATCAGCGACAGCGAGCAGATGCCTGCCTCCGGCAACAACTCAGACTCGCCCCGCGCCGAGGTATCCGCCTGCGGGTGGAGCGCGGGCGGCCTCAACTCCCAAGCGGACACGCCACCCCCCTCGGACATCGCTGACATCGACAACCTAGAGAACGGCGACCTGGACCGTGAGCTGAAGCGGCGGAAATACGAGTGCTGCACGTGCGGCCGCAAGTTCATCCAGAAGAGCCACTGGCGCGAGCACATGTACATCCACACGGGCAAGCCTTTCAAGTGCAGCGCCTGCGGCAAGAGCTTCTGCCGCGCCAACCAAGCGGCCCGCCACGTATGCCTCAACCAGAGCGCCGACGCCTACACGCTGGTGGACCGCCAGAGCATGGAGCTGTGCGCGGCCGGCGACGACAGCAGCCAAATGGAGGCCATGTTTTTGGCCACGTCCAAGCCATACAAGTGTAACATTTGCGCCACCACCTTCTCCAGCCCCAACGAGGTCATCAAGCACCTTTGCTTCACGCAGGGCAGCCTGGCGGGGCTTCCGGGCGCCGCCGCCGCCCTGATGCTCCCGCACGACGAGCTCTCCAAAGACGACGGCTCGGATCTGTCCAACTCAGGCATGCCGCTCGAAGCCATCAAGGCTGAGGATGTCCTGGTGGAGTAGCCGCCAAAACTCCCAATTTGCATTTTTTTCCCCCTCGCTAAATTATAACTCATGACTAAGCTAAAAGACGTCAGTCGGGGTTTTGTCTTTTTGTGGGAGATCTGTTTTTGTGTATGTTTCATTCACATCGACTGGAACAGAACAAGGGGAAAATGACCACCGACATACAGTATCAGAATCATCATTTAAGCATTTTTATTCAATATCCCACATGTGCGTTGACTCGTTCATGTCCTAGCATGCTTTTTGTGCTACTTGTACAACAATGACTTGAGTGCACCAGTAGAGCGACTGCATTTCCACTTAGCACACAGTTTTCCCTCTTTCATAACATGTTCTACTACTGCCATAGACGTCACTCGTTCGACATTGGCATTCTGCTAGTACATGGAATTGTCTTACAGGCTAGGACAATTCCGCACACCAGTTAGGACATTGAATAAATGCTTAAACGTCCCACCTGGCTCGAGCTGCGGTGAGACCGTTAACCTTCAAACAGGAAGTGAGGGGCCCAACATGCAGGTTCGGCCTTTAGTTGTGAGGCCGAGGCCAATGCCGATCACGCTCGCAAACACGTACGCCCGAGACAATCTGTGATCTTGACGTCTTCCACTTTATTGTTCAGCAAAATTGAGAGAAAACAATGCACCTTTTTCATCGCAGCGTTCACCCACTGGGAAGCACGCTTACTTTCCTCAACATTGAACAAAGAGCAAGTAAAAGCATCAATGAAAACTTGAATATACCCCTTTCAAACAAATATTTCTAATTTTGTACACAGTGGTATGATTTACAAAAGAGTCTATTGTGATGAAAATGTAGCCTTCAGAGTAGAAATGCTTTCGATTTAGCAGATCCACGTGGATGGGCGAGACAAAAAGTTTGAACTGTAGCCTTAAATAAATGAACTTGTTAGACTAGTAGTTACTGCCTGATCAGATAGGTGTCCATGGGTTCCAACCCTAGAAAAAGCAGTAAAATGATGCATTTCATTCAAAAGCATGTATCTCGAGTGTTTTGTTTGAATTACCAAAATGTCTTTTGATCTGAATATAACGGAATCAATAGAAATGCGAAAAAATAGTTTTTATTTAAAAAAAAAAGGGGGGGGGGTTATAGTTTTGGTCCACTTTGTATTGCAAAATGTGCCTTTATCCAAACTATGTTTTATTTATAACACACACATTTTGAGATACACGCTTTTCTTTGGATATGCTTTCCTCTATAGTTATTGTTACACTAGGTGAACCCATGTTCTCTTCATCTAGAGTTAGATGGTTGGAATTTTCTTCAAAGATGCAAAGATAATGTGGTTGCGTTGTTGCAGTTACTCCAGTTTTGTGGCTAGATGGCGCTGTATAACCGTGCTGCAGTTGCACCAACACGCACACGTTCGTGCTGCTCACAGGAACATTTCGAATATTTTCTTTAAACCATTCACTGCTCAGTGAGTGTGTGTGTGTCTGTGCGTGCGCAACCTTCGGCTATCTCAGGAAGATAATGTTTGACACCGTCCTGCATACTTGTGTGTCCCATGTTGTGGCGACATCAGGACGAGTCCATCCCATAATACTTGAGTAACAAATGCTGATGTTCCCTCTCAAAGCTCGTCTGACATCTACTGTGATCAATATGTGCTCTCAGGAATGTGACTATTTTTTTCCCTTTCGATTGTTAACAGCTCTGTTGTTGTTTTTTAAGTGAAAAGGAGACAATAAAATGTGTTTTTTGTAAGGCTGACTTTTTCTTATTATTACCTGCTGCGAATGTGTTTTTAAATGATCCTCGGTAGTGGTGAATGTCATCGACATGAACACTGATTTTGATATAAGGTCAGTAGTCAGCATTTAAACCGTTTTCTCCCATTTTTAGGAGGGCGGCCATTCACTACATTACTTTGACAGTTCATCAAGAAGTTTCATATTTGATCCTAATGTGACGTCTACTATACGAATTTCACGTTTGATAACAGACGACACATTATCAGCAGGGTAAAACTAACCTGTCTCACGACGGTCTAATGTACTGGTTCCATAATTGTTTTTTGAACTATTCAATCCAAAGCGATTGCGTGGCCTGCAGGTTATGTGGGTGGGAGATGTTTCGTCACATAATAATGATGATGATTATGATAAGAATCATTTACATACATTACAGCATATGCAAATATACAACGTATGATAACATTTTGACCTGCTTATTAGACATTACTAAAAATATTTTTAGGGTAATGCGTATTTTTTTCAAATAAGTAATGAAACCTCTCGACATTAATTAAACAATTATTCACGTATGCACGGTTATTTTCGTGTTTTAGTGAGATTAACCATGTTTGTGTTGAAAGTGCTTAGGACGTACACTAGACGTTTGTCCGAGTCTACTTTCTGAGCATGCGCACAGGCCGCTTCGTTATTTCCGGTTTATAAGAGAAAGATGGTGGATGAACCACGCCGCGCTGTCGTAGTTTAGATAAAAAGACAGAGAACGCACCCTCAAATTCGATAAAAGAGTACATGGAAGCTCCCGGTAAGGTTCCAAATCGTATTTTCATTGACTTAGTTGCCTGCTGTATCACAAAAGACCTTAACCTGTCGTGCTAGCTAGTGCGGGGCTAGCTAATGTGGAGAAGCCGCGGGTGCGACTATTTCCTGGAACAAGAGGCGGCAAACCGTAGTCATATAAAGGTCAACGATGATTTTAGTGGATCGTTAGATTTATTGGATTGTATTACACCACCCAATGTGCAGCGTGTTTGTTTTAACGTTAAACGTCAAGACAAAGTAAACTTGGCTTCACGTTGTCTGCGGTAATGCGTCCAAGATTTAGACGCTAACGGAGGCCCAAGTTAAGGTTGAACTTTGCATGTTTACCGGCGGCCTTGTTTGCACGACAAAGTTGTCGACGTAAAGCGCTTATCTCGGTCGTTGAAATATTGTATGCATGGTAAATTGGGTTAATGCGTACAATTATTAGTTAGTTAACCCACCCCCCTTCTGATTTATATCATGTCCTGATCTCCGGCACGTTGGCTAGCATGTTCAACGTTGTATTCAAATGGTACAACTAATCAACAGATAGCTTATATGCGCTGAACTGGATGTGCTAGTGCTAAGTGACACGTTTATGCTTGCATGATTCAGCACTTGACAACGTTTTGTATACAGTAATGTAAGAATATCTGGCAGGTTATCGTGTTGGCCCGAATATAAGACGACCCCCTCTTTTTCAGGACTCAAGTTTGAAAAATGACTTTTTGAACACCAAATTAAGTTTTTACACAGAAAATGATTACATCTGAAACAAATGATTATAACAATATATTCGAGAGAAAAAGCATGGCATTTTTCCTCATACAAATCATTCAAACTGTCTACCACATCTTAATATCTGAACATTTAAAGATGTAAACTAAAGTGCAATCACATTTGTAAATGAATGGCTTCTGGTTTTTGAAATGTAAATAAACTAATCTACTGTGATAAAACAACAAAATTGCAATAACTGCATTAACCATCAAAATGAAGTCTAACTGTAACTGTAGTCTTGAAACAAATCTGAATAAGGAAAAACATTGCAATAAAATAATGCAAACTGCTATTGTTGGGGAGCCTGAGGACTGTATAGGGGGTTGGCTTGGATGGTTATGCTCTTTGTGCTCTTGGGTGTCGGTATATAACAATGAATAGATGTGTTACTTGGTAAACAGCTCATGTGCGACACAATATGCAAGGCAGCATTTTTTATATTGTCAATGTATCTTCGTGTGTTTATATAATTAAAAATTTTATGTTTTAAATAATTAACAAACAAGGCATTCCAAAAAGAAATTACTAAAATTACAAAAAAAAAGAAAACAGTGCAATACCAATCTAAACTGGACTAATTGATTCCAGCAGGCCTTCAACACCAAGAAGCGCCCATCACTGGAATGCTGGAATCAGAGACACATGCCATGGCGAGTAATGGAGAAGCATACCCTCCTGCTCTAAACCAAACCGCCGACTGGACCATGGAGCAAGCCGCTCCTGAGCCTAGCATAGATTCTGTTTCTGGGGCAGGAGACCACGCCAACCCGCCATTGCCGCCGCCGCCGCCTCCTCCTCCGGAGATGGGCCTCGTGGAGAAAGGTGTGGACCAGATTCAGGTCGCCAATGCGCCATTGTATCCAGATGAGCAACCACCCCCGCCGCCGCTTCCCCCGCAGCCACCGGAACAGCCGCCGGAAACACTGGAGGCTCAGCCGCACACCCAAGAAGTGACCAATCAAGGTAAAATGAAAGATGTTCATTCAAAGACAAAAAAATATATACGTGGCTAGTGGTTCATTATGCAGTGATTTCTAACCTTGGAATCAAGGCGCACATTTAAATTAGAATAATTTGACACATGGGCCAATGCACACTATGGTCAGGAATTACTGCATTATTGCCTCCTTCCTTACAACAGATGGCACTGAGGCGTCGCAAGCTGCCGATGATGGAATGGAGCTTGAGGATGCCACCAAAGATGTTGCTCAAGAAGCCTCCGCCGCCCAGGAAACAGCTGCCCAAGACGCTGCCCAGGAAGCCGCCGCCCAGGAAGCTGCCTATCATAGGGAGCCAGAGCTCCCCAGCGAGTTTGAAAAACTTCTGAAAGGATGTGAAGATAATCCAGAGGACTTCAATGGCTGGGTCTACCTGCTGCAGTATGTCGAGCAAGAGGTAAAGTAAATACCGATGCCTCATCTGTAGAAACGGGAGCATCTACCAAATGACGCTCTTCTTCCTTTCAGAATATCCTCCAAGCGGTGAGAAAAGCATTTGACGTTTTCCTCCTGCGCTATCCATACTGCTACGGGTACTGGAAGAAGTACGCCGACATAGAGAAAAAGCATGGCCACATACACGTGGCAGAGGAGGTGTACCGGCGAGGCTTGCAGGCTATCCCGCTCAGTGTGGACCTTTGGCTGCACTACATGACCTACATCAAGGAGAACTCTGACACGCGAGACCCGGAGACCGAGGGACGCATTCGAGCGTGAGTAGAAACCCCGTCAAGTCCACTTTAAAGGGGGTCCTAGGTTCATCCCGGCGTGAGGTTCCAAATGGCACGTAATAAGTTTGCGCAACGATGTGAATATGTGCATGCGTTTTCCTGCCAAATTCTCATTTCTGTAGTGCCAGTGAGTAGTTTGAAGACTCCAATTTGGTCGGTGATACAAATACTACTGTACTACTGTTTTTGTCCAACACTTTTAGGTGGAGAAGAAATCCCCCCAAAGTTAATTTAGTGTTTTGTTTACTCCCCAGGGCTTACGAACATGCCGTGCTGGCGGCCGGTACAGACTTCCGCTCTGACCGCCTTTGGGAATCCTTCATCATTTGGGAGACGGAACAGGGAAAGCTTTCAAACGTCACTGCCATCTACGATCGCGTCCTGGGCATCCCCACGCAGCTCTACTCTCAGCACTTACAAAAGTAAGGGAACGGTCGAATTACCAATTTCCAACCCGAATTGGATTTTTTTTTCTTTGAGACTATATGATGGCCTTAACGTGACACACAGGTTTAAAGAGCACGTGCAGAACAACAACCCCAAACATTTCCTGTCCGAGGAGGAGTTTGTCAAGTTCAGACTGGAGCTATCCAAAGCCAATCTGACCTCCATGGCGCGTGAAGACGGCGATACGACCGCCCCCCAGGAGCAGCTGCCGCCCGGCACAGAGGATCTCCCTGATCCCGCCAAGGTAAGACTCTTGGTAGAATCAAGGGAAGAATTTAAGCGCTCAAAAAAAATAAAAAAATCTTGAGTTAGATGGCGGTTGGCTGTTGTCCACCATGACCATGATGTGGATTAAGAGAAGAGTTTGAAGAGTTGTCTTTATGTCGGCAGCCAAGCCAAAGACAGCCAAGGGGGGCTTCACGCTGGCATCCTGTCAGGGACACTCGCCCTTAAACTAAAAGGAACAACCGAGGCCCATTGACCCGCAGCACCTCCACCTAGAGGTTGATATGCAGGGTGCATATATACGCCCCCCCCTGCAGGCCTCTTGTCTCTGGTGATGTAAATCTATGGCTGCGGGACCGCCACCGGCAGCTATTACATCAAGTGGAGCAGGTGATTGTTGTCAAACCGTCCAACAATGTGTGCTCTGTCTGTGTTTTCACGTAGAGAGTCACTGAGATCGAGAACATGCGCCACAAAGCCATCGAGGCCCGGCAGGAAGTGTTCAACCTCAACGAGCACGAAGTCAGCAAGCGCTGGGCCTTTGAGGAAGGGGTACGGCATCTTGCATTCAACACTTGAGTTTTCATCAATTCCATAGCAGTTGACTCTGAATTTCTGCCCTGCCTTTGTGAGTCCCTGTTTCTTACATGCAACACTACATTTACTTTTGTCAGATCAAGAGGCCGTACTTCCACGTGAAAGCCCTGGAGAAGACTCAGCTGAACAATTGGCGCGAGTACCTGGACTTTGAGATGGAGAACGGCACCCCGGAGCGCGTGGTGGTTCTATTTGAACGCTGCCTCATCGCTTGTGCTCTCTATGAAGAGTTCTGGATCAAGGTATCAAGGCGTTTTTTGTTTATTTTTTGTTTTTATTTTTTTTCTCCTCACCGCTTCTACTCTCGCCGCTTCCCTGCACTTCCCACCCTACCATCGATGACAATCACATGGCGTGAAACGAAAAAAAGCAAACCGAGAAAAACAAGACAAAAACGTCCGGCGCTCTCTTTGCGTGTAACGTTGATATGTGACTGTATCTGTTGTATTAGGGGATGGGATGGCCTGCTTGCCACACAAGATTTGACTGCAGCATTTGCCAACTGCATCTTCTTCGTCTCCCACTACCTTACAGAATCTTATCTAATTGGTTCCATGAAGGTGCTGATGGGTTTACACAGAAAAATTCTAAGAACGATCTTGTCAATGACGACATTCACTGGGGGTCCGAGAAGCGGGAAATGTAAACGTCTGGTCTTGTCTTTGTCTTCCTTTCTTTCCTTCTTTCTGCGCTCCTCTACTTGCTCTTCTTCCCACTGTCTCTTCTTTTCACGCCTCAAAAGTACGCCAAATACCTGGAGGCCTTCAGCACCGACGGAGTCCGGCACGTCTACAGGAAGGCCTGCACGGTCCATTTGCCCAGGAAGCCCGCCATCCATCTGCTGTGGGCTGGCTTTGAGGAGCAGCAGGGTGAGTCGCACAATTTGAAATCAAGCGCCAATGTTGCCACAATACTTACCTGGTTAGAATCATCAATTGTCGTATTTGCGTTGGAATTCCACATTTCACATACCATTGACCCCGCCCGCTCTAATATGCAGCACTACTTAAAAGTCCAAGTCACAGTTATTTCCTACTTTTCCTGCAGGCAACGTCGAAGGCGCCAGTAACATCCTTAAAAATCTGGAGATGGTGGTGCCCACCTTGGCTATGGTGCGGCTGCGGCGAGTCAGCCTGGAGCGTCGGCGTGGCAAACTCGATGAGGCGGAGGCTCTGCTGAAAGAAGCGGTAGAGACATCCAAGACCGCCTCTGAGACATCCTTCTATGCTGTGAAGTTGGCGCGGCAGTTCCTCAAGGTGCAGAAGAGCCTGAGCAAGGCCAGGAAAGTGCTGCTGGACGCCATCGAGAGAGACCAGGTAACTAACGACGCGTGAAAGCCCCCCCTGCGGTATTGGCCTCCAACATTATCCACGTACTCCTGACTGCTTCTTTTCTCTCCCAGGCGTGTCCAAGGCTGTACCTCAACCTGCTGGAGCTAGAGTACAGCGGAGACGTGACACAGAACCAGGCTGAGATCTTGGATTGCTTCGACCGGGCCCTCAAGAGCCCCATGGAGATGGAGTCGCGCCTCCTCTTCGCTCAACGGAAAGTGGAATTCCTCGAGGACTTTGGCAACGACATCCATGCGTGAGTCTGGAAGGGAATTTCCTCAAGAAACGCAGTTTTATTTTATTCGCAAGTGACACAAATGTGATGTGCATTGTAGTAGTTTAACGAGAAAATGAGACTAAGTTTGATATCGTAACATGAGTCTTAGAAATGTGGCTCAAAATCTGATATGTGATCATCTGAATGCAGCGCACCGTTTTTGAATCCAGAATTGTGTTTGTTAAATGGGAATTAGGCCCTTGGACCAACAGTGTGAATGTTTCTGTTTCAGACTGGTGGCCGCTTACGAGGAACACCAGAACCTGCAGAAGGAAGTCGACTTATCAAAGAGGAGTCCGGAGAATGGCTACGACAGCTCTCAGGAACCCGATGCTAAGAGGCAGCGCATGGACGATGCCTCTATGGCCGCCGTCGGAACAGACATGCAAGCCAACAGTGCGTACAATTACAACAACTGGTACCAGGTGGGTTTTACGCTGGTTAATTATTTCTTTATTTTTTTCAATTAAAAGTACAAAATGTGTTCCGTAGCTCAAATACTGATCTCGTGTTTTAACTTTTTCTATCTTGTCCCTTCAGCAACAGTATGGTGCTTGGGGCCAAAACTCTTGGGGCCAGTACAACCAATATGCCCAGTATAATCAGTACTACCCTCCTCCTTCGACATGATGGCCGCCACCGTGATCTTGGTCTCTCATTGGAGAATGTGTCTAGCTTTTCAAATTAAGACAACCAGCACCGCATTCCCAAAAGATTTATTTTCTCATTCTTGAGCTCATTATTTCAAATACAGTACAAGGTGTAGCTCCTGTTTGGGGATATAAAAGAATACACATGATGCATGTTGTTTGTAAAGACAGCCGCCACTATTACCATACTGCCCACCCTGTGCTCTAGACGCAAAGGTAACGTTTTTCATTCTCCTTGTGGGTCTCTCTAAATTTGAAGTATTTTTAACGTATTTGAATGAACCGGAAATCAAGAGTTCCTGTTTACCTTGTTTTTCTCAACTTGATTTCTTAATAAACAGATATCCTGGTATGCCTCTGTTTTATTTTAATCTTTGTAATTTGTGTGCACCAGATTACATAACGTTCAGGTTTGTATGCCCTAAATGGTAAAATAATCAAATTAGTCACGCAGGAGCCTTGGTATGGAGATAGTGCTTCTCAAATAGTGGGGCGCGCCCCCCTTCGCCGTGCTATACCTGGGGGGGCGCGTGTGACCCTGGGGAACAGGCTTTTTTTTTTGCAGGACTAGAATAAAGTGTAATTGCGCATCTTCCCAGCAGGGGGCAGTGGTGCTCTCATTGTTACTTCTGTGACGTTTGCGACAGTGCAACATTTTACAACTTACAAGACAAGTTAGGATAGTCACGGTGGTTGAATAGTTTTCTTCTTGCTAGGGGGGGCGAAGCAGAAAATAATTGAGAAGCACTGGAGTAGGGTTAAATTTTTGTACTTGAAAAGCTCGTTGGAAAAAATGAAATTTGAAACTGCTAAGTGTTGAGCTCGAATCTTGAAAAATAAAATTATTCAAAATAAAGTCTGAATTAAAGTCCTGCTCCACTTTTGTAACTACTTTAAATAGACCACACACATTAGGGATCAAAATGTACCTCCTTATACCTCCATAGTATTTGTACGGAAAGAACCAAAACTCATACTTGATCAAATAAAACTTGAAACTAAAATTAAACGTGGCGCATGGGTGTAGAATTATACACGGAGGGTAGGTAAAATTATTGGTCAAAACTTGACTGAAATTGAAAAAACGACCACCCTTCATCGTACCTACTGAAGCGTCCATAAGTGACGTCAGAAAGGAACGGCCAATCAGGAGGCGGGTGTGGCACTTTTCAGTTTCTGTTAAGTTTTGACCAAGATGTTTCCCTAATGAAGTGGCCAAAGTGAGACGTCTCTTTTGGACACTTCATTAGGTACACCACCATTTTCAGGTGTACCTAATAACAGGCCACTTTATTAGGGAAAAATCCTGGTCAAAACTTACCGTGTTTTTCCATGCATAAAGCGCCCCCGTGCTAAAAATGGCATGTCGATGCTGGAAAAAAGCCTGTACCCATGTATAATACGCACACAAATTTTGACTCTTAAATCCGTAAACGTAAAATTATTTCAGAAAAAAGATCTTTGGGAACAACCGGATGTTATTCTGCCGGTCAGTATCACTGCACTTACACATTCAACCCTTGACCCCCAATTCCGGTGTGGCGGCCATCTTGGATTGACCCTCAAGTGCCCCCAATGAACCCAAAATGAACCGGAAGCGCCCCAAATCAAACCGGAAGTGACCCCAAAAGTACCGGAAGTGACCTTTTTAGACCGGAAATGACCCCTAATAAACCGTAAGTGACCTCAGACGAACCGGAAGTGACCCACATTAAACCGGAAGTGATTCAAATAAACCGGAAGTGACCTAAATCAAACCGTAAGTGACCCCAAATAGACCGGAAGTGACCTCAGGTAAACCGGACGTGACCCCAAATGAACCGGAAGTGACCTTTTTTAGCCGGAAATGACCCCAAATAAACCGGAAGTGACCTCAGCTAAACCGGAAGTGACCTATATAAAACCGGAAGTGACCCAAATAAACCGGAAAAGACCCAAATTAGACCGGAAATGACCCGAATCCTACCGGAAGTGAGCTTATTTCAACACTAAGTGCCCCAAATAGCTACATCTGCGCTAACTTTTTCGTTTTTTGTCCGATTTAACCCGTTTCAACATTTTTACCCCAAAAGTGAACCTCCTGAGGCCGTTTTTTTTTGTTTTGTTCCAGATTTAGAAAGATTTTGGCGCAATTGCTTTTTTTATTTTCCCATTCATTCTCTATGGGGATTCAACATTTGCTCTAACTTCTACATTTTTTAACTGATTCAACCCGTTCCAACTTTCAACTGTACATCTTTTGCCTACCTATTCCAAAACTTCCCACCTACCAAATATTCCAAATTTGAAATTCAACCAAAAATCTCTAAAATTCCGTTTTTCTACTCTAATTTCTACATTTTTCAACCGATTCAACCCATTCCAACTTTCAACTGTTCATCTTTTGCCTACCTATTCCACAACTTCCCACTTACCAAATATTCAAAAGTTTTAATTTTGAAATTCACCACAAATTCTCCAAATATTCTACATTTCTCAAGTAATTCAACACGTTTCAACATCGTTCGGCAGCATTCCCCGAAAAAGTTATTCATACATTTCGCCTTCACACGCAATTTCTCCAGAAATTGCAAAATTCTAGTTATCTTTGATTTTACTGTCCATCTCAACCTTTTTTCAGAATTCCACCGAATGCCAAGCTGATATTTGAGGTGGAGCTGGTGGCTGTGGATTAAAGCAAGAAAACTGGAAAGCTGTCTGAATTTTGGCACATTGGTGGCTGGGGATTCCAACTACATAATCGTTTTGTTGCTTTAATGTCAATGTAATTTTTTTTATGTTCTTTGTTAGCATTAAAATATTACTTTCACAGACAAAGCTGAAGTTTTAGTTTTTATAAAAATTATTTGAAGCAAACTGTTGGAATAATTTAAGTAAAGCCTTGTCATTTACGAGTTTATGGCTTTCCTTTTATCTAGGTTCTTTCTCTTTAGTGACAGGGATGTCTTTTGATCCCTGTCAGCCATATGTATCCTTCCTGTCCTTATGTTATCTGTGTGTTTTTGTTTCTGTAAGAGGCCTTCACTAACAATGAGCAGAGCTTATTTGCATAGGCGAAATGTTCTTATTTGGTTGAAAGAAACTTCATTCCTTTTAGTTAACTATCGGTTTGGTTCATAGATTGTTACAAGTTATCCCATATTTACTCGATGTTTGTTCAAGTGTTTAGGACAAGTCACTCATTCTTATTGCGCGTTAATTTACTAAGTAGATAAAGTCTAGCCAAGGTTTAGTTGCATTGTTCCACAGGAAAGCGGCAATTCAAGTTATCTGATCACACTCGCGGACGACTCGGCCAACAACTGGAGAAGAACAGATGGACAAACTCTGCGGGGGTCACGGGCCGACAATGAAGTGCTAATTCACACCACACTACATTCCTTAGCTAATCAACGTTGCTCCCTCTCTTTCTTTCTGGCTTAATTTGAATGTGTGTGTGTGAGACTTTGGCCATTAATAAAATTGAGTCGAGATTGGGCGAGTGGGTATGCGAAGGAGGGGTGGGGTGGGCGTGCTTGTCAGGCACAGTCAAGTGTAATCCAAAGTCTACAGCATCCTCTTGGACAACTATTTTAATGGAAATAGGGAACATATTGTATCAAGGCTACCATATCCTACTTGAGATGACAGTATCAAAAGTGGGAGTTGATGCTATGGTAACAAAGCAGCTTTTTGCCAGCGAGAGAGTGCAGAGACTGTCAGAGTCAGGAGTTGGCGTTGGGTCCCTTCTTCCCGAATGTGGGCACCACGTTGCCGAAGCGACGGTTGTATTGGGTCTGACGCTTGGCACGGCCGGTCTTTTTCTTCTTCTTCTCCTCCTGCTTGTCCACCTGCCAAACAAACGATATGTTCAAAACATCACAGTTCAAATTTTTTTTAGCACTTTGAGATTTTTTTTTTTTTAATGTAAAGTGCACTATAAATGTAATTTATTATTATTATCCATCACAAAGGCCAAATATCTATTTTTAGAATTTTGTCATTTATAAAGCAGGAAATTTAAACAACTGATTTTCTAACCCTCAATTCTATTTCAATATCAAATGGATACATGAAAGGCACATTCACTTTCCTCACCTTGGGAGTCTGGCCCCTCACTTTTCCAGCACGGGCCAGAGAGCCGTGGACCTTACCTAGACACAAAAGGAAGTCTATTTACATACGATGGCAACAGGCAACACAAAGCCAGTGAATAAATTACAACAGGTGTGTAAACATGTAAATAGGGATGCAGGATTGATTGATTGATTGAATATTTATTGATCCCCAGGGGTGGGGAAATTCAGGCCCCAGCAGTATTCATACCACAGAGTGGGTATACAAAAGACACACAGATAGCATGAGCGCAACTCAATAGGCTCTCATAAGGCTGCCACACAACGGCGCCACAAAGAAAGGCAGAAAGTGCTCAAGATAAAAGCCATCAAAGCAAAACAAAGCTAAAAGACAAAGGAAAAAAAACAACTGTGGCCAACCAGCACCCCTCAATACAAGAGAACATCCCAAAACACACTAAATAGCCTCCACGGGGTCCATAGACAGGTGTAGGGGCAGTCCAGTTCAACGGCGCCCAATGGACCGTGGTCGTGAATCGGTGAAAAACATCACAAAGCAGGCAAACGTGTGAGCAGCGTCCTGGGCACCCAGTCGGATGCACGTGCAGATGGTCACCACGGGGCTAGCATGGCGAAAGTCGTTGGTTCCGACGAGCACGAGGGAGCGGAGTCCCCACAGGGGTTGCGGTTGCAAGGCCAAGGCGAGGGACCCGGTCATCACTGGCCGGACAAGCAGGAAGCCGCCGTAGAGTTACGCCGGTCTCAACCGATGATCCCGGTTCCAGGAAGAAAAAAAATAATAATACAAAAATATCCGATCCGAAGAGATACCGAGGTGCGGTAGAAGGCACCAGCATCGCCGAATGGACAAAAAGACAGAAAGAAAAAGGAGAAAAGAAAGAAATAAAGAGGAAAAGAGAGAACACTGCTGGGAGGCAGCCACTTACGGCGCCATACCGAGGGAAAGAAAGAAAAAAAAAAAAAAATTTTATTATCGGATCAGTAATGCATCAGCCAATATTGAAGTAATGATTTGGTTTGTCGTCGGTACTGCAAAGTAGATTTTTTTAAATGACTGGATTAATATTGTGGCAAAATACACAGAAAGTCTTTGAAATCACCTTTATCAAATCAAACGGCATCATTAAAATCATTTTTAACATTTCAACAACTGACCTCCCAGAAGCCTGGCGGCTACCTCCAAGGTGCAGTGCTCGGAAACGCCGCATGATGCCAGGGAAGCATCGTCTTCTAGCGGGCAACCTGCAAGTAGCACTACCTGATTCTCCACCAGAAGACCCTCCAGAGTCTGGACATGAGCCTGATGGATGGAAAATATATATATATATTGCTGTTGAGTATCATACAATATGACACCTAGTGATCTAACAATCTCACTTGCATTTATTATTGTTATATTACCTTAATCTGGCCTACAGTCTCCTGTCCTGTCACCTCAAGGGTGTGAGTGTTCTGGGCACGCAGGAAGAGCTGCGTGTTTATGCTGAAAAAGAAAGTGACATCTCGTATTGTCTTACACATTTAGATAAGACCACAATGTACAAAATTTTGAAAATGCGGTGGAAGATTGATTTAAAAGCCAAGCTAGTATTAAGCAATTTAAAAAACAAAACAAAAAAACACCCGTCTCTATTTTAGAATTCTTCCGTGGAGAAACCATAGCGCTACTAACACACTATGATATCGTGCGTTTGGACGTAACTTAACTATATTTAATATGTAAATTGACATCAAACTCACTCGACTTCGTTAAGCAAAAGCTGAACCAGCAGATTTTGACGCTGGTAAAAAAAAGGAACGAAACCGAGAGAAAAGGTACACTTTTCTAAGTTGTCGCTGTTAGGCTAATGCTATGCTAATGCAGCTAGCCACATGCTACCCACGGCATTCGTAGGAAAAGTAGGATGCTAAACAAAAAATGTTCACCAGTTCGTTCAATGTGGCGTTTCATTAATATGCGAACGGGTGTTTTGTGTGAATTTTAGCACACAAAAACAGCCGGCGATGCGTTTAAATTTACTTCATCAACTCGGCACGAATAGGCCTTACCTCGTTTGGATCCTTGTCTTTACACGTGCAGCATATGAAAGGCTGTTCGATGGGACACGACTGCCCATGTGTAAATTGACAGAACTGCGTCGTGAGATAGCCACGCCTGTAAGTTGTCGCCATAGTGGATGTGGCAAAGTGGCGCTATGTGTATAGTACACTGAATCATAGGGCGTAAACGTCGCTAATGAGCATGTTCAGTCGCCATAATGGATGTGACAAAGTGGGACTATGCATCCATCCATCCATTTTCTGTACAGCTTTGTCCCCACAGGGGTTGCGGGCATGCTGGAGCCTATCCCAGCGGTCATCGGGCAGTAGGGACACCCTGAACCGGTTGCCAGCCAATCGCAGGGCACACAGAGACGAACGCGACACACACTATAAGTATGCACTTATCCTTTGATGTTATTGTTATGCAAATGAGGTGCAGGTGTCATGAGGGGGAGGGGCTGTTAGTGTCATGGGGGAAGGGGTGCAGGTGTTTTGGGGGGAGGGGCTGCAAGTGTTGTGGGGGAGGTGCTGCAGTGTCCCAACATAACACCTTTCTTCAGACATTCTGTCTCCAAAAAAAGAAAAAAACACATCTACACCTCTCCACCTCCTTTTTTTCCCTCCCCTTACGAATGCCTTCTAGTGTTATCTTAGTGACACTACACCTCTCCACCCCCTTTTTTTTCCTCCCTATGCAAATGCTGTCCTCCCCTATGCGAATGCCGCCCTCTAGTGTTATCTTAGTGACACTGCACCTCTCCACCTCTTTTTTTTTCCTCCCCTATGCGAATGCCGCCCTCTAGTGTTATCTTAGTGACACTGCAGCACCTCCCCCACATCACTTGCAGCCCCTCCCCCACAACACTTGCAGCCCCTCCCCCTCATGACACCTGCACCTCATTTGCATAACAATAACATCAAAGAATAAGTGTACCCATGCATAATGCGCACCCCAGATTTTAGGACAATAAATTAGTTAAATTTTGCGCATGAAGCATGGAAAAACACGGTAACTGAAAGTGAAAAGTGCCACAAAGCCCTGATTGGCTGGATATTTGTGACGTCACGTATGGACACTTCATTAGGTACACCGCCATTTTCAGGTGTACCTAATAACAGGCCACTACATTAGGGGAAAATCCTGGTCTAAATTTAACAGAAAGTGAAAAGTGCCACACCCGCCCTCATCCCCACCTTCTGATTGGCTGGTTTCTTTGTGAGGTCACTTATGGACATTTCATTAGGTACACCGATGGCACGGTCTTTGACACCAACATCCCATCAGGCGCTTAGCATCAAAAGGTCATGCTCTTACGTACACAATGCAGTCCGACTAATTAATTTTGTAATCTTTGCAGTGGCAAGAAAGTAAAAGCAAACCAAGCCGCTGAGCTTCAAAGTGGGCCTGGGCAAAGTCATTCGAGGGGTACGTGCGTTATTCCCGTTCTTGTCCGCCTTTTGTTTAACACAGTCGTGTTTGCCGCAGTGGGACGAGGGCCTGTTAACCATGAGCAGGGGTGAGACGGCCCGTCTGGAGATCGAACCTGAGTGGGCGTACGGAAAGAAGGGCCGCCCCGACTCCAAGTATCTTTTTTGGGCTGGAGATGGAACTAAATTAGAAATTGGGTGTCTGACAAACGTGACAAAAGTATGAACACCACTCATTATCTTTGATTTTACTGTCCATCTCCTTAACCTTTTTTCAGAATTCCACCGAATGCCAAGCTGATATTCGAGGTGGAGCTGGTGGCTGTGGATTAAAGCAAGAAAACTGGAAAGCTGTCTGAATTTTGGCACATTGGTGGCTGGGGATTCCAACTACATAATCGTTTTGTTGCTTTAATGTCAATGTAATTTTTTTTATGTTCTTTGTCAGCATTAAAATATTACTTTCACAGACAAAGCTGAAGTTTTTGTTTTTATAAAAATTATTTGAAGCAAACTGTTGGAATAATTTAAGTAAAGCCTTGTCATTTACGAGTTTATGGCTTTCCTTTTATCTAGGTTCTTTCTCTTTAGTGACAGGGATGTCTTTTGATCCCTGTCAGCCATATGTATCCTTCCTGTCCTTATGTTATCTGTGTGTTTTTGTTTCTGTAAGAGGCCTTCACTAACAATGAGCAGAGCTTATTTGCATAGGCGAAATGTTCTTATTTGGTTGAAAGAAACTTCATTCCTTTTAGTTAACTGTAGGTTTGGTTCATAGATTGTTACAAGTTATCCCATATTTACTCGATGTTTGTTCAAGTGTTTAGGACAAGTCACTCATTCTTATTGCGCGTTAATTTACTAAGTAGATAAAGTCTAGCCAAGGTTTAGTTGCATTGTTCCACAGGAAAGCGGCAATTCAAGTTATCTGATCACACTCGCGGACGACTCGGCCAACAACTGGAGAAGAACAGATGGACAAACTCTGCGGGGGTCACGGGCCGACAATGAAGTGCTAATTCACACCACACTACATTCCTTAGCTAATCAACGTTGCTCCCTCTCTTTCTTTCTGGCTTAATTTGAATGTGTGTGTGTGACTTTGGCCATTAATAAAATTGAGTCGAGATTGGGCGAGTGGGTATGCGAAGGAGGGGTGGGGTGGGCGTGCTTGTCAGGCACAGTCAAGTGTAATCCAAAGTCTACAGCATCCTCTTGGACAACTATTTTAATGGAAATAGGGAACATATTGTATCAAGGCTACCATATCCTACTTGAGATGACAGTATCAAAAGTGGGAGTTGATGCTATGGTAACAAAGCAGCTTTTTGCCAGCGAGAGACTGTCAGAGCCAGGAGTTGGCGTTGGGTCCCTTCTTCCCTAATGTGGGCACCACGTTGCCGAAGCGACGGTTGTATTGCGTCTGACGCTTGGCACGGCCGGTCTTTTTCTTCTTCTTCTCCTCCTGCTTGTCCACCTGCCAAACAAACGATATGTTCAAAACATCACAGTTCAAATTTTTTTAGCACTTTGAGATTTTTTTTTTTAATGTAAAGTGCACTATAAATGTAATTTATTATTATTATCCATCACAAAGGCCAAATATCTAGAATTTTGTCATTTATAAAGCAGGAAATTTAAACAACTGATTTTCTAACCCTCAATTCTATTTCAATATCAAATGGATACATGAAAGGCACATTCACTTTCCTCACCTTGGGAGTCTGGCCCCTCACTTTTCCAGCACGGGCCAGAGAGCCGTGGACCTTACCTAGACACAAAGGGAAAAGTCTACTTACATACGATGGCAACAGGCAACACAAAGCCAGTGAATAAATTACAACAGGTGTGTAAACATGTAAATAGGGATGCAGGATTATTATCGGATCAGTAATGCATCAGCCAATATTGGAGCAATGATTTGGTTTGTCGTCGGTACTGCAAAGTAGATTTTTTTAAATGACTGGATTAGTATTGTGGCAAAATACACAGAAAGTTTTTGAAATCACCTTTATCGAATCAAACGGCATCATTAAAATCATTTTTAACATTTCAACAACTGACCTCCCAGAAGCCTGGCGGCTACCTCCAAGGTGCAGTGCTCGGAAACGCCGCATGATGCCAGGGAAGCATCGTCTTCTAGCGGGCAACCTGCAAGTAGCACTACCTGATCCTCCACCAGAAGACCCTCCAGAGTCTGGACATGAGCCTGATGGATGGAAAAAAAATATATATTGCTGTTGAGTATCATACAATATGACACCTAGTGATCTAACAATCTCACTTGCATTTATTATTGTTATATTACCTTAATCTGGCCTACAGTCTCCTGTCCTGTCACCTCAAGGGTGTGAGTGTTCTGGGCACGCAGGAAGAGCTGCATGTTTATGCTGAAAAAGAAAGTGACATCTCGTATTGTCTTACACATTTAGATAAGACCACAATGTACAAGATTTTGAAAATGCGGTGGAAGATTGATTTAAAAGCCAAGCTAGTATTAAGCAATTTAAAAAACAACTTTTTTTCCTTTGTCTTTTATCTTTGTTTTGCTTTGATGGCTTTTATCTTGAGCACTTTCTGGCTTTCTTTGTGGCGCCGTTGTGTGGCAGCCTTATGAGAGCCTGTTGAGTTGCGCTCATGCCATTTGTGCGTCTTTTGTATACCCACTCTGTGGTATGAATACTGCTGGGGCCTGAATTTCCCCACCCCTGGGGATCAATAAATATTCAATCAATCAATCAATCAATCGATCAATCAAAACAAAAAAACACCCGTCTCTATTTTAGAAATTCTTCCGTGGAGAAACCATAGCGCTACTAACACACTACGATATCGTGCGTTTGGACGTAACTTAACTATATTTAATATGTAAATTGACATCAAACTCACTCGACTTCGTTAAGCAAAAGCTGAACCAGCAGATTTTGACGCTGGTAAAAAAAAAGGAACGAAACCGAGAGAAAAGGTACACTTTTCTAAGTTGTCGCTGTTAGGCTAATGCTAAGCTAACGCAGCTGGCCACATGCTACCCACGGCATTCGTAGGAAAAGTAGGATGCTAAACAAAAAATGTTCACCAGTTCGTTCAATGTGGCGTTTCATTAATATGCGAACGGGTGTTTTGTGTGAATTTTAGCACACAAAAACAGCCAGCGATGCGTTTAAATTTACTTCATCAACTCGGCACGAATAGGCCTTACCTCGTTTGGATCCTTGTCTTTACACGTGCAGCATAGGAAAGGCTGTTCGATGGGACACGACTGCCCATGTGCAAATTGACAGGACTGCGTCGTGAGATAGCCACGCCTGTAAGTTGTCGCCATAGTGGATGTGGCAAAGTGGCGCTATGTGTATAGTACACTGAATCATAGGGCGTAAACGTCGCTAATGAGCATGTTCAGTCGCCATAATGGATGTGACAAAGTGGGACTATGCATCCATCCATCCATTTTCTGTACAGCTTTGTCCCCACAGGGGTTGCGGGCATGCTGGAGCCTATCCCAGCGGTCATCGGGCAGTAGGGACACCCTGAACCGGTTGCCAGCCAATCGCAGGGCACACAGAGACGAACGCGACACACTATAAGTATGCACTTTTCCTTTGATGTTATTGTTATGCAAATGAGGTGCAGGTGTCATGAGGGGGAGGGGCTGTTAGTGTCATGGGGGAAGGGGTGCAGGTGTTTTGGGGGGAGGGGCTGCAAGTGTTGTGGGGGAGGTGCTGCAGTGTCCCAACATAACACCTTTCTTCAGACATTCTGTCTCCAAAAAAAGAAAAAAACACATCTACACCTCTCCACCTCCTTTTTTTCCTTCCCCTTACGAATGCCGCCCTCTAGTGTTATCTTAGTGACACTACACCTCTCCACCCCCTTTTTTTTCCTCCCTATGCAAATGCTGTCCTCCCCTATGCGAATGCCGCCCTCTAGTGTTATCTTAGTGACACTGCACCTCTCCACCTCTTTTTTTTTTTTCCTCCCCTATGCGAATGCCGCCCTCTAGTGTTATCTTAGTGACACTGCAGCACCTCTCCCACATCACTTGCAGCCCCTCCCCCACAACACTTGCAGCCCCTCCCCCTAAAACACCTGCACCCCTTCCCCCATGACAATTTAGAGTGCTCAATCGGCCCGTCAAGCATGTTTTTGGGATGTGGGAGGAAACCTGAGTGACCGGAGGAAACCCACACGGGTTCGGGGAGAACATGAAAACTCTACACAGGGAGGGTCGGAGGTGGAATCGGACCGGCACCCTCCAACCAGTGCACCACCGAGCCGCCCTATGTGCACATATTCACTGAATATATCATAAGAGTTTAAATTTTTTAAATTATGTTCAGACTGCAAATACTATGGGAACATACATTTAGACTAAGAGCTTCTTCAACACGCTGGAGATGCTGACATTTCACACACAATCGGGCAACTGTCTCAATAAACCAACATGTTTCTGTGGCCCCCTTACTGGTTTGCAATTTTGACATTCAATAGTTGGCCATTTTTTTAACGTACGTAACCCCTTTGTTCCCCAACTTGCATCTTTAAAAATATAAATGTCTATTCTATTCTATTCGGTTCTAATCTACGATGCGAGTACCCAGTGTTGTATGCTTGAGGAGCTGATGTGCGATATCACATTACACCACAAGATGGCGTAGGTGCGCCGACCTCTCTTACCAAACTTCCAACTTGTGCTTCATGTACTGCACAACACTGCATGTACTGCACAACACTGAGAACCAAAGGCAACACGAATGTCGTCACACACTTTTGAGTATGTTTTTTTTTTAACGACATTAATGTAGTCCAAGTTAGTCAAAACTAATTAAAACATATTTTTTTACTAACTGGCTTTGCATCAGTGTCATTGAAAAACATGTCCACAAGTGTGTGATGAAGATGTCAAAGGTCAGGGATTAGGGGTCAGAGTCAAAGGTCATTTTTCAATTTTATTTTTTGCACAAGAAAAAAAGCCTTAATATACATAGTTATTTTTAAAATAAAATAACCTCCTTAAATTACTCATCACTAAAGTCATTTACCTTTGCATCTTCCATGGCCCGGTGGTGGTGGTCTTTTATTGACAAAAATATAAGCACACAGGATTCCCATCCTCTCAGCCAGCAGAGACCTGCGATTTCAAGCCACCCCTTGTCCATATGTCATTAATAGGGGTGTAAATCGCGGGTTTTGTCACGATACGATATAATATCGATATAAAGAACTTCGATACGATATTTGCCGATATCTTAAAGCCTGCTGCGATTCAATCACGATATATCGCGATATAGTGCTCTACGATCGATATTTTTTTTTTTAATAAAAAATATAGAACAATATCCTGATTTATAACAATTCATACGCAAAATCAACAAGGTACTGCAAACTCTTTATTTAGGAAATT
Organism: Syngnathus typhle; assembly: GCF_033458585.1. Lineage (NCBI taxonomy): Eukaryota > Metazoa > Chordata > Actinopteri > Syngnathiformes > Syngnathidae > Syngnathus > Syngnathus typhle. The sequence continues at coordinate 6,888,274 of NC_083759.1, read as the reverse complement.
ACAAGAGTATTGTAGTATACAAATTGCTTACTTTAACACTTAACTTTGATGTCGTGTTTTTTCTTTAAATGTGCGGCGAGATTTGTGCTCCCTGAATATTTGATCACCGCATGGCAGGATTTACAAACTGCACGTGTCTTGTCCGTTGAGCCATCTTTTCTTTGGAATCCAAAGTGCTTCCAAACGAATGACTTGAAGCCTAAAGGGGAGCAAATTTCCTCGTCTTTTTGGACACTAGCCATAGCACCAGCCCAGGAGCCGCGTACTAGTTGTCGACTCCCCTTTCACGTGCCTGCTCTGCTCACAACACAACAACGCCGCGCACTGCTCCCTGCTGCCGGAAGAGGAAGCAAGCAACAATGAACTGGATTTCAAAATAAAGTCGCGTCTAATGTCCGAGGTCAAACACGGCGATATAAATCGATGTATACCTTTAGCATCGATGCCAATAAATCGTAGAGCATAATATCGATTAATCGATGTGTATCGATGTATCGTTACACCCCTATTATTTATTTTTATTTTCATTTATTTTACTTAGCTCCGTGAGGTTCAAAGAAATAATTAGTACAAGTCTCAAAGTGATTCCTTTAACAATCTGTTAACATATATAGTATAAATAGTGGCAAGCGAACCAAAGCGTACAATGTATTAAATGCTCCAAAGGAAAGTTAAGTTTTTTGCAAGTGTAGTTGATAACTCCCCTTGTTGTTTGGATTATTTTTTAATAATAAATCTAATACATCAATGTATTTATATAATAGTGTACTTGATAACTCCTTGTTTGGATTTAAAAAAATAAAAAAATATAACACATCAATGTATTTGTATAATAGTGTGATCTAATATTTAGTCGGTCTTCGTTTTTTTTTTTTTTTTCATTATCTTTAAATTTCATTGAATACTGAAATTGCGAGCTCAAAATGGCGGACGAGCCAGCGCGAGAGTGGAGCGACGAGCAGCTGAAAAGTGACGATTTGCCCAAAAAAGACCTGATCAACTTTATTCAGGACAATGCGGCACACTCGGTACGTTTGTCGGTTGAGCATTCAAAAGCCTCGGTTGTCAATTAAATAAAAAATGCATTCTAAAGGAAATATGCTTTGTTCGTGTGTTGTAGCCTAATGTGCGTAGCCGCACAGAGACGGAAATCAATGTTTGCAAGCTCCTTTACGTCACGTATACCTCTTGTTTCAAAGAATTAACCTCTCATTCTATGTTCAGTTTCTCATCGAGCACAAACTGCTGGGAAATATCAAAAACGTGGCCAAAACTGCAAACAAGGATCAGCTCATCGCCGCCTACATCGAGTTATTTGCCAATAAAGTGAGCAACGTCATCATGACGTATTTTCGACTTAGACTTCAGAAATGTATTATCGACGCGAATTACACAATGCATGCATGAAAGAACAAAAATGTTTTGTAGAGGTTTAAAGGCACAGAGCCGGTGGAAGAAGTGACAAAACAGGTCAAAGCCGTCAAAATAGATGAGAAGCCCAAAGAGGTCAAGGCAGAAGTTGCAGATGAGGTAAAGACCCAAGCACTGGGAAGGTCTTTTTCTGTAGAATCATCCAAATAATTGGTGATGATGCTTCTCTTCAGGGTCCACCCAAGTTTACTAAATCAACGCTTAAGAAAGGTGACAAGACTAACTTTCCTAAAAAAGGCAACACTGTGAGCTGCTGGTACACGGGCACGCTGGAGGATGGCACGGTCTTTGACACCAACATCCCATCAGGTGCTTAGCATCAAAAGGTACTCTTACGTGCACAATGCAGTCTGACTAATTAATTTTGTAATCTTTGCAGTGGCAAGAAAGAAAAAGCAAACCAAGCCGCTGAGCTTCAAAGTGGGCCTGGGCAAAGTCATTCGAGGGGTACGTGCGTTATTCCCGTTCTTGTCCGCCTTTTGTTTAACACAGTCGTGTTTGCCGCAGTGGGACGAGGGCCTGTTAACCATGAGCAGGGGTGAAACGGCCCGTCTGGAGATCGAACCTGAGTGGGCGTACGGAAAGAAGGGCCGCCCCGACTCCAAGTATCTTTTTTGGGCTGGAGATGGAACTAAATTAGAAATTGGGTGTCCGACAAACGTGACATAAAAGTATGAACACCACTCATTATCTTTGATTTTACTGTCCATCTCCTTAACCTTTTTTCAGAATTCCACCGAATGCCAAGCTGATATTTGAGGTGGAGCTGGTGGCTGTGGATTAAAGCAAGAAAACTGGAAAGCTGTCTGAATTTTGGCACATAGGTGGCTGGGGATTCCAACTACATAATCGTTTTGTTGCTTTAATGTTAATGTAATTTTTTTTATGTTCTTTGTTAGCATTAAAATATTACTTTCACAGACAAGGCTGAAGCATTTTTAAATGACAACTAGACGATTCCCATCCTCAGATTTTTGATCGCATGTTCTCACGATAGCAGAGTTAAACATTTTATTCACATTTGAACTCTTGACAAAACAGTATTAAAGAGTCCCTTAGGAGTTGGCGTTAGGTCCCTTCTTCTTCCCGAAGGTCGGCACCACGTTGACAAACCGACGATTATACTGTATGCGACGCTTGGCACGGCCAGTCTTTTTTTTCTTTTTCTCTTGCTTGTCCACCTGCCAAACAAACGATATGTTCAAAACATCACAGCTCAAATTTTTTTTAGCACTTTGAGATTTTTTTTTTTTTTAAATGTAAAGTGCACTATAAATGTAATTTATTATTATCCATCACAAAGGCCTAATTTTGTCATTTGTAAACCAGGAAATTAAAACAACTGATTTTCTAACTCTTAATTCTATTTCAATATCAAATGGATACATGAAAGGCACATTCACTTTCCTCACCTTGGGAGTCTGGCCCCTCACTTTTCCAGCCCGGGCCAGAGAGCCGTGGACCTTACCTAGATACAAAGGGAAAAGTCTACTTACATACGATGGCAACAGGCAACACAAATCCAGTGAATAAATTACAACAGGTGTGTAAACATGTAAATAGGGATGCAGGATTATTATCGGATCAGTAATGCATCAGTCAGAGAGTCAGAGTCAGCTTTCAATATTGGAGCAATGATTTGGTTTGTCGTCGGTACTGCAAAGTAGATTTTTTTTTAATGACTGGATTAGTATTGTGGCAAAATACACAGAACATTTTTGAAATCACCGTTATCGAATCAAACGGCATCATTAAAATCATTTTTAACATTTCAACAACTGACCTCCCAGAAGCCTGGCGGCTACCTCCAAGGTGCAGTGCTCGGAAACGCCGCATGATGCCAGGGAAGCATCGTCTTCTAGCGGGCAACCTGCAAGTAGCACTACCTGATCCTCCACCAGAAGACCCTCCAGAGTCTGGACATGAGCCTGATGGATGGAAAAAAAAATATATATATATATTGCTGTCGAGTATCATAAAATATGACACCTAGAGATCTAACAGTCTCACTTGCATTTATTATTGTTATATTACCTTAATCTGGCCTACGGTCTCCTGTCCTGTCACCTCAAGGGTGTGAGTGTTCTGGGCACGCAGGAAGAGCTGCATGTTTATGCTGAAAAAGAAAGTGACATCTCGTATTGTCTTATACATTTAGATAAGACCACAATGTACAAAATTTTTAAAATGCGGTGGAAGATTGATTTAAAAGCCAAAAAAGTATTAAGCAATTTAAAAAAAAAAAAACAAAAAAAAAAACACCCGTCTCTATTTTAGAAATTCTTCCGTGGAGAAACCATAGCGCTAATAACACACTACGATAGCGTGCGTTTGGACGTAACTTAACTATATTTAACTATGTAAATTGACATCAAACTCACTCGACTTCGTTAAGCAAAAGCTGAACCAGCAAATTTTGACGCTGGTAAAAAAGGAACAAAACCGAGGGAAAAAGGTACACTTTTCTAAGTTGTCGCTGTTAGGCTAATGCTAAGCTAACGCAGCTAGCCACGTGCTACCCACGGCATTCGTAGGAAAAGTAGGATACTAAACACAAAATGTTCACCAGTTCGTTCAATGTGGCGTTTCATTAATATGCTAACGGGTGTTTTGTGTGAATTTTAGCACACAAAACCAGCCGGCGACGCGTTTAAATTTACTTCATCAACTCGGCACGAATAGGCCTTACCTCGTTTGTATGCTTGCTGTTCAACGTGTAGCATAGGAAAGGCTGTTCGATGGGACACGACTGCGCATGTGCAAATTGACAGAACTGCGTCGTGAGATAGCCACGCCTGTAAGTTGTCGCCATAGTGGATGTGGCAAAGTGGCGCTATGTGTATAGTACACTGAATGATAGGGCGTAAACGTCGCTAATGAGCATGTTCAGTCGCCATAATGGATGTGACAAAGTGGGACTATGCATCCGTCCATTTTCTGTACAGCTTTGTCCCCACAGGGGTTGCGGGCCTGCTGGAGCCTATCCCAGCGGTCATCGGGCAGTAGGCTGGGGACACCCTGAACCGGTTGCCAGCCAATCGCAGGGCACACAGAGACGAACGCGCATCCGCACTTGCACTCACACCTAGGAGCAATTTAGAGTGCTCAATCGGTCCGTCAAGCATGTTTTTGGGATGTGGGAGGAAACCTGAGTGCCCGGAGGAAACCCACACGGGTTCGGGGAGAACATGAAAACTCTACACAGGGAGGGTCGGAGGTGGAATCGGACCGGCACCCTCCAACCAGTGCACCACCGAGCCGCCCTATGTGCACATATTCACTGAATATATCATAAGAGTTTGAATTTTTAAAATTATGTTCAGACTGCAAATACTATGGGAACATACATTTAGACTAAGAGCTTCTTCAACACGCTGGAGATGCTGACATTTCACACACAATCGGGCAACTGTCTCAATAAACCAACATGTTTCTGTGGCCCCCTTACTGGTTTGCAATTTTGACATTCAATAGTTGGCCATTTTTTCAACGTACGTAACCCCTTTGTTCCCCAACTTGCATCTTTAAAAATATAAATGTATATTCTATTCTATTCTGTTCTAATCCACGATGCGAGTACCCAGTGTTGTATGCTTGAGGAGCTGATGTGCGATATCACATTACATCACAAGATGGCGTAGGTGCGCCGACCTCTCTTACCGAACTTCCAACTTGTGCTTCATGTACTGCACAACACTACATGTACTGCACAACACTGAGAACCAAAGGCAACACGAATGTCGTCACACACTTTTGAGTATGTTTTTTTAACGACATTAATGTAGTCCAAGTTAGTCAAAACTAATTAAAACATATTTTTTTACTAACTGGCTTTGCATCAGTGTCATTGAAAAACATGTCCACAAGTGTGTGATGAAGATGTCAAAGGTCAGGGATTAGGGGTCAGAGTCAAAGGTCATTTTTCAATTTTATGTTTTGCGCAAGAAAAAAAGCCTTAATATACATGGTTATTTTTAAAATAAAAAAACTCCTTAAATTACTCATCACTAACGTCATTTACCTTTGCATCTTCCATGGCCCGGTGGTGGTGGTCTTTTATTGACAAAAATATAAGCACACAGGACTCCCATCCTCTCAGCCAGCAGAGACCTGCGATTTCAAGCCACCCCTTGTCCATATGTCATTAACGATCAAATGTTTGTCCATTTGGAGAAGACAGAAGCACAAGAGGCGCCACCTATGAAAAGAAAAACTCTTAATATCAAACCTAATGATGATGCTGTCCTCCCCTTGCCACATCCCACACACACGCCAAACTCCACAACAAGAATGTGACATTCGTTCATCCGTCCTCATCCCGCCCGTCTTTTTATTATTCTATGCACCAAGAGAAGAGATTATTTTTTTGAGGAGAAAGGAAGGGAAAAAAGCCATGTGGAGGTGTTTCATAAATACTAAGCAGAATAAACATGTTTTCTTATCAGCAAGCTGCTTGGCTGATATATTTTACACGTCCTGCTGATGGAAGTCAGGGGATGAAGATGGAATTCCAAAGCAATTTTCAATTACACAAAAGCCCTCTCTTTGTGTGTATGTCAGTGTGTGCGTGCGTGTGTGTTAGCTCTCTTTAAAAGCCAGCGCTCACAAATGGAATCCAATCTTAAGAGCGAACGCTGCATTCCAACTTTTGACAATACTTTACATCACATGTTGGATGGGAAGGACTGAATTGCATTTGACAATTTTATCAGCTCGCATATGAAGCCGAGCTGTTGTGATATTTAGTATATTACGCCATGTTTTATTGCTTTTGATTACACTCACCGAGCAAATGATTTGGCACACCCGTCGGTCCGTCAACGATCATAGACGATTGGGCTCCAAGCTGAGAAAGATTTGGTGAGCAACTTTGCCACCTTTCCCAAACTCCTATTTCAGGCCGATTTGACGGCATGCAGCCAGGAGATTAGACGTGTCAGGGTAGGCGTGGGCTCACATTGACATGACAGATCTGGAGGCTCAAACCCTCTAAAGCCACTGCGGCTTACTGGGGGAAAGAAGACACCACCAACTCTCGGGGATTTTTCACCTGGTGCACCCAACAAAGCTTAATCCTCCTCTTTGACAAAAAAAGACCGCTTCAAACAAGATGCTATACTCTCCTTTCTTTTCATTAGTTAGAAACGGCACCGATGCCTTCACGAGGGGTCAGAGTTCAGCATGAGTGGGATGTGATCCTCAGTCACCCGTGCCCAATTGTGCACTGCCCTTAATGCACTTTAGCTTCTTTTTTGTTTGTTTTTACACACAAGTAGTACACAAAATAAAAAAAAAAAAGGAATATTTTCTAAAGATCTTGCGGCTTCAAGAAAGACGCGAGCTTTAGCATTAGCCCTTAGCGAGGTTGGCGGCGTTCATCGATATTCTGCGCCTTGCCTCGGGGTGCCGCGAGTCCTTCGGCGGGGCGGGAAAGTGTAAGGTTAAACTAGAGATTAGACTTTTTTTCTCTAATGAAGCTTATCTCCCCTCTGCCGCCACCATCTCTTCACTCCCAAATGCACCCGCACACTTCTGCGCAGCCAAGAGAACCAAAGTCAGTGAGTTAAGCACTGCGTCATTGAAGTTGGAGGGGACTGAAATGAGCCACCGGCTTCACCACTTGATGAAAGTTGGGCTGACATGCCGACACGCTTCAAACTGCCAGGCCAGGCAAAAGTAACTCGAACTGGGTGAACGAGCCAAACCAGCACTTTGAATCGGCCATTTTAGTTGGAGTCCAGGTCTATTTGTTTAGATTGGGCCTGAAAAGTCCATCGAAGTTGCCGTTTGAGCAAACTGACTAGTGAACATTTGTTGTTCCTCAGCTGAAGCAGACGCGATTGCCTGCAGCTTCTGGCCCCCGTAACCTCCTGCTCCTTGTTATTGTGCGGGCTCCTTCGCCACTTTCTCAAAGCAGATAACTTGAGTTCCGCTTTGGCGCCGCATTCGGAAAAAAAAAAAGCGAATGAAGCATTTGGTGTGTGCACTGGTGATAAAAAGCAATCATTTCTCTGCCTGAATGCTCTCTTTTTGAGGGGGGAAAAAAAATCTTCAAAAGCCAAAACAACTCATCTCTGCATCTCAGCTACGCCCCCTTCGAAGACTCATTTGGCGAGTCATCACGGGTGCAGATCTGTAACGGGACGGCTGCTGAGCTCCCGCAGAGATAGAAGGGAGACGCCATTCGTGCCTGTCGACCTGGAAAAGTGGCGAGCACTTGATCGGCCAAAGGAAGCCCAGCCCAGACCTTCAGTGTCCAGGCCAGAGTAGTCCAGGCCGATGTGCGCTAACTCCCCTGAGTGGTCTGTAATGAGAATCTTTTTTAAGGAAACTCCCAGAGACCCAGGCGTCAAAGGCGTCATTGCGGTCCACCGTCAGGAAATGATTTATTCAGGACGGCGTCATTTAGGAGCTCTCGGTTAATGCGTAACGATGAGCCTCCATTAAACTTTCACGAGCCGCCCCGTCAGTGATGCTCCAGTCAGCCGGGACCGCCGCCTTCTCTCTTAGTAGAGAGATGGCCGCGGTCCCGCATCGCACAAATGGAGCTCCTGTCGTTGAATATTTCAACCAATTGCAGGCCATTAGCATCTTTCTTTTCTTTAATATTGATGCTATGCTAATTCATCATTAATTGCCGGGTGAGAGTCCCCCGATCAGCGCAGTGCAGCTGAGTTCCTATGGCCAAAATCAAAATGGGCCTAAGGTGGGAATTCAAATGAGTTGAAACCAGAACCCTGGCTGTCTAATGCTAAGTTTGAAAACGTAAGCCCCTTGTTGGAAACACTACAATTCTAAGGTAGAATAGAAAAATGTGGGGATGGACGTACGGTGCACACAACTTCATTCATGTGTCCGTTTTGATGAGTGTGTGTGTTTGTGCGTGTGCTTGCCCGAGTGTGACGTGTGGGTTGGCGGTAGAAGTGCGCCATGCATTATTTATCCACCCGCAGTGAAATTGCTGCTGCCGCGAAGCAGCCGCAAACCCAATCGCGCCTCTTACGTAAAATGCGGGCTTACGTGAGCTCCGGCTCGGCGGTGCCCGGAGGATGTTTCGGAAACAACGCCAATTCATGCGTTCTGTTGCTGAAACAAAAGTGAACATGGGATTGAAGCTCCATTTGAAGATTGTATTTTCTAATGAATACAGAGCAGTGCTTGAATAGCACCATTAACCCGCGTGACTGAACGTTTCTTTGAATTCTTTCCCTTCCACTGTCCCTTCGCGCTGTTGCCATGGTGAATATCAGCCGTGCGCCAGAATAAATATGTCTGCCAGCAGATTACAAAAACGGCTCTATCGCTTTGCACCGTTCCCACTGTACTTTGTTGTTTCGACTCAACTTCCGATTTGTTTGCCACCTGCCTGCCAACGGGGGGAGAAAAATATGGCCGGCATCTGATAACGAGGCGGCGAGTGCGCTCTCTCGTTTAACGTATGCGTGACTATTTTGTCTTTTTGCGTTGTGGCCGGCACCCAGAGCAAGCTCCAAATAGGCTCGCCTGGCAGAGTGAAGGCTGGCATGGCTGGAAAGATGAAGCTGTCACGCCGCAAACAATCTGCATTCATCATGTCTTATCGGGACCAGCCTATGCCAACAGTAGTTGGGATGCTGGGGCGGAAGGACTTGGCGTTCTTGGAGGGGTCAAGGTCACGTCTCCTTGATTATGGGTTTTCCTTTTTTTGATCGGCAAAGTAAGGCTGAACAATTAATTCAATTCAAACGGATATTGCAATTTGTACAACGCAATTTCAAATCGGAAAGGCTAACCTTTAGCTAAGAACAAATCTATTTATTGCTTGTGTTTGTTAAAAAAAATTGCATGCGCAGAAGATCTTGAAAAAAATAATCGCACTTTAAATTCCAATCGTTATATTGGCGAGGGGAAAAAATGCAATTAGACTATTTGTCAAATTTGTTAGGGTTAGACTTTTAAATTGAGGTTTCAAGACGCTGCTGTTCATAGTCCGGCTTCACCGCAAACTCCAGCGAGAGACAAAAAGATGGGCAGAAGCGTTGTGGGAAATCAGACATTGAAAAGGAATCATCTCTGTGGCGCTTCCTTCAAATCAATTTTTCATTTCCCATCTCCCGCTTGTGCTGGAACTACAAATCCTACTGTATGTAGGCAAGCACAAGCCAGTCAAGGTTAATGCAAACGCAGCGCCGGCGTCAACAAAATGGCTGGGCTGTCACGAAATCGGAATGGAAACGGAGCAGGGCGACCAAGTGCAGCTTAGACCAGGGTTTATTGACGAACACAAACTAACAGACTCGGTAAACCGACATAACTGACTAACAAAACCAACAACAGAAACTGAACAGAGACGTGAGACAAAAAGACAGGGTGACATGATCCGACAGGGGAGTGACACGCGGACAGGACTTAAATACGAGACAGGTAATGAGAATGATCACACTGATCATTGGCACACAGGAGGGGAGGGACGAGCACACAGACGCACGGACAGAAACTATGACAATGTGGACATGATTTGACGATTGATTTGTCTGTACGGCGCACGATCCCGCTGACCATATCGGGAATCCCCAGTCCGGCCTACTTCTAATCTAGGGGTGTCCAAACTTTTTGCAAAGAGGGCCAGATTTAGTAACGTGAAGGGGCCCGGGGGCTAGTATTTTTTTCGCTTCTCTTCGGGGGGGGGGGGGGGGGGGGGGGGGATGCTAACGTCAAACGCTTTGTGTGGCAGGCTTCATCTAGTGTGGAAACTGAGAAGTGCAACAGATTGAGCTCAAGCTTCTTGTGCGGGCCATATTCAATTATGTTTTCAGAATTTGCTGTGGGCCAATAAAAACTGGACCGCGGGTCAAGTGCGGCCGTAGTTTGGACACCCCTATTCTAATCCCTCGGTCGTCCTCAGAGGAGCTTCCATAGTACAATCTATACATTGCGCATGAATAATGACTGTGGGGCGCAGCTCCTCACAGCATCCCCAATCCAACCCTTAATGCTGAGTGTCAAGCTGGGAGGCATCGGGTTCTATTTCATAGTCTTTTGGTATGACTCAGCCAGGGATCGAACCGACGACCAGTCTCAGGGCGGACACTCATACCACAAGGCCACTGAGTCGTCAAAATCCAAGTCGTCAAAATCTACATTCGCGGATCTATCGAAAAGATCCACACCATCATTGCTGACTGAGAGGCATGCCGCGCTGCTAATGCATATATAATCGCGACGACCATTACAAAATTTCCAATTACACACGCCACACTCTCCCTTGGAGGGCGCGCTGTGCACTTTAATTTGATTCTTCTTAATTACTGTAAAAATTAGTTTAATTGTAGGCCGAGCGCTCGCCTTTCCTCGCTGCGAGGTGTTCCTATAGTCATTTGCACTGAAAACATGGCTGCGTCTGGATAAATTAAGAAAATGGCGTCTATGGAGATAACGTTGTCTGACGACAATTAAGAAGGCTATTAGCGCAGCAGCAAGCTCATCATAGACAACTTTTGCAAAAAATGTCCATCAACAGTAAAGCGGAATATGTTACAGCAATGAGTTCAAATCTGCAATACTGAGTGACTGCATGAATAAAAAGTTTTCCAAAATAATTTTGCACTCCAGATTTGCCGCCCTCTGTCATAGCACATTATTTTTTAGATAACACATAGCTTGGAGGGATTCAAACAACTATGCGGATTATATAGTATACACGCCCAAATGTCGCTATCGTCTTCCTTTTTTCAATTTTCTTTCACGTATCATTCAGATAGACGCGGGGGCTACGGGCTTAACGTTTTTGCAAGTACGTATATCCTGCCCTTGCCCATGGCTTGCCAACTGGAATGAGCAAGTGCTCACACAAAGCCAGGGCAAATCTACCCAAAGGGCTGCGCCGGAACCGACACCAACAAAAACTCGATTCGACCGATACTTTGCAGAGTGATAAAGCTTCACCGGCGCCGACTTCGAGTTGTTCAAAAGCTTCAAGCAAAAGATGATGATGTTCAACAAGCTGAAGTCGGCACGGGTAAAGCTTTATCGCCGCCCTCGTCGGAGCAGTCTTACGGCCATAAAGCTTCTCAAACTGGTGCTGAACAGCAGTCGGGGACAGAAAAACATCTTGCCGGGCGGCAATTTTGCAACGTGGCTTTGATATACGTATTTGTCAAGTCAGGTTTTAGAAGAATTGCTACAATCACTTGAGCGTGTGATTGTCTGATTGTATTTGGCATGACATTAACGCCACGCTTGTAAAGTCAAAGCGCAGAGGCAAACCCCGGGGGCCCGCAGGAGCAACTTGAACTTGCACCTCGCAATATTTGCCAAACGAGATTAGAGGCATTTAATTAGACAGAAAGCCGCCTAATAAAGCTATTAAATTAGTCACTGGTGCAGGGCGATGGCGGCGGCGGCGAGGAATCCCAGTAATTAACCCCCGCGTTACGGCACAACTTGTCATTTTAGCAGCGAGGCCCGGTGCTACGTGGACGTCGTGACCTTGTCCAAAGTGCTTAAAATCTCATTCTAGGAGCGAAGTGATTCACTTTTCCTCCACTGAAAACAGCAGCACGGAGTTACGAGGTGTCATACAGGAAGGAGCACCTTTGTGGAGCAGAAGGATTTGGAGTTCCATAATTTTGTATCAGACAGCCTCCCACACCTCCTGCTGCATCCCCGAGGAGTGCAAAGCCGACTTTGACGGGCTTGATTCGTTCCTATTCATCCTGACAATGGTGGGCTGCGAGTCAGACAAAATCAATCAATATGAGAATCTGATGGGGCCTCACTACTTGTGTCACTTTGGATGACAAATGTAAACGCTGTGAGAGCCAGCATTTAAATCTATTTTACTTTCTTATGAATAAATCATATTTTTAATGCAATTATTCGAGTGGTCGTGATCTGTTTTAAATAGATGTCTGGATGGCGATTGAGTTACAAAAGCTTATTGTTTTTCTTCCTGAAATCGTTTGGTAGCGTTTTGTCATTGGCTGTTTCAAAGTTACAGTTAAAAACCGATCGGTGGACACTTGACCCTCGACAGGCCTCAGTGAAAACGTTTTGAACATAGCGCCTTTGTTCCCGGGAATTCGATTTTAATCTTTGACCCACGCAGGCAACGCAAAGCAGCAGACGGAAATTTGACTCAAAACCAAAGTCGAAAAGAGAGAGTTGAATAACATCTCCGGGCCGATTCTAATTTTTTATTTCAAAGTCTGGTTTTATTTGATGTATTTTTTTCACTTCGATATTATTTGACCTCATGTAGCAGCGATTAAGTTCCATGTAAATATTCTTTTTTTTTTTTAGGATGACAGCTGACAAGTTGCATATGAACACATCACGCATCACACGCATGCACTTAAAAGCCATGAAAGCTTTGCCTTTTTCCCATTTCTTAAAAAATGACAGCTACTTGACAATTGGCCCTGCTGTTTAATCTCGAAGGGCGTCTGCATTCAAAGCGCTGCACTCGCGAGCGACCTCGCAGCGAGGATGGCGCAGACATGAGACACCAGAGTCTTCAAGATTCAACATGAAGGTGCTGAGCGGGCGCTTGATGGCGCGCGTTTGCTCTTTGACACCGCAGCTGGGTGGCTTCGGCTGTTGGAAAGTGACTTCGGCTCCCGCGGGAACGCTGCCGCCGACGCTACCTGAACGATCAGAGGCTAGCAAAGTTGTCTTTGGCGCGCGTCCTGCTTGCTGTTTGTTAAAACGAGCCATATTAAAGAATTTTTATGAGCGACTATAGGGAGACTGCATTTGAACACGCACAAAGTGTTTTGCTAGGAGAGCATTACAAGGCACATGGCGGCGATTAAGACGTGGCGAGCGCACCTCATTAAGGTTGCCTCCATGCCATCCAACCTGCAACCCTCATAGCAATCATCCCTTCTCGTGACCCACTTGGTGACCCAGAGGCGTAGCCAGGAATTTTTCCAGTAGGGGCGCACGCCCACAGGAAAAAAAATCGAACATCACCCACGCCGTTCGCTGATCGCTAAAACAACATCCGGGTCCGGGTGGCAAACGGTGAATGGATAACATTGCGCACATAGAATAGCGCAAGCACATTCGCGCAAGACCGAAAGAAAAAAACGGCATGAAAATGAAGAATCGAAAAAGCTCGATTTTTTTCAACCGGGGCGCAGGGAGTCCTACCCGGGGCGCCGCCCCGGCTCGCCCCGGCTTGGCTACGCCTCTGTGGTGACCCGTCGCTTCGCCCGCCGCATGGCTGCCTCCTCATTAGCTGCAAACTGGCCAAATCTATCCGAAACACTTCTTTTCCTGCTCCACAGAACTGTAAAAGTCGCATTTTTCTCCTGCTTAAAACTGCTCATGGTTACTGCTTGTTTGTTTCAAATTTGCAAGCTTCAATCCCTCGGAAAGGCCTGGAGAGAGCGCACGTCTACGCTGCCTACCCACGCCGTAAGCAAAGCCTCGCTTGGTACAGAGGTGAAAAAAAACGTCTGTCGAAAGATCTCTCAGGCTGATAGTGTCTAAATTGGCTGGTCCTGAACTCGCAGGAGGAGGACGGCCCGAGGTACAGTGATATATACGGGTAGCAAACGCTCGTTAAGGCGGCGGGGTGAAGGATGCAATCAGCACTACATACGTCTCATGTGAATATTTACGGTGGAAAAAACAGCTTGCGCACTGTCGTGAATAATTACAAATGCAGCAGAAGTGCGTTCATTGCATGTTCCTCACTCTCATATATTTATGTTTGATAGATCTAGCTAGTTCTACACCAACTGTTCCTTTCTCCTTACTGCATGCATTTTTTTCGTTCTAAAAGACTAAACGAAGATGCAAGGAGCGGCAAAACAGATGGCGTCGTCATACAGTTAATCTATTGGTGACCTACGTTTTTTCCACCACGCCGCAGACTAAATGACGCCAACTAGCCGGCTGTGATAACGTTGCCTCCATTCAGTAATGAGCTCTTTTCTCTGCTGTAATTGTTCAAATTGATCCAAAATGTGTCTGGATGTTTGTTATTGGTAAAAAGGGCAATCAAGTCAACAGCAGTTCCATCACTCTGTCAGCCTTGGGGAGGCGCACTTTGACCTCACTGTCATCGGCGCTGCCTAGTTGCCATTTCTGACTCTCAAGGGGTTAAAGAGGCTCGTCCTTTTATTGGATCTCGCCCTTGATCGGGCTTGTAACAACTTTAGGGAGCTCATTAACGTGAGGAGCCAGGAAGCGACTGACGGGAGACAAGGTGGTGAATGGAAAAATGTCGCTGCACCAATCATCAATCATGTACACCGAGCGACTTTCCAACTGGTCAATCTAGTCACCTTTTATTTTGCTGTGTCTCCTCATTAAAAAAGCTTCGGGCTGCGTAAAAAACAACAACAAAAAAAAAACGTCTGCCTGCTGATGGAGTTTTATTCCATCTTTTTTTTAATTTGCTGAAGTCCAATTGTGTCATGTGCAATGTTTACAAAGGCTGCCGGGGGCGAGGCCGGCCCCGCATTTCATGTCATACGAGATTTGCGGGAATAGCAATTTGTGATGAATGTGCAACTTGTGTACAGCGCTACACTTAGCACACAAGTGGCGGAGGAGGTCCCCTCTGATAATGTCACCAGTCGGGCTAAACCATTCTGACAGGCTAACACGTTCACTCTGACACATAGCGGCATATTTAATTTCTGCCTCCTCACAATTTTTTTCCTCTCGTCCTCGGCAGCTTTTGACACACGTGTGCAGGAAATTTAGGAGGAAGCCGGAGACATCATTTCCTATTCTTTGTATGGCAGTCAACACTGCTGTAATTATAGCTGTGCGGTGTCGAGCCTTGTCGCTAGCGTGAAGAGAAAGTGCTTGTCAAGTGCAGTATGCATGCAAATCTAGGGCCTCACTTTTGCACAACACTCGGCGGGGTAATATCGTGGAGTGAAGCTATGGTGCACGAGGAAAAGTGGACCGGAGTTTAATTATATTCCAAGATCTTCCCTGTCAGGCCTAGATCCAAGCGGCCCTCTCTCTGGGGACCCCTCGCAACTCAGTGCAGAGGTCCACAGCTGGGCCAAGTCGTCGGCGAGCCTCCCTTAGGTCGACCCAGCTGCGGTTCTTCCCACACACCGCCGACCTCTTCAGAGATGTTGCGATAAACAAACGACCATCAGGAAGCGGCATATGGCTTGGGTCTACTGGGACGTACGATACAGAAACACAAGGCCCCCGCCGGAGCAGTGTGTCACTCGACAACTCTGAGAGTCTTTTTAGGAGATGCAACTAATTCCCGAGTTTGTGAATGTCGTTCAGCGAGTGCAAGCGTCACCTTGGAGGAACGACACAAGTCGGGAAAGACGAAAAGATAAAATGAAACGACGTCTTGGCAAACAAAACACTCGGTATTGTAGGAGAATATTAAACAATGATAAACAACATTCAAAATTTCAGAGGGAGTAAATTAAATGCACTTATCGCATTCAATTTTTTTATGAGAACGAGTCCAATGTGAGACCAGGTAGAATTATTGCAATCACTTTTACGCTGTCACCTTGACTCCATTTTTGGATGTTTAAAATGGTAGATGGTTCCTCTCTCGAGCTGCCAGCTGTTCTAGCATCGATCAATGAGTCTGAATGCGTTTACTTGACTCTCAGTGCCAGAGACCCCCGCCCACCGCCGTCAGAGCGAACAAAGAGAATGCTTTATGCAACGGGCGAGGTGCAGAGGAGGACAGCGTACCGACAACAAACAAAACCAGGCAACGTCGTGTCCGCGCTCTCTTCACGTTCAAAGAAGCACCGCTGCGCTACTGTACGGAGCCAAGCAAACCGAATTTCATCCGCTGTGAAAAATTTAGCGCCGCTGCGGCGTTATATCACCATCGGGGTTAATATCAAAGCTCCTCTGATGATTCTCTTTCTAGCGCTGACTCCCTATGACGCAACCTCGCACGTTCTGCACCGTACTCCGCGGGCGCCTCGCGGGCGCGGAGGAAAGATGGTGCAAGTTTCTGCGAGGATCCCTCCCCTCAGCCCTTCTTGATATAAAAACAAGGTCTCTTTATCTGACTTTTGATGCCATCGGTGTCAAAGTCATTTTTGTGCTGAGCCACATTGCAGTTTTGGTTGGAGTGCTGTCACTTGCACGAAATAGTCAGCGCTTGCTAGAAAATGACTGCAGCTCCTTCAATTATTTGACAGGCTACCTGGCCAGTTTCTGTTCCATTTTGGAGGGACGCTCAGTCCTGGTGTGCTATATTTCCTCCACTATGACTGTCTCCGCTGTGTTCCAAGGTTTATTGATATGCCTGGAAATTGTTTTGTACCCTTGTCCTGACTGATCCATTTGAACAAGGCCCCAGCTCTTACTGAGTCGCACACACATTCATATTCCAGCAGTCAGTTAGTTGCCTTCTTTGCATAAACCAATAATGTAATGGAGAGAAAGCGCTTCCCTGATGAACAGCCTCATGAATAATTGAAAATAATACCTCATCGCAAACTTTTTAACTCACTCCAATTACGCGTCTCGGAATAAAAGGACACACAAAATCATTGTTGCGTCCAAATTTAACCGAGTTGAATTAAATGAATGAAAGCAAATCCGCCTGTTTTTATCCATCCTGAGCCGTGATTGGTTGTGACCTGGCAACTGCGTGTGGCAAAATGGCCGCCCTCGTGAGATGGATAAAAACAAGTGCATTTTGCTTTTTAATTCATATTCCACAAACCCAATATTAATCAGAATGCTGTTTTTTGACAAGTAGGGGTGCCCACAACATATTGTAAAAACAAAATAAAAATGGGCCCCTCTTTAATTTTTGATCTTGCAAATGAGTGCCAGTTCTCCATCCACATCTTTGCATAGAATCATTCATTTGTGGCCAAGCGTCTTTGTGAGCGTGCTGCGGGACGGTCTGCCGGGACCTAATGGAGGTCATTCCACAGAAGGGGACAGTACATCAGCCGGACATTAATCGGCTGGCTCACCTTCACCATTGTCCCCTGTGGAAAGGATCGGAGGACGAGGGGTGGAAAAAGGCGGAGGGGAAAATCAGACGGTGAGCGATTAGGTTAATGAAAGAAGGGAAGGGAGCGATGGGATGGGAGGAAGGTGGCGCCTAAAGGCAAATAAGTTTAGAGGAGAGACGTGGGATGGAGGCACTGATTGGCAGAAGAGAAATAAGAGTCCAGGAACGCTGTCACAATGTCTGAGAGGATGACTTAAAACCTTCCACTTTAACCAGCCTGCCTGCTTCCTGACGCTTCTATCAAGCGCGGGAAGGTCAATGAAAGCCAGGCGCTATGGCACAAAAAGTCCATTTTACAGCTGTCTGGCTTTAGCGACTGTGATTTAAATGAAAAGCTCCTTTAAAGTGTCTTTTAAAAAGCGCCACAGAAACCTTGGACCTTGGCGCAAGTAGGCGGCGGCGGTGCAGCGAAAAAGTAGGACAAAAGGTGCTCATCGTGATTCACGCTAAGAACGATTGTGCGTATGAGCAAAGAACATTTAGTCGAGCAAAAGCAACCATTCATAGATTTTTATCAAAACTAGAGGCGCAAACATTAAATGCCAACTGATCGGCTATCAACTGATTTGATCACCGTGAGAAACGATTAATCGTCTGCTTGATTTTTAATTTTCCAAAACCTCGGAATTTCTGCCTCTCTCACATAATGAGAGCTGACATTCTGTATGTTTTAAGCTGACGGTTGACGCACGAGTTGGCTGAATATGGTTTGATAAATTAAGCTACTGATGCGTCATTTCACACATGGTGGCCGCCCTTCTTGACAATATGCTAGGCTGGGCTGAGAAAGGACACGTCAGATGCTTTCAATCGTTTTTGTTGGCATGCCAACCTGCTGGCGTGTGTGTTCTGCTGGAGATATTCATCGCCGCGGTGAGGCGCGGATGCAGTAGCGAGGCTCACGTTACGCCTGCCGACATTGTTTTTGGCCGTGAAAAAGTGCTGCATCTCCATGCAACACTTTCAATTAGTTACGGCGCCTGTGTCAAGTTTTTTTCCCAGAGCAATAAAACTTTTCAGCAGGCAAGGCTACGCTGCACAGTTTACCCTTCTGACATTAAACAATGTTGTGTTAGGTAATAGGAGAGGGAAATTTCTCACAGGTGATTTCAACTAACTGCAAAAAACTAGGAGATCTACAAATTATCTTTAGGAACCGGGTAAGAGAAAAAAATACATTACATATATTTATTATATAAATATATTTAAAAAATATATATAATCTACAAAATATATTATAATATATTACTGAAAATATATTACCGTGTTGGCCCGAATATAAGACGATGTTTTTTGCATTGAAATAAGACGGTGGAGGTCGTCCTACATTCGGGGTCTAGACATTATACCCATTCACTTGTGCGCAGCGGTAAGTTAAAGGTTGCTGGTATCGACTGAGTATGTTGCTGTGATCGTGTGCGTTTGACACAAAGTGAGTATATACATTTCATTGTTACTACTGTCCACTGTTGTGCCGTTTGTCCGATCGAGGTTCGCTTCATGTGCGCGCCGTTTGATTGACAGCCAGGCACACTCCTTTAAGTTTGCCTCGCATCGTACATGCATGACTACAGCCGTTACGCAGCGGAACGGCGACTAACGCTCGCCAGCAAATGTATTTTGGTGTCTCGATGACTTACGTTTGGTGTGTTGCCGAGAGTATTTCATTGATGGTTATTTAGTACAGCGGAACCGTTACGCACAGTTAGTTATGTAATGTGTGCCGTCTATTAGTGTCGTGTGACGTCAGAAGTTGAGCGTTGACTTATGTGCTGTATTTCTGTCTGTTGCAGAACCACACACACACAGTTGCAGAACCACACACACGCACACACACACACACACGCACACGCACACGCACACACACACACACGCACACACACACACACACGCACACACACACACACACACACACACACACACACACACACACACACACACACACACACACACACACACACACACACACACACACACACACACACACACACACACACACACACACACACACTTCATACAATAATCACACACACAAGAATCACATTAACACGACCAAAGATTCACCTATGTACACTACACACGCCTGCTCTCACCCCCCAACCCCCTATACAGTCCTCAAGCTCCCCAACAATAGCGGTAGCAGTTAGGGTTAGGGTTATTTTATTGTTTTTCTTATTCAGATTTGTTTCAAGACTTCAGTTACAGTTAGACTTGACTTTGATGGTTAATGCAGTTATTGCAATTTTGTTGTTTTGTCACAGTAGATTGGTTTATTTACATTTCAAAAACCAGAAGCCATTCATTTACAAATGTGATTGCACTTTAGTTTACATATTTAAAGGTTCAGATATTAAAATGTGATAGACAGTTTTTGCATGGTCTGAATGAGGCAAAATAACATGCTTTTTCTCTCGAATATATTGTTATAATCATTTGTTTCAGATGTAATCATTTTCTGTGTAAAAATTAAATTTGGTGTTCAAAAAGTCAGTTTTGTCGCAGGGCACACAGAGAAAAAAACAACTATTTCCATTCGCACTCACACCTAGGGACAATTTGGAGCGCTCAATTAGCCTACCAAGCATGTTTTTGGGAGGAAACTGGAGTGCCCGGAGTAAACCCACGCGGGCTCGGGGAGAACATGCAAACTCCACACAGGGAGGGCCGGAAGTGGAATCAAACCCGCACTTTCCTAACTGTGAGGCAGACGTGCTACCCAGTGCTCCACCGAGCCGCCGCGGGTGGATACAATAAGGTGAAATAATGATGAGGTTTAGTTCAGCGCTATTTTATTGAAGTGCAATATTTTTTTTTCTACGTGAGGCCAATCATTTGGCGAGTGAGCGTAGATGTCTTACAATGAGAGTTCAGTCTGCAGAAGTGAGGGAGATTATTGATCGGAATGGCAAACAAAACTGGCCAACGTTACCTTTCCTCCTCAACAGTGAATCTAAAAAAATAAAAATGATTTTGCAGGACTTTAAAACAGTTTAAAAAAGAGAAAATACATGTCTTACTCTTGTAGTTCAGAATTTGTGTTTCTGAACTGTGTCCCATTACGTATTTTCGAAAAAGGTCAATATTTTGTGCTCTATTACTTGTGGCCTGGATTGCACTTTTTGTTGACCTGTGCCGTCAACACAATAGAGCAATTTCTGGTGCTGCAGGTGTCCAATCATTCATCGAATCTGCTTGGTAGGTGCGCTGACCTCCCCCACGGTCATGGATTGCAAAGAGAACGAAGAAAAATCATTTTGATCATTTCTTTACCGGTATCACTCACATCGTGATTGGTTTGTCCACATCAGACATGCTGTTGATGTGAATTGAACACGGCTGACATGAAGCGGCCTTCTCGTCGCAGCTTCGAGCGCCACCTCCACGCACTTTATTTTCCGTTTTCTGACAACTGCTGAGACATTAGCCGTTTCCTTGACAATGTGATTTTTGAATGCTATGATGGGTCTGCCATCCTCTGGGTGGGAAGGGTCAGGTCAGGCCAGGTTGGCAACGTGATGCGAATTTATAAGTGGCCATTGTAAAGTATAGAGCGGCAATTTTACATGAAAAAAAATGAACATCTACAGCAAAACCACTTATTTCGAGTTCTGGGTAACAATGATTTTACCTCTGTGCTTACACGTGAAAGGTTTGAGCCTGAAGATATTTATTTTTGAAATATGAGACTATGGCGTGCGCATACGGAGGACTCTTAACATAATTATGGCTGCCCGAGGGTCTGAAATAATTGATTTTACCCATGCAAGCGACAAGAACACCAGATTCCTTTAAGAATAAATAGTCCATCTCGTGCCAATTACTCGCATCGACCGGACGGTGCACAATGATGAGAGAAAGATGCTTCTTTGGGGACTTTGAAGCCAGGCGAATCTACTTTGGTGTGAATGAAGGAGACGGGAGAGCTAGCGGAGGGTCAACAAACATACATACAACCCCCCCCCCCCCCCACCCGCTGAGAGGAACCATGCTGGGAGAGCAGCTCCCCCCGCCACAACCCTGCATTGTTTGACGAGGAAGAGTCAGGAGCTTATCATTATTGCCCTTGAAGACCTAGCTGCAAGGATCAATCTTTTACGTGGCGGGGCGTGTTCATATTTCACCCGGATGACAATAAAAGGTAATTAGCGTCAGGCCATACCCATTGGTCTCGCTTGTCTTCTAAATGATAGCATCTATTCCGTCTGGTGTTGGAAGCTGCAATGTTATTTTAAGAGCAAAGGAGAAGCCGACCTCCAAAAGTGAACGCAGAAGTGCGCTAGCATCGATCCGCCCAGCTGTATCAGAGATGCTAGTATGAAAATAAAATTACATTGGGAGGAGAAAGTATTGAGTGTGAGGTTAACCTGGGCGATATTGCCTTAAAATTCAGTCTCCTATTTTGTTTTTGCACAAAAATACGATTTCCGAATCGAAATAAATTTCCACGTGCTTTTGTGAGCTCTCAAACGCTAAAATAATATGCAGGGAACGCTAATCAATCAATATCAATTCATCGCCCTCAAAAAATTTAAATTGGACCTGCACTGTAAATCTAGTCTCATCTGACCCGGCATACGAGCTGTTGGCCACCTCAAGATGGAGGGCACTGTAGCCACCCCCAAACCCTCTCACTGGGCGTGATGACACGTGACCTTTGGATCTTGTCATCATCGCCCAGGCCTTTTCGCGCAGAAAAAAAAAATCCCTCGCATCGACACGTACGACCTTTTTCATCATCCCCCTCATCTCACCGTCCACGATGAGCCCGGAATGACAATTAGAGAGCGTAAGGGCGACCCAAAATGAGTGGAAATCAATAGAGGTGTCGAGCATCGTAATTATTTTTGCTAGCACGTTTTTAGGGTGATCAAATTGATGTACATGAATTCGATATGCATTTTTTTATTTACTGTGTTTACATCGTTAAATGAAGTTAACAGCTCAAAGTGTAATAAAAGTAGTTTGTACTTACCAGAAATGTGATTGGTCCATTTATCCTGCACACACACTGGCACAGATCAAAATTTTCTCCCAAAATTTCTCCAATTTTTGATTCCGATCCGTGTGATTCCATTTGTGATTTATTTTTTTTGACGCTCCATATTGTGTCTGTTGAGAGCAAGAGGAAAATTAGAATACATACAGCAGGTTGTTTTACTTTCAATATGCGTCCCTATCAGCAGGAGAAGAGAACATTATTGTCATAGTAAACAAATCACTTCATCTGAATTAGCTCTGCGAACAATGGTCGAGCTGCGGGTAGGGGGGGGGAAAAGAAAAAACAATTTAGAGGTGACGAACGTGCTGCGGATGCACAATGGATCCCATTGTCTTCATTCAGGAGCTTTGCAAATTAATTTCCAGCACACTTTTGTGACGGGATCGTTTCATTAGAAGAAATGACAAAGGTGAGTGTGTACTGCAATGACCTGAGGTCGAAAGGGAATGACATCAGATTATTTTCTTTTCGGTACAAACAACCTCCAAAGTACAACGTGCCTGAAATGATCTGGTGGAAAAAAGCCCTCAAGGGTAAAACGATTGTCCTCATGTAAGAGGTCGGCAAATCTCAAGAGATTTAGTGAGCGACAAATTGTCAAAATTCAGGCCCCGAAGCCAGTAAGACTTAGCGTCAAGAAATTTAGTCGGCATATCAATGATGACTATCCTTCATTAGTTTATTTCAGCTTACGCGGGTGTGGTAGACCTAATCAAGTGACATTACGACATAAATACCTAATTTAAAAGTGTTTGACACTCAAAGGTGGTTCATAACTTATGGTCTTGCCTTGAGATGAAAATTTTGAAAAGTGCTGACTAAATCAAGCAGTATGAAGCTGATATTATAAAACAAAACAAGTGTATTAATTGTCTCCATTATTGTGTGCTTTCATCGGGAAAAAACATCCCCTGAATAATTAGTTCCGCGGCCCTCAACATATTTTTTATGCCTCTGTAATTTTATATAGCCTTCAAAAAGTAACCTGGCACTAACTCAACTTTATAGGACACCGTCTAACAATATAATCAGCGCTGTGGAATCAGACAGAAATTAGCCGTGATTTACAAAGTGCAGATTGATGGCCTGCAGCAGCACTGAGGCACAAAGTGCAGAGAAGAGTCCAGTCTGGCTCTCGTGAGTGTGCGAAGCCTCCCAGTGGCCACAACTCAAGCGGCTCTTTCTTGTCCTTATCACATGATGCACATGTCTCAGCTGGGCACCAGCGGGCTCAGGACCTCCGATGGGGAGCGCTCGCTATGCGTGACGGCACCCGCTTACGAGCGCCTGCTTCCGGAGGGCGTGTGGAGAAATTATGGCGGCGCAGCTCAGATGGCGCTGGAGATTCATTGGCGCTGCGACTGTGAGAGCATGTGTCAAAACAATGACAGGACATATAAAAGATGCTCGGGTTTGATTTGCGCTGTCACAGAGGTATGGATTGACAATTATTGCGGTTATGCTGAGATGACAATTAAAAGTACAAATTTCTTTCCATGTATAATGCGCCCCCATGTATAATACACACCCTAAAAATGGCATGTCGATGCTGGAAAAAAGCCTGTACCATGTATAATACTCACCCAAATTTTGACTTTTTTTTTTTAAAGTCCCAATGATAGTCACACACGCATCTGGGTATGGTGAAATTTGTCCTCTGCATTTGACCCATCCCCGTGTGATTTGGATCCATCCCTTGGGGGAGAGGGGAGCAGTGAGCAGCAGCGGCGCCGCGCCCGGGAATCATTTGGTGATCTAACCCCCCAATTCCAACCCTTAATGCTGAGTGCCAAGCAGGGAGGCAATGGGTCCCATTTTAATAGTCTTTGGTATGACCCGGCCGGGTTACTTAAGTCTGTAAACGTAAAATTATTTCAGAAAAAAGATCATCTTTGGGAACAACCGGATGTTATTCTGCCGGTCAGTATCACTGCGCATGCAGTAGCAAACTCGATAGCGAAGAAATATGTGAGACTCTCAACGGGATCACCAATATTTGAGTGATGTTCCAGTTATTTATCACAATTAGTTTACCAAGTCTGTGTTCCTCCAATAAACCCTGGTCCAAGCTGCACATAAATAAATTGTACCCATGTATAATGCGCACCCCAGATTTTAGGACAATAAATCAGTTAAATGTTGCGCATTATACATGGAAAAAAACGGTAAAAAAGGGGATTTTTTTTTTTTTTTTAAAGTTGCCTGTAGTGCTCTACAAAAAATTACTCCGAACCAGTAGGTGGCAATGTCATTTGCAATTAAATTAGCTAATCTGGCCATTATACCCAATTCTCATGTGGGGAATTCCCTCAAAGCAGTTGATTAAAAACCAAGCAAAGGAATTCTAAAATCCCCCAAATGGGTGCTATTTCCTGTTAAGTTTCACAACAAAACCCAGGCCAATCTTACCTCCACCCCACCATACAACAATGTTGACCAAAGGATTTTGCATTTTCCCCGGTGATGTCATTCAATCACATTAGCCAAACAGTCCCATTAACCGCAGCCTGCAGGTGTTGATAGCTCCCAGACAGGCCCTATTTATTTCATTCCATTGATCAAGCGTCGAGCGGCGCTAATGCAACATGTCACGTTTTGCCTGAACGACTTTGACAAAGCTGGCAGAACTGAAGTGATGCCGTTTGACGGACGCCGACAAGCACCCCCCCCTACCACACACACACACACACTATCCGCCGCCACCGCCCCTCATTGCAGAAGCATTAGCAGCCCATTAGCATTCTGTGACATTTCCCCATCCATCCGGAGGGGGAAAAAAAAGAAGCACCGGTGGCCCCCTGTAAACACAGCGCTGCGGCAAAGAGAAAAGAGAATAAGAGCGTAATGTAAAATGGCATTGTTCAGCTGGTCAGACACCAGGTGTGCATTCTAATGCAGAGCCTGAGGTCAAGCTTGCCACGGCTGAAACAGAGGACGAAGGGCTTTGGAGAAGGGGACGATAAGAGGGCGGACAAATGGGGCCGGGAGCCGTGTGATTCAGAGCGCCGGGGACTTTTAAAAGGCCACAAGCTACTAAAGGTTATCAGACGCGGCAACAATCTGAATTTTTTATGCCGTTGGGTTGGGATGATGGTGAGGGGGGGCACCTTATTATCCACACATAAAGGAGGTGGGTCACGCGTGATAAAACGAGCGCGTACAAAAGGCCACACTAGCAAAGTTTACGGGAGCACTGTGAAATCTCTTTAAGCGGCGACAATGTTTGCATTTTGCACGCACCGCCTTTTTTCTCTCCACTTTGATAAATGCGCTCCACTTTACTTGCAGCTATTGCTATATAATGGAACAAATGCAGTAATGTGGCATTTACGCTTCTTTTGCGAACAAAAGATCAAGACGAGGATTACATCCTTTGTGAAGGGCAAAATGTATGTATTAATTCCCAGCATGCACCCCGCGGACAGAAAAATAGGCCCGCTAAGCATTCTTTACTTACTGTGAACCTCAATCATTAATCAAGTTAATATTTTTGCAACTACACTATTTTACAATGATACTAGTTGAAGAGGTCAATAGTTCTGGGACTCTGCGTAAAGGGTTGAGAACCATTGGATAAATTATAGAGTGGGTTTGTGGATGGTGAGGTGATATTCAATTTTGGCTCGCAATATTAATACTGTAAATTTGAATTAATATGCAACAGCAGCTTTGTACGAACGTGAGCACATTAAGTGACGTGAGTGACTGGGAACTGGCACCAGCGCACACTCCAAGTCGCCTCAAGAGTTGCCTGAGGCTAACTGGATCAATGTTGACAAATGCAGCATCTCACAAAACAATCACTAGCTTGAGTTGTTTCCTCAGGGCCAGGGGACTGAACTAAAAATTGAAGTGCTACACATTCCTCAATGATAAAAAAAGGTAACAACGCACCTTGTGGACGTTCTGGTAGGAAGTGGCCTCGGGAATGAAGACACCTTGGGGTTGAGAAAAGGGCCCATTAGGTCTGCAGCAAGGTCCCAGAAATTTTCATTTGTGCTTGTCATATTTTTAATAAATATTTTGTTTTCTGTTGGCCACAGTAAGCTAAAGCCACGGCAGTGAACCATAGGAGGTGATTTATTCAAGGTAGGCCGACGCTGGGTTGTTGATGCAAATGTAGAATAAATTCTCGATATTTGATATTTATGTATAAGCATGAGCAGTTATGATATAATGCATGCGTAATTAGTGAGCATGAGAAGTGAGCGTAAACAAGCACTCGCTCAAGCGTGTGAGCAACGCAACTGGCGCCCCCCCGAGAGCCCGATGCTGCTACGATTGATATCACCTTCGTGTCTACTGCAAGATTCGATCATCACGCTGGGATGGGGCTCGTTAATATTTACGAGGGCGGCGGAAGCGGTGCGAGTAAACCGGGTTTGGGTTGAGGTTATGACAGACGTCATCATCCATCATCACCAATGAGTACCACTTCCTTCCTCCTCCACAACCCATGCTAAAATAATCCAGCACCCACAGTGCAAAAAAACCCCAACTCATTTTAGCATAATGTTAAAATACTTGCTGACGGCTTGAGTCGGACTTAAAGGGGGAGTTTGCCGCGCTAACTGTTAGCAAGGGTTGAAGGTAGCCTCAGTTCACTATTTCCTCCCCCATTTGAGTCTTTGACCCCAAAAATGGCCCTCATTCGCAAACATGGCAACTGATAATAAAATGTGATTGTGAAAGTGCCTAGCCATGATAAAAAGTCACAGAGAATGAAGTCAACTAAATATTCTCACCTGGTTTGGGTCCCTTTTTGTTTTCTGTTTTGAGCAATTGATTGCAATGCACCTTTGTCAGCTGCGCCTTCTTGCTCAGATTTTTTTGACGAAGAAACACTGGAAATATTTTTTTTTCACTTATTTCATTTTTGTACTACTGTCAGATTGTATGGTATTTTTTTTTAATAAAACGTGACAGTGTCAAGTGTTTTTTCTTTGTTGAAAACCCATGAAAATTTAATCTGTGTTTTGCTTATCATTGTGAAAAGACAAACAACTTTTCCAGCTCCAACAAATGCATCCCACATAGCATATCAAACATTTGTTTTCTTTATTTTCTTTCATTAGTTGCAGGTATGGCACTAAAAAGGGTGATGAGTTCAAAGGAACGCGGTGGAAAATAAGCCCTATCGTATAAATACTGAGCAAATAACAGAGAAGAATGATAATTGGATATTACAGTCTGTTGGCAAGAAACAAGATGAATAGGAAGAAGCACAACTGAGACACACCAAATTTATTTGATATATCCCGCATGGCCAAGAGCATCCTTGCGTTGAAGACTTTTCTGCAAAAAAAAAACACCCCACCAAGAAACAAATAAATAAATCACAGTGATGGCTAATTCTTTCGAATGCAACACTCGAGCGTGGGTGATAATTGTTGGATACCAGATGCACACGAGTGGATAGTTACACTGAGAGGCTGGGCAGGGAAAAAAAGTAGCATAATGAATGGCACAGTGTGGCTCAGCCCTTTTTGAGGTTGATAAGGAAACAAGGGAAATGTTGGCACTGTTCCCTTTTTGAGTCCCTCGCTCAGAATGAAATGCTAAGAATCGGGCTAATATCTCTTTTTTCCTCCTCAAAGCGGATTAGGCAATATAAAGATTTGACCCATTTATGACGTTTAATGGCGGCCATCTTGACACAAGCTTCACAGACTTTCCATCTAATTAGCATTTGTATTATATAAATATACTTACTTAGATTTACTACTACTTTTTATCAACACCATGTCCTCTCTAAAAACAATCCGGTCAAAAATAACCAAATCTGGGCTAAAAAGGGACCGCCCCAACTTTTTTAATTTATTTAAACCAAACCCTAAAATGTCTTTTTTCAGCCAATATTGGATTATTTTTTACGCAACTGTTTTTAGAGTGTACTGCGAGTGGAGGAATGTCGTCAAACTTTGATGACTTTTAGGCCTCGCCATCAATCAAGTCCCCTGGAAAGTTAGAAAGAACAAAAATAGCCCTTGGCAAAGTTCACCAATCGACCGGAAATTCGATGGACGTCTGTCAAGACAGGATGCGCAAAAAAGTCCAGAACCACATTGGAAGGGAAGCAGCCATCTTGGCCCAATTCCAGAGCTCATATTTTAACAAAGTCACTCTCGGAAGCAGGAATGATGCTAAATTCAGACTTTTTTTAAGTGCGCCGCTTTCTAGAGGAAAATTTTATTTAACTTTTGGCTTTAGTTTGCCTCCAAAACTTGATATCATAATGATAGCATAAGCACCAAGTACCTCTCCTAACAAAATTATGATTATTAATTCATCAAAGACAAAACTCTGAGAGAATGTTAAATAGCACGGCGTCCTTATTCGTTCCCTTCACCGTCAATAGCCCTAATATTTAATTAACTCGTCCAAATTATCTCGCGCTGAGGAAACGATCGAAGCGTGCCGAACGAAGCGCCTTCGCGAGGAAAGCACTATTCCTGTCTGCAGGAGCGCATCCCTCCGCCCACCAACCAGATGGCAACCGTGCAACACAAAATCAATTTTCTGCAGAGCTACAAGAAGAAAAAAAAGCAATTTCCACTTTATATCGCGACCGGTGCACGCACCTGACCCCAAGAGCACATCGACAACGTTCAGCGTTGGTGTGGATTCTAAAGACGCATGATGAAGCGTCTTGTTTTTGTTGTTGTTTTTTTTGCTGTCATCCGGTCGTTGTTTTGTAAGCCGAGCAGCGCGTAGTGGTGAAATGCCGCGGGCTCAGGCGAAACACTGTACCGCTCTCCCTGGTTGAGGAGGGAAGAAAAATGTGAGCATTTGACATAAATGGCAAAACCCAAGCGATGTCGAAACTACCACTTGAGTCGATGAGCATTTCACAAACATGGACTTGTATTCCAACAGTAACAGTATGTTTAAAAGATTTCAAATTATGAACATGAATACCATCACTGTGACTAAAAAAACAACAGAAGGATGCCCATCATTCTGCTTTGTTTTGCTCAGGATATTTATCATCATATCAGGTTCTTGCTGCGCTATGTCTCAGCAAATTCGAGCTTCTGCTGGGTTACATTTGCTCAACACACATACAATCGGCCACCTCGAAAGCCATTCAGTGAGAATTTACTGGACACAATTTGGAGTTGAAGATCGCCATGACAAACCTGGAAAAAAAAAGATGGCGTCAGGAAACAAAGAACAGGGAGGGGTCCTCGGCTTACAATGATCCGTCCCACTTTTTGAGGTTACAAAAGGGGCACAAATTTGACCTAGTTACCTTTATACTTACTATTTTTTTTAATTGTTGGACATTTGGCACCTAAAAGTGTTAAATATTAAGCATGGGTTACTAGCACTTGTTGGTAAAAAAATTTAAGATAGGGAGCCGCCATTGTCAACCGAGGACCCGCGATGCCAAATAAAACTAGCTTAGGCCTAGGCTGAATGAACAATTTTCTAAACTTAAAAAAAACTTGTAGCATGAACTCCTAATAAATGCAGATTTGTGCGGAGAAATATTAAAAAAATAATAATGTTGTGCTTCCCTGATCCCAACATAAAACACTGATCATAAACCTCTTCCATAGAGATTCTTTAACATTTACAAGTTATACAACGTACAGGATCGGCATCATTTGTAACGCTTCCATCTGCTTGGAAATGCAAGAGACACGAAAGAGAAGGGGGGGAAAAAAACAAGACAAGTCCTCAAAGCATTTGTCATAAACAACGATGAACAGAAAATTTGTCATTTTCTTTGTTTTTTTTTGTTTGGATTTTTTGTTGTTTTTACAATACATTTCTTAAACACCCCCCCCAGCTGGTTAAGGTTATGGTCTCAGGTAGATCGTCCACAGTCAAATTTTCACAGTTTCTGTAAAAGCAGAGAAACATTCTCGCTTGAGTAATAAAATATCAAGACTATTATCAACATTATTATCATTATTATTCAGATTTTTTTCGTGTTCTGGTAGCCTTGTCGTAGAAATGGCGGCGGAGAGGAGCAGTTCGCTCAAAGTCCCTCTGATTTTGGATTATTTATTTTTTAAAAAAAGACTACCTCAGTTGGGTAGTCAATCCAAGGACTGTCTTTATCCATTGAAAAAATATCCATCGCCTGCATTTTCTTGTTTAGTTCCCAAGCCTGCGGTCTAGCAAATGGTTCTTAGCCTACAAGACCTGATACCCCCTCAGCACTTGTGTGGGGATGGGAGAGAAGGAGGAGGGGGGGGGGCAAAAGAGAGACGCGTGTAGAAAATAGCCCATCAGACGAAGAGTGGACATGTGTGTTCGATGTTGCGCGACAGCCGGGCTCGAGATTCCGCGTTGTAATCTTGAAGGCACTTTGTTTCATGGCAGAAAGAAAAGTGGCTTCTTCTTCATCTCCGGCGGACCAACTCGACTCTGTCAGGCCTCGCTCATCGGACCGTCGTCCCGTAATCAATCATGTCCTGGACTTGTCGACCTTTTGCTTTTTTTTTTTTTTTTTTTTGTCTTCACCCGCCGCCCTGTAGTCTAGCTGTCTATTTGCCTATTTTCCTTTTTGTTCTGCCATTGTACCATCGGTTGGCCACTTGGACATATGGGCACAGTGTAAAAAGTACATAGGCAGCCATGGGGGGGAATCTTAAAGTGGACAGAACAAAACGTTGCCAGAGGTCTTGATTTTCTTCAGAAGAGCACCAAGCAGCTAAAAGAACAAAAAGGAGGCCGGTGGGGAAAAAAAAAAATCAAGCTATTGGCATCTGGTGCGAGGAAAATGAAGATAAAGATACACAGAGAAAGGTCTGATTCAATTTCCCCCCTTCAAAAGTCAGCAGCATTTATATTCTGCCACCTTGCAAAGATATATATATATATATATATATAATTTTTTTTCCCGTATAACTTCATAAAACTGTTTTTGTGCTTTACAAACTGCCCCTCCTTCGATGCACCGCCAAAGTTTACTCTTTGTGCTCGTCAAGAGAGTCCCGCACCGAGGAGAGCTGCACTGTCCATTTTGTTTGTCTTCACATCTCTATTATTACTTTTCTTCAGATTTTTTTTCTTAATTCACAGTTTGATGTCTTCATTTCTGTCCCTATGCGGTCCACCTGGTTGGATGGGGAGGGGGGGACCGTCGCCGCTTTCGTGATGCGTGAATCTTTGGTGACGGGATGCCGAGGGTACAGCTCACAGACGGCGGGTCAGAAGGTCGACCTCTGAGACGACGGCCGGAGGGGTCACCTCTGGGCTCCCAAGAGGGTCATCGCCACGGTGACGCACAGCAGCCATATATGCAGGGATGTAGACTGAGCAACAGCACTGAGGTCTGTAAGGGGGTAAAAAATTCTGTCATGGTTTATCAACAGATGAATTGGAACTTTACATGTCTCAAGAAAATCCAAGAAGCCGTTTTTTTTTTTTTGGCGGGTGACGACCTGCAAGCGAAACCCAAACCCCCTTGGAATGGACTTTTGCATTTGCCGCACAGGTGGCATTGATCTTGCGATGATCCCCCTTCAGGCAAGATGAACCCCCCGCCAGCCCGCCAGGTCCGACCCGACCTGTTCTCCATTAACAGCAATCAGCCGCAAGTCACGTTCCGTCAAGAGCGCATTAGCTATTCCACTAACGTTCTTCTCCTTTACCTCTCGTCGAGTCATGTAAGATTCATCACAGCCAGATTGAATTTTATATATTCATGGTGTCGTCGCCACTGCGTCTCCGAGGGCTGACGACCGCACCACCCACCACCCCCCCCCCCCGGCCCCCCCCCGGAGTGAATTTATAAAAAATACCTTCAATAATGATAGATCATAAAATAAATACGCCGCGTCGACTCGAAATTGCAAAATGATTTCCTCCCACAATGAATGAAACGAGACGAGTAGCCTCATTTTTCCATATGAATTGTTAAACAACGGGCCATGTGAGGGTTTGAGATGTTCTCATGGAGAGAAAGCTCCTCGGAACAGAAGGAAGCAAGATTCAATCAGACCAACGGCATCACTTCTGCCTGCCCCAGATTACCTCTTCAATTTCAGACTATTTTCTGTGCCCTACTTTTTTTTTTTTTTTCTAGTCCATTTGTTCATATTGTCCCCTCGCTCTGCCTTTGCGGCCGTCCTTTATATGATTACAACACTGTTGCTACAGCAACCGGCTAATTTTTCTCCCAAACTCGATGCCAGACGAAGGCTGACAAATGTTTGAGACACTTGGAGATGTTTTGGTATTTTTACGGAGGGTCGGTTGGCGCAACTCACTGGGCGGGGGGTCTCGACACTCCCCTTCCTCCAACGTGACATCATCGATGGCGATGTCGCCCTCGATGCCTGGTCCTCGGATTCCCTCGAGTACCACCTGGAAAAATTCAAGTGTGGAACTGAAATGTAACGCGGTGAGTGTCGACAAACTTCTTGAGTCATACAGGGAGGAGCTAAGTGTAGCCTGGGTAGTTAGCGCAAGTGTGATAGCCTTTAATGATTTGTTCTGTCACTTATTTTTCAAATCAACTGAGGTGTGTAAAAGGTATTTAATAAAATGGCAGAACAAGTTCTTACTTGAAATGATGCTGTTGGATGGACACTGACTTTGGCCTGCTTCCAGCGCTCCCCTTGGTTACCGCTTAGCGACCACACTGGGCCATCTGAGCTGGTGAGGCCTTTTTGCTTCAATAAGGCGTTTAGCGTCCCTGGTGGGGGTGGGGGGAAAGTGTTCTTATAAATCATGAACAATGTGACAATTTATTGTGTTATATCACAACAGTTAACCATCTTGTTTGAATTCGAGTCACGGCAAGAGTTTTGAACAGATATCTACCACACAAACAACAACAACAATCAGAGCTGTTAAATCCTGACTAGACAATGATATGGCTTCTCGGCTCATTAATGACACTGTAACATTCTTCAGCAGCGCCTCCCGGCCTTTCAGACCTTTTACGCATTTTCATTTTGCTCAGATAGTCACCTTTGTCACGCATGCATTTTCAATTCATACCGACATTCAAAGCCCAGTCGAGAAGGTCAAACTCGAGATCTGCCTAGTGATACATTTTTAAGTCGGGGCTCTCAGTGCTCACATAAATTATTCCCCACCTCATGAAATTATCACAATGTTAAAAGTTTTTAAAAAGAACCTGAAATTAACTTCTTGCACAACTAGTGACACATGGCCAGTATGCCACTGTCTCTGGCTTTCAGACAAACTTCTTAGATAAATTAAGACAAACCTTAAACGTTGACTCATGATACATTTGACACAGTGCAACACTTGTCACGATACGGCATCATCGGCTTTCCGTGAAATGTCAGTCAGTCAGGCGTGCTCTGACACAAGCCGGCATGTTTAGACTTTGCTAAGCTCGCCTGATTGTCAGTCTCTCAAGTCTGTCTCTGAGTTCGGGATGTGTATTATTGGAGCAGATTCCTGTGAGTCAGAAAGGATGACAAAAAAAAATCACACTAGGATATTGTCTGGCTAAGACGCCGTCCCTTCAGCGAGACCTCTTGTCTGGCGCCGGGCTTTGATCGGCAATGACGACACTGAGTGCAACCGCATTAGCCCGCACTGAAAGCGCACTGATTGCGCGAGTTCACTTTTGTCTCTGACAAGTCGGAGGGAGAGCGCGGCATGACAGCAGAACCTGGCAACGTTCTACTATACGTTCCTGGGTCTTGATCACAGAGGTACCACCCTCCTTGCTTCCGTCCTGGCTGGTGGTTGAGGTCAGACCTCTCCTCTGCGCTTCACCACAGGCTTAATCCCATCAAGCCACGCGGGCACGGGCACCACGGCCCACGGGCCAACTTTGATGTGCGCCGAGCTAAACGAAGCATGACCCTAATCTCAGGTAAGCCGCTGCGCCAGCTAACGATAGAGGAGTTTCTTTCCGAGCTTTCCTGACTCGCCTTTCATCAGCAGTGTTGCAACCTGGAGCGCTGCCAAGACGCAAATTGAGTCAACCGCACGACCCCCTAATAGCATCTAAAAATTTCATAGCGACACAGCTACAGTAGACTAGGACTCGGTTTATGACAGTCTGGAGCAGTTTGGAGGTTATGAATGGCACGCTACTTTCTGCGGCAGCATAAAAATACGTGTTCAGTCATGTCATCATCTGATTGGTTGAAATCGTTTTTGTGTTTTTGCACACCCAAATCCAGTTGTACTGCAGTGCGCATTTTGCTCTTCAACTTTGTAATGTCATGTTTATTTGTTTCCAAGGTACTAGGACGTTATGGATAGGTCAGCGTGCTCCATCTTGTTACTGTGAATAATGCTTTATTTTGGTTTCATCTGTTTGGGGAACCATTTCCCAGATGGTCTGGCCCGGTCTTTGTTCTCTTTGGCAAAGATCAGTCATGAAGTGGCGGTCTTGCACTGATGCCAATAATTGAAGTCACAACTCTGTAGTTGCACAAAGCTTTTTCACATCTAAGTCTGCAGGATGGGGGTTTTCTCACACCTATCATGCCAAGAACCTCTTTCCCGACCTGAGAGGCGAGTACGAAATGGAGCGTAGCCGCAGAAGATCTGAGCCGGGTTTCACGTCCTTGACATTTAGCCCATTCATCATAACACGGCGCAGTCCGGGCACGGGCTTCGCCACAGACGAGCAAAGCGGGCAAGCAGGCGAGCGAGAATCTGGCTGGTGATCAATTTGAGCAAATTGGAAATGTCACGGCCTACTCATCCTCGGCAGGGGGCCCGGAGGAGTTGCCTTCTCTCTTTCCCAGCCCTTCCTTACAACTTTCCAGATGTTCACTCCGGACCTTTGACCTCCATAGTCGCACCTGTCCTTACCCCTAAGGTCAGCCGGACAAAGGAAGTAACCTGCGATTTCGGAACGCCGTTTTGTACTATTGATGGCCGTGGAACTCGTGGGTGAGGAGTCACTTGTACGTGGAACAGAAGGTTGGGGGGAAGTGAAACAGGTGGAGGGTGGTGATGGCAGTGATGCCGTTCGCGTCTCTCCAGACTACGGAGCTAAACGCTGCCAAATACTTGCTGCCAGCGTCTTATCGAGGGAGAGGAGCGCAGACGTCAGCCCAGCAGTTCACAACAAAGCTCCTCCGCTGTATCCTGTGCCATTGTTACAGGTGCTGTCTTTTTTTCATTTTTCATATTAATTTTATACCTGATAAACTCAAATTCATTTTCTGCACAAGTAGTAATGCAAGTTAACCTTTTAAGAGTTGACCGCTGTTCCCAGTCTGGCAATTTCCCCCATGGACCGGATTTCCACATGAAACTGGCTTGAAAATGAACTGACAAGACTTCATTTTCTGGTTTGTTAAGCCTAGAAATGTCAGAGGTTATGGTCTATAACTCGGCAACACCAACAGCATTAGTGCAAAAAGCCGTCCCGTGGGTTGATAAAAACACCTGGTGGCTTTGGCACTGGTGAACAAAGGCCAAGCCAACAGCGGCGCAGGAGACATTGAACTGGGAAAAGGTTTTCTACTCCCCCCCTCCCCTACCTTCCTGACTGAACCATCACAAGACACATAATGCATGATTACACCTGTAATCTGCGCAAAGCTGCGAGCGGTTATGAGAGGTGCTCACTGGCTTAAACTGGCTGCGGTAATAATGTCAATCCTTTCCCCGCCATTGTACTTGCATCCCGGCTAGTCCGCGCCTTAAGCTCTGGGGAGGTTTTACATTTTTATTGCTCGGTGTAAAATACACCGTAAAGCTACTGCATTTCGGGTGGACGCTCGCGTAGAGCCTGGGAGGGGGGGGGGGGGTTGGTTTCACCCAAACGTTACAACCCGAGTACTGTTAAGTGAAATCCATAAATGAATCACTGCACATATATATGTATATACGTATATATACATATATGTATATTTATATATATGTATATACGTATATATATATATATATATATATACGTATATATACATATATACATACATATATATATACGTATATATACATATATATACATATATATATATACATATATATATACATATATATACATACATACATATATATATATATATATATATATATATATATATATATATATATATATATATATATATATATATATATATATATATATATATATATATATATATATATGTGTATGTGCGCGTGTGTGTGTGTGTTGGATTTTGCTGTATATGAGCCTGCAGATAATTTTGCAGCATTGTATTCGATCATTGAAATTTTGTTCTATGTATGATCTAGTCTCACTCGCACACACAAAAACACACACACGCATCCAAACATCACAGTGTTTGTGGTGGGCATATTGGGGCCCTGGCGGACCAAGTTGAAGTGGCTGACAAAAAGCCGGAAGAATGCTCGCTCGACAGCTTTGCCACCTTCAAATTGTTCGTACATGGTTGTTATCTACATTCTACGGGGGGGGGGGGGTTAAGGTTGAGCGCCCACTTTTAAAAGGTTGTGCAAACCAGAGATATCCAGTAAAATATCTTGAGCCGGCACAACCCGACAGCCACACAAAAATCCTCTTAACAGCGGCCTTGAGTGGATGGCAAAGCAATGAGAAAATCGCCGTTGCCTGCAAGAAGGCAACCCCGCCTCCCAAGTCTTTCGTCAAACAAACAACCGCTCCAACACGACAGAAACCGGCATACGGGCGCACGCTATTGTGCGAGATGCGCAGGTGGCGGATCGCTTCAGGTTCAAGTGCATTCATCCGTCAATTCACCCCTCAAGGCCGCCGTGACGGCTCACACATGGTGAATAACGTTTGTGGTGCCGTTTCCTCATTAATTGTGTTTATACAGACTGGAATGATAATTAAGGTGCGAGGAGCCGTGAAGCTGGCTACCACATACGTACGTTAGGCCGGTCAGGGACACTTTGGAATATTCGTAGGGGAGGCGTGTTCTCTTACCTATGTGTTTCCCATACATGTGGTAGAAGAAGCCGAAGCAGTAGGCCGGCGGGTTGCTGATGCCGTAGGGGCTCTTGGGGGCAATGTTGAAATACGGACTGACCAGGCGCGCCTGATCCCCTTCCTTCCTCGGCCTGGACGTTTCGATGTACATGTAGAAACCTTTGTAGAGCAACAGAGCAAACTCCGAATTAAGACAAATACTTCTCTCATCTTTCCTGTAACGAGAGCCTCTGTTAGAAAGGTTTGCAAGTTTGCTGCCATTACCGATCACAGGCAGCCATGACAACAGTCTAGCCAGCAGCTCCCCCCTCCTGACAGCCA
Source organism: Syngnathus typhle (assembly GCF_033458585.1). Lineage (NCBI taxonomy): Eukaryota > Metazoa > Chordata > Actinopteri > Syngnathiformes > Syngnathidae > Syngnathus > Syngnathus typhle. The sequence goes on along the minus strand of NC_083759.1, from coordinate 6,850,711 downwards.
AAAATGGAATATCTCTTTGGGCTGAATCTCAGATAATTATTCTCAAACAGGAACAGGGACCAGTAATGAAAAGCTGGACATTTTGAGACCGTTAGGTGATTAGAGCCAATGCATTATTTACTGCTTCGGCTGCTGCTGCTGGTGGAGTTGCGCAGAATTTCAAAGTCCCGTCATGGATACGTTACCTCATATCCTCCATTTTGCGACTCCACTGTTGAATACCTGATGATGAACACGCCGCATGCTAAAGCGGAATATTTATATTGTGAATATTTTAGAAATCCAAACAAAATGGCAGCAAAGCTAGTTTGGGTGGCAAAGGTTATGCTCACCCTGCTTGGAGCCGGCGCGGTCGCCGCTGGGCCCCGTGTTGGGTGTGTACTTGGTGTCGCGGGTGGCGGCGCTGTGCCGCGTCCAATCAAAGTCATCGTTCTTGTCCTGGGTGAACATGCAGATGGGCTCCTCCTCGAAGCTGCAGTGGAACTCTCCTGACAAGAGTTACAAACGTACAGTCAGTGTGTGTGTAGTGTATATTCATGAGACCTGCGGCCAGAATGTGTGTGTCTCAGGGGGATCTACAACAGCAAAGCCCTAATTATGCCACCCGATGTAATGAACAGATTTTTAAATTAAGACGTGAACTTGGGCTGACTGCGACGTTGGCAAGCTCACGTGGGTGGCTTTCCTTGAGAACGAAGCGCTCACAATGGAGGGATTTGCCGCTGCAGCTTGGTTTGCCGCACCACAAAGGCGCCACATGACTTGGACTGTATTCATACGTGCGTGTGTGTGTGTGTGTGTGTGTACAACTGCACAGAAATCATGATGGATTGTACTCAGTCACAAGCACACAGCTTCTAATTATGTAAGTGCAGTTCTTGTTTAAATTGATTTCAAATTCTAGGGAGCTTTAGAGTGCCTCATTGTTGGCTACAAGTTTGTGCGCATTACTCAGAGAGAGGGAGGGGAAAAGTCCAGAATCACATAAAATAGAAAGTTAATTTAAGAATCAATGAAGTCAAATAATTTTAATGGAAGTGTGATGTTAAAGCTGGCCACGCACACACAAGTTAGGACTTTTCTATTGGCAACTCTGTAAATTTACATAGCTTGAATTAAAAGTAGCTGTTGATAATGGTAACAACGGTAAACGACCAAGCGGAGGACACGTTGTGCCCGGCGGTACCCTCAAAAGAAGCAGCATTTAACATTCAGCGGCTGGTTCTGCTAAATATTCAGTGATGTATTAAAAACATAGCTGCCAACCATTTGCTTAGTTCCGACCTTGAGCCAAGCGGCGTGGGCAGACGTTAGTCAGGTGAGTTGGGTGGGCGAAAGGAAGAGCGAGCTGAAAGTCGTCGAGCGCCGGGTCAGGAGGATGCCGGCACCTCTCACCTGCTCGAGGGTGGGTGCGCTGTTTTTTAAAATAAAGCTCCGGCCCCAGGAGGGTTCTTGTTTGGATTAAATGATTACGGATGCGCCTCCATCCATTTTACGAACACCACCCCAAAGCCAGGAGGAGTTAGATTGAGATTTGGAAGAAGAAAAACGAAACAGGAAGTAGTTCTTTTTTTTTTTCACGTACACTGTGAGATGTTAAATTTGTTAGTTTGGTAAAAAGCAGAATGTGTTTCGTGAAAACACATAACCAGACAGCCGTTCACATTCTGAGTGGGACTTGAACTGACGGAGATGACTTTAGGGAATTCTATAGTGATTAAACGTGTTTGTCATTTCTTGTCTGGAAAAATAAAAGAGCCCATATAAATATGAATAAATATTCCCAGCAGTGCGGTGCAGCTCCACTCTCTCAATCACTTTAAGTGTGCGCTTTTGGAAAGTTGAGAGCAACAATGAGGAACGCCATTAAGTGGGTGTAAACACTCACACATACAAATCACCCGGCAGCGTTCCCGTCAATATATATGGCTGGCAGGAAATGTTTTGGGCGCGTGATTGCTATGTGCGGGTGATAATGGGTGAAACTTCATACTTACTTAGGTGAGGGTTGATGGGAGCTGCAGAAGACAGAAGCAAAAGAGGCATTAGGAAAGCGTCAATGTGATGACTTCATGGACTGTAGTAGGCGTGTTACATATGTGTAAGATCTTCCACATTTTGTAACATCCGCCGGGGGACATGCAAGGGCATTACAGTGACGTAATTGCTTTTATGTTTTTTGACTTTACACAATAAGTTGGGGCATTTCTAAGTTATTGTGTTTCCAATGAGGGAAAAATGTCTGTCAGCCACTTTGGACAACTTTAATAGGATTTTTCTTTCTCAGAAATGCTTTTAGCTCAAGGTGACTCCCATTTGGAGCACTAAGCCCATTTCATACATCTGCTAGAACATCAAAATGATTCGACATTGTGTTCGCTAAACACATTCAATTCTTCGCTCGTTCTTTCTGACCCCACGGTAAATAACATTGGCGGCCATTTTAAAGGCGCCGTTAGAAAGGTGGAGACTTCTGCAACCAGTCGTTTTTTTCTGCAAAAAAAAAACAAAAACGAAAAAAACCCATGTTTTCCTGGCAGGGCAAACAGCGTTTAACCTGCCAGGAAGATTCATGAGCATTTTCCAATGATCGATGGCTGACTGGCCAAATAGATGTGATGCAGCAGCTCGAGCGCAAAACTACGTAGCCGCATGATTTATGGACGCTCCCCTGCCGCGAAAGAAAAAGAGGGAGGGCTGGGGATTGATTAGAATCCAAACAATTAAAGCCGGTAATAACAAATCACCCCCACAAAGGAAAAGTTGTCTCCTTACGCCCGTCGAGACAAGGAGTGGATGCTGAGCTACTGTCCCTAATGAAGTGTCCGGCGAGTGCCGCAACTGTGGGCGTGCGCTTTCCTTCTAAATGCTTTAATAATCTTTTATGCTGCCAATCCAAACCACAGTGGACTGTGCAGAATGAATAGCACTGCAGCATAGCGAGTGTGTGCAAAGGCGCCGCAAAACAAATATATTAAATGACCACTAAGAGCCTCGGGCCTTCTTTCCCGGTGCACCCTTCCTCCCTTCGCCCCTGCCGCTGCTCACAGATAATATGTTTTGTTGTCACGTTTTATTATTTATTCTCTTGTTGTTATCGCTACCTGCGGCTTGCTGGCTATTTGGTATGGTCTGCGCGAATGTGTCTGCTCAAGCAATGCGTCTTCTCCCACCGAAGAAATCAAGCCGAGAGAGCCCAGAGGCAACTTGGCGGCAACTTTGCGTACACCCACAAATGGGATTTAACTTGCAATTTGATGCAGGGAAAGTGAAAACAAACGGGACTGTTGATGCAACTATTTCACACCATGCGTTGTTTAAAATGGAAGACTAAGAGCCTCACGCGATGACTGATGATGAAATGGAGACGCTCGCCAACGCAAATGTTTTGCAGCGCTTTTCGCACGCTGCGGCAAGACGATCCGAAAAAAAAACAGTGATACCCAAAAACTCGTCGCTTGACTCAACCGGTGCCGAAAGTAAATAATAAATCAGTGCTGCCTTGGTATATGTAACTCAAACCATATTTCTAATTATCCTTTCCATTGTATTTATTTACTTATTGTTAAGACTCCACCCAAATCGTTGCCGGCCTTTTAGAAGTACTCTCGGGTCTTACTTTGGCCGAGATAAATGAGCTCAGAACTACAATTGTGACAGTAGTTCTTGCAGTCCAAGCACACAATGATTCTCCAGTGCACTATTAGTGAATCAAATGAGGTTCTTTGGCTGGTAAAGAGCTAACGCTACATGCAAAAGCTTGCCAGAAAGCATTTTTAACAATCCTCTTTCATTACGACGTCATTAAACGGTGACTGCGCATACTTTCCGCTAATAAACACGTCCGCTCATAATGACATCACACAAACGGCGCCCAAGGTGTGTGTGTGTGTTTAATTTACTGCTGTGTGCACTCAAGTGTTTGCTCTCTGAAAATATATCAGAGCGGTGACCTTAAGAAAAAAAAAATCTTTTCTGATGATTGGTTGGCGAGAGCACGTCATTAATTTGTCTTTACCGGTGTTTTATGTTGGCAGAAACGTTGACGCGACAGGGAATAATCATTTCAGGCTTCGGAATAGATAAAGGCTTGATGTCCTTCGCTGACACTATGACCTGTTTTAGCTGTACCGGTCTTTTTTTTTTTCCAATTAAGAATTTGCAATGTTTTAGTCATAGAATGGAGTAAGGAAAATAAGAGGACTTTGACGATGTTATTAGTCATTTTCCAAATACAGTCAATACAAAATAAATTACTTCATTGACTAAAAAAGGCATAAAAACTCACCAGGCTATAGATGACTATTTTTTTTTGCGACATAAGAAGCTTGGCTTGCTGTGTTTCATATCTTGAGTATGTGAACATTATGCTGAGCTGCCGTCGCCTCGTGCTGCAGCCTTTCCAGTGTAAACAAACGGCTTAAATATGTGCTCCTCCTTCCAGGATGCCGTCTGAGCAGGTGCTGAGTTAGTCATTGTGCGACGGTGACACAGCCATCCATCAATGCTCCAGCTGGGGACGCCGTAACTACTTTTCTTTTCTCGCCAACTCCCCACCAAAAAAAAAAAGCCTTTAACAAGCTTGTTGAAGTCTAAAAGCCACGGTGCTAAAACTTCACTATGGCGCTAACTCAGAGAATCTAAACAACCCGACAGAATCTTGTATGGCTTGCGGTTGTGGTCCAGTCTACCAAATGTAAATACTGCTTCCATATTTGCAAAGTGAATTCTGAATTAAAAAAAAGTAAGCAATGTATATTTAATGGCGCGCTTCGAAGACTCCATATATGTAGAGGGATCACATTCCAACAGAATACAAACACCATATCGGGTTTTGCTGAAGAATGTGAGGAAAAAAAATAAAAACACGGAAAATAATATGCAGACGAGTTTTCTCCGTGTCAGTCAGCACGTCTTGCGGGACGAGTTGAGCGAGAAGAGTGCATTCATCTCAGACCTACATTAGCCCGTGACGCCACGCCGTGCGTGGGAGAACAGAAGCAGCCCTAGAGTGATAATTAGTCCGGTCTCTCGTTGGGCAGGCCATTCGCACAGAAGGAGAAGGCTCTCTTCTTCTTCTCCTTCCTCCTTTTCACTTGATAAATAAAAGAAGAAGAAATCTTTGTTTCCTCCTTTCTGGGCTCCCGCTCCTTCTTCTCTGTGCTAATTAGCGTCAATTCTCTTCATTCTTCTTTGATTGCGTTCAATCTCCTTGAGTTCAGCCAGTCTCGACAATTTGGGAAGCGGGGCACACACAGAAACCTCGGTATGCGTGTTCTCACTCACTTATGCGGTGTACTTGAGATAACCATCTCAGCAGGACTGTTCTCATAACTGGTGACCGTTTCTTTTAATGCAAAATCCTACAAAACTCAGGCTCCAATTTGCGACAAAACCTTCTCAAAATGTCATTTCAATTTGAATGACGGGGAACTTGAGTCACTTGCGGATCTCTTTGCTCCTTTGACCCAAACTAAACATTTGACTCACACGGTGTATTCAAGTGCTTCCGAGCTCTCATGCAAAGAAAGCCGGCGATAAAGGTCACGACGGAAGGAAGTGATGAGTCGCTTGATCAAGATTCATTTGGCTCAAACGGGGAAAAGGAGCCAAGCAAGCTGATTTCCAGCTGTCTCCTGATGACTGACGGTGTTGGCTGCAATTCTAATTATTTTAATGAGTTCACTTTTTCCCGCCCGGCCCACTCTCTTGCATATCATACATACAAATGATATGTGATGCCAATAAATTGAAAACTCACCGCTGTAGGTGACGATCCTCACGGTGGAGTCGCCCTCTCCAAAACGGGTGATGGGGGTAAGGCGCACCTCGTAGGACTCGGGTTTGATGAGCTCAGTCAAGTTATGGGTGATGAGCTCTCCCTTGTTGATTGTCCAGTTCACGGGAATCTCTTGATCCCACCATCGCTGCTGTCCCATCTGTGACGATGACAAGCAAAAAGTCTTAAAAAAAATAAAGCGGAGTCCCACTGGGAAGTGTACCAAGCCACCTGTATTTTCTTTTTTAGTGGAGAAAAATCTCACCAACCAACAGATTTGGAGTACTATGAAACCTGACGCTTGTTCAGCTCTCCAAATTACGTTTTTAATACCCCATTTTTCACAATTCAGAATATAAAGTGAGCTTAACTCCATTGAGTTTAGCTGCAGTGGATGAATATCACAAAGGACATTTTTTTTTTCCTGCCGCTGTATTTACATTCAAGCCGAGCAAATATGCATCTCTTTCAAAATCCTTGGCAAGATGTTCCCTCTCATCTACCAATTAACCTCGTCTCTACCCATTTGTCGGGACGTGCCAAGTTCCAACATTAAATGCTACACAACTAAAACAATTTTCTGTTGACAGCTCACTGCTCATTAAGCACATTTACTTTCCAAGTAGCTCGCAAGCCTTTGTATTCACTTCAGAGCGCATCAGCAAGGATGTAGTCACGTCTGCCTGATTGCAATCCAGGTAAGGCTGCAGTCACTGCTTCTAAGGACAGCTAGTGTCACTGATGGAATTCCGTATATCACATGGCTAAGCTCTGGCTTCTCCTCTGAGGTTCGCAGAGGCACAAACGATGATTTGCCGCAGTAGCGGCCGGGGGGGTTACGCGAGTAAGCGAGCTTCGTTTTATCCTTGAGAATAGCTTTAACGAGGCGGGCAGCACTGCACAAAGACCAGAGACGACTCCCGCATCCGAAACAGAGGCGATGCATGCGTGCCCTTCTCAGTCCCGCCCGGACGGAAATCCAATGGAATGCTCTGAATGAAGTAATTACTTGGAGTCTGGAGGATATTCTGCTATTAGACGCTTTTCATTAGAGCTCATTTTGTGAGCAAATCAACAATGGGAATCTCACAACTCACATGCTGTCTAACAAGATAAAACTGAGTCATGGTGTTATGGCATTATCTTGTGTCATTTAAAAAAAAAAAACACGACTGCTAAATACTGTTACCGATGACTGGTTAGTGCATAACTGTTGGTAGTTAGGCACTTTATCACTATCATCGTGTTCTTCCATGTTGGTTTCATTGGCAAATTACAGCAGCTACAAAGCGGGAAGAGCCAAACTGTTGGGCATCTCGAGGCCATTTATGGCAGGATAATGGTTCAGCGGCAGACACAAGTGAGGTAACCCAAGCGTCCCTTTCGCTCTCCATTCCAGCTACTCCCAAGGGAAGCTGAGGCCAGATGAGCTCTGTTGTTGTTCAGCTTTTATCAGATGCCTCAACCAACCTCAGCAGACTCCTCTTGATGTGAAGTAGCAGCGGCTCCCCGGGGATGTTCTCCCGCCTCACGTAGTCCTTGAGGAGTGCCGCCGATTTTCTTGCGAAGACGGCTCGGATTCATGATCCCATTCCGATTGGCTTGTTGATAGAACTGAACTAGCTAACAGATCTCTAAACGGTGAGGCAGATGTAAAAACCACTTCAAGTCAAACGATACAAATATTACTGGCTATTGACCACTGAACACATCCTTGGGTTATTTCCTTTGTAGTGTGACTTGCTGGAATAGTTTTGAAAATGTATCATCTACGGTTCTTTGTTCAGCATGGCTTTAGCACTTGCCAGTTCATTAAAACAACACAGCTGGATTCCTTCAACGGCACCCATGATGAAGGCTGGCAATGTATCCAACAGCTACTTGAGGCTTTTATTTTATTTTATGTTATGCTGTTGCCTTTCAGAACATTGGATGAAAATATTAAACACCCATCGACTCTAAGAGTTGTCATACCTTGTGCAATTGAGAAAAAACAAAAAACAGCCAAACCTTTTTCTTTTTGGGGGCATTTTTATATGTTTTGATACATTAATGATCACTGAATCCATAGCACCCGGACTCAATTAAGGTTTTTGTTCACACTCCATTACTGCTCATTCTGGACAAACTATTGATTTAGTGTCATCTGATTGTGGCTGGGCTGCTTCTTTTATGGTGGAAACAACCAGAATTGATGGCCGTAATATGCAAGCGGTGGGAAAACGCAAGCATTGTAATGTGACAGCGGCTGCCGGTTCGCTGTTGATTGCCGACACGTAATTAGTGTAGCTGGTATTGATCGACGTGCACAAACAGGGCTGACAGATCAATTTGGGACACATGATGCGACCTGCTCCTGCCAGATTTGTTTGTGGGAACAAATTCCAGCTCGCGGGAATATTTTCAAACGAGACCGGGCGTTACCTATTTGACAAGTGTCTCGCTACAGTATGTGTTTGTGATATATTCCAGAGCTTGCCTTTTCAGACTTGCATTTCTGCCTTGAGCCAAACTGTCTCTCAGCAGCTCTCTTCTGAGGCCACGGGAGACATCACAAAACAATTCAATACAAAAGGGAGGGAGAAAAAAAAAAGGCCAAGAAAACGATGAGAGCCGTTATGAGAAATGTAACTCCTTTGCCTATTTTGTTTGGCAATTGTCTCAACAACAGTGTCTCTAAGCAAGTAAGAACAATTATTAGTTTAAAAACAACACCAAGATTAAATCCTTGCCCGTATAAAAAAACGTTTTTTGTTTTGCTAAATTGCCGCCTAAAAGGTTTGCCCACATCAAGAAAGAGAAGGAGAGCAATTTGCCTGGCAGGAAACAAATAATGGCCACACCGTCGACTTTCCTGACATGCAAAGAGAATAAGGTGGAAATGAATTAATTCGCTCCAAACACCAATTCCGGGGTGAACTAAATGGACTGGGGATGTTCTCTTTGAATGCAAAACAAAAAAAAAAAAAATGGAAATGTTAATGAGATTTTCTGAATTAACGCGCGTGCTAGCACAAGGCAGAGAGCAGCTGTGAGCGGAACCGGCTTAAGGAAGCGTCGAGCCTGGCGACTTCTCAGACAAAACCAGTGGTGAGTGGCTTTGAGAAAGCGTGAAATCATTTTCTTAGCAATTCTCAAGAGAGAGCTGACAGTGAACAAAAAGCGTGACGACACAAACACGGACTTGGAATGTTTGCCCCAAACTCGCAACACACCGTCCCCTTTTTTTTTTTAGCGTGGAAACCTTTTTATCTGAACTGGCGCTTGGATGTCGGCTCACATTGGTGCTAACCTGTAAATCCGTCGTATTAATGCGGCCGGCAGGCGTAAGGCTTTATCCGAAGCTGGCGTGTCGCCTGCCGGGTTGGCTAGAAAGAAAAAGCACGAGCACGACAAAGACACCCGTGAAAAGTTGACAAATTGCGGAAAAATCAAGCGAACCTTCCTCCACCAACACCATTCAACACCAAGAAAGCAGCTTGGGAAAGCTATGGCTCATGTTTATGTTTGCCCGTGCGTGATTTAATGCAAGACCCCCCCCAAAACTGCAACTCTAAGCGAGTCATCCATCAGAGAGCAGTTTGCAGTCTTCTCCGCCAGGTCTCTTTCCTCTTCCTGCTTTGAGTGCACTTCAAACGATTTTGGGAACAATTCCTTAAAAAAAACAAAAAATGCCACAGGACTCATACTTGACTGCATCTGACAGCTTCGTAGTGATTCGCTGCCGCCTGCAGAGACTCACTCCCATCCTCAAATACGGTGGTGAGAGATTGAATTGAGGTGTAAAAATCCGTTTGTCTGCATCAAGGCAAATATGACGAGCCACCTCAGGCGTGCAAACTTTGGGGAGAAAAGCAGGCCGACCCACCCCGCGCGGCAAAAAACAAAACAAAAAAAACAAACCCTCATACTTCTTTACAGAACTGAGAAAAGACAGACCAATAACCAGCATCGGAGATTATCGGATTATTCCCGGTTTGGAACGCTCCGGAAATAATAAAACCCCGACCTAATTGAATGAAGTGAGAAAAAAAGTCTCCTACCTGTCTGAAACCGAGTCTGTAGGCCACGATGCGGTCCACGGCGTTGGGATTCATCTGCGTCCACTGTAGCTTGAAGTCGTAGATCCTGGGCCGGTTTTGCCAAAGCGGACTGTACGTGTCGTAGTAGAACTCGGGAGCGTAGGCCTTGCCTATCCGTGATCAACACAAAGAAAGAAATGTTGACAGTGAATAATTTGGACAAGATATGATAAAAGTTGAACCACGCAAAATTTTGCGTAGTGACATCGTTAATGCGCTATGTGCTGCGTGAATGTTTCATTTGTAAACACGACCCAAATTCTTTCAAGTGCAGCGCTGGAATTAGCATGACAGAGATGTACAGTGGCTCTTATCTCCGCCATGTTATGTTTGTTCTATTTCTATCGCGGCTATATCATATCTCTTTTGCTACTGTGGTGACCCAAATCCCCCCCCCCCCTCGCCCCACAAGGATCATTAAAGATTTATCTTTACAGCGTGTATCTTCTGACACACTTTGCTTTCATGGCACACAATCAAAGCGCATATCACATAGCGGAACATCGACTCCAGCAACATCCAAAAGTGTCCAAATCCCCCGTTTTTTTTCTTTTTTTTTTTTTAAACAAACCTCAACTCCTTCCTTTGCTTTGTCGGAATTGAGGATTTACCAATGGTGAGCGGTCACATTCTGCCAGCTTAAGCGCCCGAGGTGACCTTGTAAAGTTCGTCCACCTCTATTTTGGAGACTGCTTATACGCTGACTTTTCTGCTAATCAGTTTTACTGTGTATTGGTATGTTGTTGTTTTTTTTTTTACAGAATGTTTTTGCGACCAGTCAAACCAACTGCCTATTTTGATAGCATAAATATAGTGACGCCAAATAGCCTCACCTCTGTGATTACGGCGTACGAGCTAACCGTCTTAGCCCGCTTTGAAACACAACCCTGGGTGGGAGACATCAAAGATAAAAGTACATGCGGCTTAACTGATTTCTTCCCCAATCCTGTTTAGAACAGCAGATGACTCAGAAGAGGGGCTCAGTGGAACCCTTCGGGCGCCACGTTGACCTTATTTGCAGACTATCTTGTGCTTTTGGTTTCATGAACCTCCCCTTGTCTACCTAGAGGTGCTGTGATTAGTGGGTTTTTTTGGTGGTTTGTGCCACTTGCCAGCATCGAAAAGAAAAGTTGCCGCACTAATTGCTCAACGGAATCCAATTTGAGTCAAGCTGAATCACTTCTCCTCAACTCTTCCCTGACACCTCAAGTAAACCCAAAGTGAGGATGCTTCCAAATTGTTGATCATGCGTATTGATTTAATGCGGCTACAGATGGTTGCCCGCTAGACTGGTGTAAAAGCCAACCTGCTCTCGGGCTTCTCCTCCTGTAAAAACTTCACTGAAAGATAACAGAAGGAAAGTAATGACTGCGCGAGTTCTTAATATCGTCAATGAAATAGCAGCCGCATTGGAAAACTCGCATCCTCTAATTTCAAAACCCGGCGATATTAGTATAAGTCTGTGACGTCACAAAAAGTGAAGGGGTTGATAGAACATCAGTTAGCAGTTTCTCTGCAACTATAGATGAGAAGCCTCGGCGGAAGCAAAAGACAAAATCTTTTTGCGTCTGCTATTTTAAGGCACATATTAAAGCTGCTGTTCCCTATTGCATCTTTAAAAGCAACTCGAATTCATAAGGGGGGAGGGGGGTACTGAGAAGCGTCTCTGGAGTTCCGCTAAGAGTTTTACTGCTTTTTGAAGAAGCAAAAAAAAAAAAAAAACTGACAGAATGGGGGTATATGATAATGCCGAGTAACTTCCAACCGACATCGTGCATCTAAGATACATGAAGAATTGCGGCGAAACGACAAAAACGATGACTTGTATGTCAGAAGCTTCGATGTGAAGAGACATATTCCACCTTTGATGTGGAGATCAGGTTTTGCCGTCAAAACAGATGGAATTAAAACAAAGTACCTGTGAGTTTGACTTAAAAGACGATACGGCTGTTTTTTAAAGACGAATCCAGAATCACTTTTTTTCCCTTAATGACAACAATAAAAACCCGCGAGCATACAAGCGCATTATTATGAAGGATTAATTTCACGAGGTGACTCGTAAAACGCACTGGAGAACAAAACCCGAGCGTTATCCTCCGGCTTTTTTTTCCTTCTAATTCCTTGTATTTGTTCAGTCGGCAATAAAAAAAGAAGTAAATGTTGCTCAGTGGATGCAGAAGCGATGCGCCGAAACGATTTCGATCACAAGAAGCTGGAATGTATGAAATGAAGTTTGACATTTATAAAGTCGGAATGTTTATGAGAAAATACTAGTTCAAAATTATGTGAGTAAAGCAGCACAATTGGAAAATGAAAATTTAATAAGAAAATACCATTAGACGAAAAATGTCTGTTTTGTTATAAGGGTGCAATATTGGACAAAAAATATCCAAAACAATACGCATAAATATAATCACTATTTTTTTTTAAAAGGCGAGACAAATATTTCATGAAGCCTCCTCATCTCACGCTCGTATGTCAGCCACAAGAACAATTTTGATCCCACACTGCCACATCTGCGATATAAATCTTCCAAGGAAAAAGAGTTAAGGGAACGTGTCACGGCACATTTCACGGATGACATCGGGGGACACTCTGAGCTGGATTTTTTATTTCCCTTCCGACTGAGAGTGCCTTCCCGTTGGCCCTTCCCTACCTTTGGCAAGCGGCGAGTCCAGATGGTGGGAATGTGGAACGCTGGGCGGGAGAGCGAGGGAGGGATGCGGGATGAAAGCGAAGGAGGGTGAGCGACAGAAGGCGGAAAACACAATTGGCTGCGGGGGACGGGACGCCTCGGATGTACCTGCCTCACCGACGTTTCTGTCACACGCGAAGGGCAGGCTTCGCAATTAGAAACGCCGCTAAACGGGTATGGAAGAAAGTCATTGGAAGCACCAGACCGACCCGGTAAATTAACTCCTCCAGAGGTAGACGCAAGTCTTTTCATACGGCGTGTAAAAGTCGATATTTTTCCACCATTTTGTGTCTCTCGTAGTGACTAAAATTTTAAATCAAGGAGATATCCATATTCTGGAGAATAGTATTGAACGTGTCCACGGTTTCATTCATGACACTAATAGAAGACTTGCGTGATGGAAAGCCTTCTCTAAATCAATTTGATGGCGTCAACTGTAGCCAAGAAGATGGACATTTACAGTTCTCCAAGCAACTAAAAAAAAAAAAAGAAGATGTGCAACAGACAGCGGTCGCCGCGACGTGAGCGACACCTCCTATTCGGATGGACTTTTCCTTTCCCTTTCCTTGGCGCCGCTTTTAATTGAATTGTCAATCTTCGGGCCAGACGGTGGCGGTGGATGAGCGTTTTGTGCGAGACTAGACAATTTGGGCTGTCTATAAAAAATTTGCAGCCGCCGCGATAATTACAAGCACAGACGGGGAGCGTGTTGACGAGATGGATGTATACACCCGCAAAATGTCGTTGACAGATTTAACACAAACTCTCGAATTGATTTGCTTTTGTGGAATTTGTTGTCTCACCTTGGTAAATGGCAGAAGCGGACAGCTCACCTGTGACGTGGAAGGTGCACTTCCCGGCGCCGGCCTCGTTGATGACTTTGCAGGTGTACTCGCCCCAGCCGTCGCGGTTCAGGTTGCGGATGGTGTACTCCGTGTCGTCCCGCTGCGTGTCGAAGGGGCCGGCGTGCAGAAGCCGGTTGGAGAGCAGCCACTCGAAGCGCAACACACGCGATGGGTGCGCCCGCAACACCCGGCACGTCATGACCACGGGCCGGCCCAGGCCCTGCCGCAGCTCCGTGTGGACCGGCTCCACCGTTGGGGGATCTGTTGGAGAAAAAGATCGCCGTGTAACCGCAAGTCATCTCCACAAACCAAAAGCAGATGTTTTAATACTATGAACTGAAAATGTCATTACATTAATTACATGCATAAGCTTCATTCACAGGCTTCTAAATTATTTCCTGTCTCATGACAAAAGTTACGATCGGGCTTGGAAAAAACGGAAGTTTCCGCCGCCTCGTAATTGCCTGCAATTTGCATATTTCCCGTCGCTGGGATGTCAGGTTCAAAATAAGATGGCACACATGGCTGATTACCTGATTGAAATTGTGAGGAATGACCTTTATTAGTATTACCATGTAATTACCGTGCATTCCTCACTGGACGTGTATATTAACGACATTTTAATTCGTATTTAAAGCAAATCTCCCTGAATACATTTTATATTAAAACATTATAGTGTAAATGTAATGTCAGGGGCGGAGCCAAACATTTGTCAGTGGTATACAACCCAACACAATCATCATCGTCGTCATTGTTCTGGAGGTTTTGGTGGTGAGTCATAGCTCCAAAGCTGAGTGACACCGTAGCAAATTGCGCTAAGTGCGTTTTGCTTCGCCACAGAAGGCCACGCGATGACGACAAGGTCCGAGGCTGCTCTTCTTACGTAAACGCGACAGACTACACAAAAGGGCTCTTATCATTTTGAGCCCCCGCTTCTATCAGTTCAACTAGAATGCTAATCGTTGCTTAAGATGCCCTCTGCGGGTCGAGTGGAATGCTAATCATGGTTGGACGTCGCCTCCAGGGGATTCAAGAACATATTTGATATTGGGAACTCACGTAACACATGCTATACCCCTCCTCTCCCAGTTTGTATTCATCTACTAGAAGGAGGTATATGTCTGATATCCACTCAAGTGATTCCACATTAACTTGAGGAGGGAATGGCTCTCATTTGCCTCTCAGGTGAGTGTATCAAAAGCCAAGTCGGCACGGTGCTTCCGTGGCCTGCTGCACACCAAGTGACACGGCCAAACCCGACTACACAGCGGGCCGGGTTCGGCAACGAGTTTTCATGAGCGACCGACCATCAGCCACGAGTTTTTCTGCGATTCAAAATTTGAATTCCATCGCTGTGAACGGTGTTGAACAGAATGGGGATGAGTCTAAGCTGACTCGTTGAGCTTGGTCGTATGAGGACTTTTCCTAAGCGGAGATAATCGTCTTAATAGGCAAGTGCGGTGTTAGTCCGATGCTAATATGCTAAAGGCTAATCGCTCCCATAGGAATCAATTAGAGTGGGTTTGGCCGGACTGTAGCTGGGTAATTATAAAGGCAACGCAAACTGCGCAGTTAATTACGTTATGCTCTGACATCACGTCAGTCGATCGTCTCCAACACTGTGAAGCAAACGTGCTTTTTTAAGACCCCAAATATGGTTTTATTCCTAAGTTAACGCTCAGGTAGTGTTTGTTTATTGTTAGGAAGACTTTTTTGCCACAGACGGCGAGGCCGCTCACTCCCGCTGCGACAGGAAACAGATGGAAGGCCGGGATAAAGAGAATTCTCGTGCATCTGGGCAAGGCTGGGAAGTGGAGCGCCGGTATTTAGGACAGGAGAACACTCGATAGCTCAGGCTTTCTCCTCTTCTTCCCGTGGACCGTGCCAAGCCGGTTTGCCTAAGAACATTAGGGGCGTCACAGCTCGGGATTTTTGCAATTCTATTAGCTAACGGCGAACATCTTTTTCCCTCTCCCTCTCCCCTTTTTTTTCTTCTTAAAGTCGCTTGTCCTCCACATAAGATGGAAGCAGCTTTAAAAATATATATTTTTATTTTTTACATATCAAAGCTGTTGACTAGCTAGCGTTGCGAATGCTCTTTTAGGGACTGTACCTCGGCGTCTTGATTAACTTGCGCTTGGAAAACCGAGGCGAAGGAAAGAATTGGCATGCGCAGAAGAAAATGAAGAAGTGAGGCTCAGTATATGGAGAGGGGAGTACAGAAGCGAGGCTGGATTGATGAGATAAAGCAAATTTCCTCGTCTTGGTTTCACGCTCAAAGTGAGCCGCGCGTCAACTCCGGCTCTGGCTTTGATGGCGGCCATTAAGGCTGCCTGGGCTGCAGATGGCGGGATGATTGATTAATGACGCCGTTGATTAGGTGCGGCGCTTGGAAGAAGGTCAGCAGATCAAAGCGGCGTGCTTGCATCAAGAAGCACTGCACTTTATTTCAATGCAAAGTAATCATTTTGAAGCGTGTGAAGCTTCCATGAATGAGCATCTTTTTTACTTCAGACTCATTGATATGGTTACATTTTAGACACACTTTGTTTTTGTGTACTCGTTGACATTACCTTAGTCGTATTTTCATTTGTGAGTGCTCTTTAGCCGCGTGACGGCAATAACGCTGAGAGAAAACAACATCATAAAATCCCAGGAAGTGTTGTGCAAAAAGCTTACGGGCTCCGAGTTTTTATTTAGCCGTTTCCTTCGTTCTAATTACGGCGCCGTCAGACAAATGCTACGCATGCTGTAATTCTCCTCAGCTTCCCGCTGCTCTACAAATCACTGCGCTAAATTTCGCATATTTTTTCTTACGACTCGGCTGCTTAACATTTTACATGATGGGCTCGGGTAGCGCAAACTCATTTGACACTTTAGATGAGGAATTCATGACTTTATCCATCACTCTTAGGAGCCCAAGTCTATTTTGTTGTACTTTGTGCTGGATGCTGACCTTTAATATTTTCGGGCACAATGGTGTGATTAAAAAAAAAAAGCATCTACACAGACGATGAATATTAATACCGCAAGGTGACTAGGTAGAAAAAGAATGGCGCTGTGTTGATGGTGTACACTTATTATTCTATTATAAATGCTAACGCTAACCTTTCATTTACTCCCTATCGTCATCTCCCATTCTCATTTTTATTTTTCCAGCCGCTGCTTTGAATCCCTGGACGTTCATCTTCGGAAAATATTTAATCCAAATCTCCATACTTGAATAGCAAATGAAAACTGTTGGGGAATAAATTCAAAGTTTCCGAATTGTTGGCTGTTGCCTCTTGAAAGGTTTGCATACCCTATCACGCAAATTTGGTGCGTTTTATATATGTACGTTCACAAAGTGTCGTGTATATAAAGAGGAATATCGCACTCACATTGGACGATGAGCTCCACCACAGCCTCACGGGGTTTGACATTGAAGCCGTTGTACTGGCTGGTCTGACATCGGTACGATCCGGTCATCTCCCGCGTCACGTTGACAATGCGCAGCGCCCCGTCGTAGCTTTCCATCTGCATGCTGCCGTCCGGCATGGGCGCCTCCTTGTCGGCCCGCGACCACAGGATGATGGGCTTGGGCTTCCCTGAAACAAGGCACTCCAGCTCCACCGTGTCGCCCTCGCGGGCCACCAGGGGGGACTTGCCCCGGGGGACTGTCAAGTTGGGGGGAACTAAGAAAGAGAAAAACAGAGGAGGGACTGATATGGGGCTCTAGAAAGTCAGCGGGCGTGGTAGAGGTTGACGGTCGAATGAGGGGAAGGGGGTTAGTGACTCGCAGGCAGCGAGTGAGGACGGAAGCAAATCAAAACAATGCGATGAAGAGCTGGCAAACCAATAAGAACCACAAACCACTAAAGTGCTAGAAGAACTAAAGCCACGCTCACTTAAATTCCCAAAGTTAGCATTCAACAACACAAACAGCAAAGCAGAAGTTACCACTCAATGTACAAACCCACAGAAATCGAAGTACCAAAAGCACGCTTGCATAATGACCTTTCTTGCAAGTAATAAACTGAAACATCTCTTGCTGTTGAATAATAATTCACAACATGTTCACGTGCGTGCATGTGTGTGTGTGTCTAAAAAGGAAGGCTGCAGGTTGAATTTGGGTCTGCTTCCTCATCACAC
Source organism: Syngnathus typhle (assembly GCF_033458585.1). Taxonomy (NCBI): domain Eukaryota; kingdom Metazoa; phylum Chordata; class Actinopteri; order Syngnathiformes; family Syngnathidae; genus Syngnathus; species Syngnathus typhle. Next base: position 6,833,179 of record NC_083759.1, on the reverse strand, counting down.
ATGCCTGGCCAAATTAATTTGTTTAATTAGCAAACCTGGCAAATAGCATTGGCTCCTGGAGTGCTGTGTGTGTGCATGCATGGATACATGTGTTCATATGTGTGGATGTGTGCTTTTCCCTACTTCAAACCATCAAGCAGACTCCAAGCCTATTTTACAAGTGTGCCTCCCAAAATAGCTTACCGCCAGCTAGCCAGCCAGAGAAGGAGTGAAAATGTCCTCGACGTTGATGAAACAGTGTCACACGTCGTTCCCGATGATTCTCGGATGGCTGCCATCACTGCCCAAAGAGCGCGAGTGGCTGGATGGCGGTTGAGCTGGCGTTGAACGCTGCGATGTGATGAAATGGACAGCAATCCGTTTGGGTGGGGGGGGGGTAAACTCGAGTCTTGTCTGTGGTTGTAATCTCGGAGAGATGCCCAATCCATTACTCCATTTTTGTCCTCATTAGGGTCAGGGCTAAGCTTCAGCCTATCTGAGCTGACTTTGGGCAAGAGAATCAAGGTACATCACATTTGCTTCCAAACAAACGGTGAGCCAGACATGCTAATCACTAGTCCACTGTGCTGCCGGCTGTCCAATCCTGCAATTAAAACACCAACAGCCGCTGCAGCACTGATGGTAATTTCAATCTTCATTTTGAGCGACGCGCCTGAGGGTGACTGGCGAGGGAATGACGAATACCGGTGACATTTTGAAGACGCTGGGTAAAGGCAAATATGCTGTATGTGAGCGGTCGCCACGGCAACAAGGGGGTCAAGCAATGATTATAAGTGAGCCGCTGTCGGTAATAAAAATCTGAAAATTCAAATCCAGCCGCCGGAGGGAACTCATTTCAGCCACTTTGCGTCGACACTTTGGTGCGAGCGCCGCGGCGACAAGTGAAAAAAGAAAAAGTCATACGCCAATACCCCGCAGCGAGGCGGATTAGTACTAGCATTCATTTGGCACGTGGCGTCCGGCCACCTGCGGACTGCTCTGGAAAGCTGAGCGATCTGTGGGGTCCAAGCACAGAATGACAAAAATCTGGCTAGCTGCCTTTGTGGTGTTGGTCGGTGTGCTGACACTCGCTCCGTCAACATTGGACCTGAGCCAAGCATGTTGGGAAAACAATGGAGTGATGCACTAAAACTCTCAGTAATGTCAGCAGCTGGAAAATCTATCCATCTATCCCTCCATCCAGACAAATACAGAACGGCTACCTCTATAGATGAAGCCCTGCAGCTGGCAAAGCCATTCTAATCTGAAACACGTTTAAGTGTTCTAACGGTTAGAACGCTTTTCCCAGCAGCCAATGGGTGAACAGTTAGACTCCTGCACCCGTTGTAGCTATTAGTGGCAAGAGACCAGACAGGTGGCCATCATTACACCAGGCCTCTCCGCACAGATTAGCCGGCAAATTATGGCAAACTCAGGCAGCCCGTTTCCTTCGAGTCTGCATTATGTAGCCTGCAAACAATATGCAACACACAACGTGTCTGCACAAAGTGATCAGAGCCATTTTGAGCTCGACACGTATCCCGTCATCCTGTCGCTCCATTTATTTGGTCTGTGACATCGCTCCTTGTCTCCATGGCAACAGTGCGCTCCAGCTCTATGCTCGGCACACCGCATGTGATGAGAAGGCATACAGGTTCATTTCACATGTTTCCAGCATGCACTACTAGAGGCGGCAGTGTCGTTGCTTCTTGAGAAGAAGCCCAACATTATCGTGCTCACAAGGTACCATTATTGTTGTAGTTACACGCATGTATCAAGGCGGTGACTTCTGTTTATTTTATGTGCAACATCAGCCCGATGAGGCGGCAAGCTAGCTGCCGCCTTTATTGTTGAGAGACAAGCAACATTGTCAGCTCGCTGTTCACAAGGTACCAAAGTGACAGCGATACAGACGTACAGATGTCACAGCTTTTGTTTATTTCACATCTTACAGCAGCCCATCTAAGCAGCCAAGTCGTTGCCTTCTAATTCCTATAGAGAATTACACTTAACTTCTACTACAACGGCGCGTTTTGAGGGCTAACTAGTTAATACATTTATTCCTGTAAATTAATAACGGGACAGTTATAAGAATGCAGGCGTCAAGCTTGAATGCAACGTCTGACTTCCTTTGTTTCTTTTTCCGCGTGTTATCTGGAAGGCGAGCCGCATTGCTGAGGGGCTATCGACAGCGGTTAACGAGGGAAGGAAGCCCGTTTCTTATTCATGTTTTCCTGTCAGCTTTCCCCCAGCAGGAGAGGCGGGTGATTTCCCAGAAGAGCCTGGGTACAGCCGCCTCCGCCTTTGCGACGTACAATTGCAGGTGGTTGCGGCGCAAAAACGACTCTCTCGGTGAGGAACAACGCTGTCTGGTTGTCACACGTGTGTTCGACATAAGGCATCACGTCACATGGTAAGATTTCCTGGGACAGTGTGCGTGTGTGCGTGTGTGGGGGCACAGGATGCTCGGCATCTTCAACGAAACCACGGGAGTTTGTGTGGCCTCAAAGTTGCAACTACTATCGTATTTTTCGGGCTAAAAGTCGCTCCGGAATATAGGTCGCATTAGCCATAAATTGCACAATAACGTGAAAAAAAAACCGTATATAAGTCGCTCCGGAATATAAATTGCATTTTGGGGGACATTTATTTGACAAAATCCAACACCAAGAACAGACATGAACGAGCATCGACAGGCTAAACGATACGGTATGCTAACGTGACATAAACACAAACGAAGAGCTGAGAACGTTATTCAAATAACTATTACATAAATAACACGTTTATAAAACTATCTGTGTCACTCCAATTCATTAAATCCATCGATCGTCCTTTATGTCAACAATGGGTGCGCGCCGCTGACGGCGCTTGCACTTCAAAATATTCCACAGGCCCATATAACGATATATAAATGATATATCACATAACTATTATATAAGCAATAATATTATCAAACCATCTGTGTCACTCCAAATCATTAAATCCATTGATCAAATTCCTCGTTCTTTGTCAACAACGCCGTGCGTGCGCCCTGACGTCAGCCTCGTCGTTATTCCACAGATCAAGTATATAACTATATTGTAGCGTTAACAAAGTACAAGGAAAGACGTGGGTTTGGTCTCTTTATTTAACAAAACAAGAGTTCAACGAGCCAACAACTACTGAACTATAACGATAAAAACATATACAAGTTGCTACACGAAATAAAATATATCAAATAACTATAACATAAATAGTTCACCGCCACACGGCCTCAAGCACTGGCGTGGACTTCCAGGCGTGTGGCAGCGTGGACTTCCATCCCCAGAGGTGGCTCTTCTAGCCACGGAGGTGGAAGAGAGCTCCATAAAATAGGACCGGGCGTGCGTAAAAGCCATGTCCGAGCCCCATCCACCATCCCCTGACAGCCACTCGTCCAAGCACCAGCCCCCGACTTCTATCCACGGAGGTGAAAGAGAGCTCCGTAGAGTAGGAATTGGCGTGCGTAAAAGCCATGGCCGAGCCTCATCCACCGTACCCGGACAGCCACCCGGACAAGCGCTGGCCCCTGACTTCCATTCACGAAGGTGAAAGAGAGCTCCGTAGAGTAGGACCGGGCGTGCGTAAAAGACATAATAGTTTTTCAAACCTTCCATGTCACTCCAAATCATTAAATCCTTCAAACTCTTCGTCTTACGTGTCACTTACAAACAAAACCGCTAATGATGCCGGTAGTACGTGGGGCCCTTCGTCATCTTCGTCATCCCGTGATCGAATCTTTGTCTTTTATGTAAACAACCGCCGCGCCGCGCTGCTGACGCCACTTGAAATTCAAATTACAGTAATCCCTTGCTTTATAGTCTGGAAAATACGGTATATGCAAGTTTCAACAGCCACATTAATTTTATATTCCCAGCACATTTACCAAGTATTTAATGAATTGAATAAATTAAAAAAACTAATATTATTTCTTGAGTAAAACAGCTGCAGCACCTTTGATATAACTATTTGGCGGGCCGGACTAAAGAAAAGATTTAGCCCGCATGCCATACTTTACCCACATGAAACCGCAGGAAAGGTTATTTTTAGCTGATGAGACAACAGCAGCAAAGACATCACCAGGTGCCAATCTTGTCCACAAACAATAACAGGAATGGAAGGCAATGAAAATTGGAGCAGGGATGATTGCAAAAGCACTCTTCCGCTTTTGATTGGTATTAATTTCCTGCTATCATGCAGGTGATGTGGTGTGATGGGCATCAAATCTGAATTGCTAAATAAAAAACTGACTACTGTAGCTAATATTGTGGAGTGACCGCAGTTCAGAGTTCACTCAGGTATGTCGGCAAGTATGGTTTATCAAAAATGCTAATTGTCTTTAATTACCGTATAGGCCCGAATATAAGACAACCCTGATTATAAAATGACACCCTCTTTTTCAAGATTCAAGTTTGAAAAAATACTTTTTGAACACCAAATTTAATTTTTATACAGAAAATAATTACAGTACATCTGAAACAAATGACTATAACAATATATTTGAGAGAAAAAGCATGGTATTTTGCCTCATTCAAATCATGCAAAAACTGTCATTTTAATATGTGGTACCACTATTTTTATTTTTATTCTTCGTGACGGGTTTGCTTTGGCCTGGGGAGTTAAGTTCAGCATTTGCTTTAACGATATCTGGCGCCATCTAGCATTGTGAATGGGTATAATGTATAGACCCCGAATGTAAGACTATCCCCACTTATCTGTCTTATTTCAATGCAAAAACCACCGTCTTATATTCGGGCCAATATGGTACTGTGACGCCATCTCTAATAATGTCATAAGATACAGTTTGAGCCCCGTCTCCTGCCGCCAAATATGGGTTAGCTGGAATGCTAACCTTTAGCTACTCTCATGATTTACAGCCAGAGTGGATGATGCCAGAGCGTTAAGGTGCATGTAGGATGCTAATGGGGCGATTTTTTCGGCAGAGGTGACTTTAGAGTCCTCTTACGTACTTTGCGATCATCCGTCAGACTTGCGACGGCTACATATCTACTATGCTAATTTGAATGAACAGACTCGGCTAATCACCATTGCAGCATTTTTCCTGTCGAGACTGTTATGAAATATGGTTTTCCAACCCTGTCGGAATCTGGAGTTCTGATTGCGTGTTAATGTGTCAAGAATCCGCCGTTAACAACTTGACACGCCATTAAAAGGGTTTTATCCCCGAGCTGTGTCCTGCTCAGAGACAAACAATATTTCACAAAATGGAGAGTAATTGAACAATAATCCATACACGAGAGCTAATGAGAGGATTAATTAGCTGCTTCCAGTGAAAACTTTACGGGATCTTTTTTTTTCAACAGTGGAACTTGTAAATCCTTTTCAGATGTCCCTCTAATCCTGACAGCATCCAGCAGGGAGGTCCATGTCCTCGTTCCTGCTTATAAATAAGCATTAGCTGGCGGTCGGAGAGGGGGAAGAGCGCTTTTAATGAGTGTGTCACACTTGCAAATATTAGCGCAAGAAAGTCATGAAAGCAATCCACGCGCATCAAAAAACTTGATAAGAAACATTTCCAGCTTTTGGACTGTGTAAACCAGAGCTGCAAAACAACCCCCCCCCTCTCCCAAATCCCAGTCAGACCTGCAGCGTAATCTTCCTTAATTGCTTTTATTAAGAAGCCTAATTGCGTTTTGGGCTTTCTCACTGCGAGAGAAAAGGCGTTTTGGGTGCACAAAATGTGGCACCTTCCAGGCAGTCAGCAGGAAAATGGCATTTATTTTATTTTGACTTTTACATTTTGAATTCCATACTTGATGTTGGAGTGTTTTTTTTTTGTCTGTATTAGTTTTAGAATTAGTTCCTATTTTTCAAATTTTGCATGATGAGTGTAAGGTCACATTATACATCATGTGATAAGATTAACTGAACTTCCTTCTTTTGCGCAGTAATAATAAAATCAATACATTTCAAATGAACCCGGAAAGTTTACGTATGTTAATCAACAAAGATAAACCCAAAGGACATTTATGCTTTAAAACTAGTTAGTTTTATAAATTAAAAAATGTAGATCCAATTAGTTTTTTTTCAAAGCATTCTCATATTTATTTTATTTTCTAAATGAACATTTGTTTGCAGTTTGTTATTAATTTTCACTAACTATAATAACCTTGATGCCATCAAAAGGTTCAGGAAGCACCCCGCGAAAAAAAAAAAAAAAGAGACTAAACAAGTACTGTAGGTGGAGTCGGTTCCTTTGGAATGGTACGCATCCCGGTGGAAAACCTTCGCACAAAATAAGCTTTTCATTCTGCTTGACAACAACACTCAGTCGTTATTTGCAGCCCGCAGACTGCACTACTTAAAAGATAATGAGCAAACTTCTTCTTCTTCTTGGCAGGTACAATTGATCTCGCTGTTTTGGAGCGCAGGGATTATCAAAGGATTATCTAAGAATAATTATACTGCCAAGGTCGACGTGCCGCTTTCATGTCGGCGGTGAGGTGCGCCCGAGAAGTGGCATTGTGTTTGTTCAGTGAAAAAAAAATAAAAAAATAAATGCATACGGCAATGCTACATGAATGCAAAAAGCAGAATTTTGTCAAGGCGGAACGATCCTTATTAGCACTGCAAAGGCCTGATTTTTATTATTTGAGGCTTGACTTTCAAACAATATGATGACACTATAATTTTTCCATGTAGCTTCAAGACCACAAATACTTTTTAGCGCTTTTCTCCATTTCTGCAGCAGACACTCAAACTGAATTAATGTTTTCTTTTCAGTATTTGCTGCAAATATGAAGGGGAAAAACTCAAACAGATGTCTTCCATGTCATACAAATGGGAAAGCTAACTCTACAAAGTTTTGTAGCATGAGGTTACTGACTAAATATTAGGGGTGTAACGATTCATCGATACACATCGATTAATCGATATAATGCTCTACGATTTATTGGCATCGATGCTAAACGTAAACATCGATTTATATCGCCGTCTTTGACTTCGGACATTAGACGCGACTTTATTTCGAAATCCAGTTCATTGTTGCTTGCTTCCTCTTTCCGGGAGCAGTGCGCGGCGCTGTTGTGTTGTGAGCAGAGCAGGCACGTGAAAGGGGAGTCGACAACTAGTACGCGGCTCCTGGGCTGGTGCTATGGCTAGTGTCCAAAAAGACGAGGAAATTTGCTCCCCTTTCGGCTTCAAGTCATTCGTTTGGAAGCACTTTGGATTCCAAAGAAAAGATGGCTCAACGGACAAGACACGTGCAGTTTGTAAATCCTGCCATGCGGTGATCAAATATTCAGGGAGCACAAATCTCGCCGCACATTTAAAGAAAAAACACGACATCAAAGTTCAGTGTTAAAGTAAGCACTTTGTATACTACAATACTCTTGTAATTTCCTAAATAAAGAGTTTTCAGTACCTTGTTGATTTTGCGTATGAATTGTTATAAATCAGGATATTGTTCTATATTTTTTATTTAAAAAAAATATATATATTGATCGTAGAGCACTATATCGTGATATATCGTGAATGAATCGCAGCAGGCTTTAAGATATCGGCAACTATCGTGTCGTAGTTCTTTGTATTGATATGATATGGTATCGTGACAAAACCCGCAATTTACACCCCTACTAAATATGCGACAACTTGGTGAGGAAGACGGCAAGTAATCAAGTTCAAGGCTCGATCCCGCTCCTTTGCTTAGGTAGCACAAAGCCGCCAGATTTGATTCCTTCCGCAATTTGTTTAGATGTCTAAGCAGCTCGAAATGAATGACATTACGCAAATGCTCCAGTCCCTTTTACAAATGCTAATGCTAATGATGCTATTTCCAACAACAGCAACGCAAAGCCTGCATGCAGGAGGTGAGCGGCGAATCATCATCGTCTTTTGTTCCACGCAATTCCCTTTGAGAAGTGATTGACTGATCCTAAAAACTAACACAAAAGACGACAAAGACAGTTGACAGCTGATTGTTTTCTCACAGCCTGCCATCTTTGTGCGGAATAAAGTCGTTATGAAGAAAAGAAATGGCGTCGGGATGTTGTGATACAAAGTGGATCAATGCGTTGCTATTGACATGAGTACAAAGTTAGTCAGGCAAGGCGGTAGTGTCGGAGCCAGCGGGTGAAAGCATCCAATCAGATGCGAGGACAATGGAGGTTCAGTGAGCGAGAACACCGTGCAGATGGAATAACTTGAAAGTATTGATTGTTTTTTGACAAAAAATGAGAACATTATGACTTTCCCTTCTCCATGAGATGAAATACGGGAGGGAAACTAAACCTCCGGATAAGAATAATGGCCAAGCCCTGCCGTGAAAAGTGAGGAATTGATGCCCACTTAAAATTATTTTTCAAATGCTATTTTTAATAGTTTGGACTGAAACTATACCACAGACCATTTATCAGTTAACAGAATGAAATGACAATGAATGACTATTTCTTTGTGTAATAGTTTTTCATTATCAAACATTGCTTGGATGAGTTGGATCACGCTGTCACATCATTTAGTGGGCACTCCATGAATAAAAATTGTATGAAATAGCCTAGAAATGCAAAATGAAGCCAATTCACATAACCACTTAGCTGCATTAGCATGTTCTCCGAGCATCTGCTCCTCTTTGTACACTGTAATGTGCATCATCACTTATAGACTGGCTCTTTTCCAATCAAATCAAATTATATCAGATTAGAGGTCTGTATGTATTATACTGCCCCCTGGTGGCCAAGGTACACACAGCAGAAGGAGCAGCACAATGGGTGTCGATTGCTCGCTAGTCACTTTAGGGCTGAGTATTGCAAGTGTATTTCTGGAGTGAGGGGGGGGGGGAGGTGGCAGGGCTTTTTACGGCGGTGTCTGAGGCTCACCAGTAGTGGAGGAGATGTTGACATCTATGCTGATCTCGGGAATGCCGCCGCCCTTCAGCGCCGCCACGCACGTGTAGGTGCCAAAGTCGGTGAACTTGAGGTCGATGATGTCGAGGTTGGTGGTGCCGGGCGAGATGTCCGTGTCCGTCTGCGTGATGACCATGCGCTCCGAGCTGCGGAGGGCACGGCCGTTCTTCAGCCAGCTGAACGTGAGCTCCTCCGGGGGCGTCGCCTCCACCTGCGACGACACAGTTTGGACTTTCAATAGCCATTTTTCTCTTGACCACTTATGTCTTTCATTATCTCACCTGACAAGAGATCTTGACTTCCCGACCAATCTGGATATTGTCGTCATTGTGGTACGGATCGGGAGTGATCCAGAAGCGACCCTTTTTCAACGCTAGGAGAAAAAAAAAATTGTGATAACCAATTTGTGGCATGAATCTTTAATGAGGACTCTGGTGGAAAACAGAGCTTTCCCATTTGCTGCAGAGATGAACGGCGACTACGACGATTGTAGTACAATTTTCCAAAACGTCTTTTTCTTCAATGCACCCATATTGGACAAACTCAACTAAACTAATCTTAAACTGAGACTTTAAACCACAACGATTAAACACAAAGCTAGTTTAAGATATTCCATTTTTGGACAGAGAGTAATTGATCCATATTTCCTCATTTTATTTTTGCCCATTTTAGCTCCAACGATTCAAATATTGCCAATGAACAGAATATGACGTCCATTTTGACATCCCACTTCTGTCACCAAAAAAGCTTGTGTGCCTCATTACCAGTTGTGGACATGACAAGGAGAACACACACAGGACACTACCTAATTAATCTGCACTAAAGACAGTAACTTCATGACGACGCGCAGTGGATCTCATCTCTGTCGCCAAGCATGCTTCCGTGCACCATAAGGAGCTTAAGAACGCACAAGGCGCCACATCATTGGGCAACCTTGTGTCAGGTTCTACAGGAACACTAATTGTGCCGGTGAGTCATAGTGGGTCTATTTTGAGATCCCGCTTCTGTCGCCAATAGTCCCCACAGTCAGCTTGCGTGTTTTTCCCATGTCTGCTTGTGGGAGTAATGGGGAGTGTCAAATGATCACACAGGAAGAGGGGGGAAACGGCAGCACATGTCACACGGCTGAAACACAACAGCACCGCGGGGGAATGTCTTGTGACAGCGCACACACACAGCTACACAATAGCACGGCTGATTAGTACACATGGAAATGAGGGAGGACGTTGCAATGTATTTTTCCCTCCACTGGCTCTAATGAATTCGTCCGGCTTTTGTGCAAACAGGATGAATCATTTTTCCCTCCGACTCATTTTCTCACTCTTTGCCGTCAGTCCGTCTTCACAACCCCCGTAGCTCTTCTAAAAGGGGGCGGGGGAGATATCAGCATGCCAGACTGGACCGGTCTCTTCACAGGCCAGATGGAAGTTCCTCTCACCTCCTTCCTCAAGGTTAAACCCCAAACTGTGTCGACAGGCATCGGACAGGTGCGCCCGCCCGCCTTTCATCTCGCTATTATCGCCCTCCTCATGCACACTGACGCTTCGCAAAGCCAAGGCCATTAATGAAGGGATGAAAGTCGCAATCGTGGCTTTCGAGTTTCAGGCCGACCCGTTTGTGTCAACGCGAACACCAAAGCCTTTTAAAGCCACACGCATTCAAACTCGCAAATACTACAGTGCAGAATGTGAGCACGGCAAACTCGTGTGGACAGAAAAATCTTGCCACCCCCCCTCTCTCAAACAAAAACAAATGTCGTGCTAAGCAGCTCAAACCTTTTGCATTCCGTCGGCTACAGCTTGTTTGCAAACAACATAGTAGAGCGCAAATGTGTGTGCGTTTGAATGTGTCAAAAAGCATCATGGAGCTCGTCACATTTTTTTGAATACTTTGCATACAGAGGGTCGCCCCGAAGCCTCTCAGCGTGTTACGCCCGATCCCCCCCGTCCTTGAAAAGCCCACGACACGCGCGTGCACACATGAGCAGATGGTAGCCATACTGTCCCACCAGCCACGCAGCCTTCCAGGGCCTCAGCCTTCCCAGCAGGCTGCTGGCGTCAGATCCCGCTTGCTGACTGCGTCCGTTTTGCAATTTCTATCACAAAGTGTGTCAATATGCTTCACTTGAGACATACTGTGATTTATTTTTTTCCCCATTACTAGTTTAGCAATCTGTGAGATGCTTTTATGAAAACATCCTTAGGACCAGGAATTATATTCGATTGTATGATTTGGGTACCGTGGCAACTGGTGGGTTTGATCAGGAAAGCAGGTATCTTCTAAAGAAAGACATTTTCACACTACATCGTGTGCACGTGGCGCATGGACACATCACAAAAGACGTATTAACCCCCTTCACCAACGTTGCCACCATGTCATCAACTTCACAGAGCAACCAATTAAATGGCGCTTATCGGAATGTAACGCTAATCTGCTATAATCTGCTATGTTTACGGTTTGGCTTTGATGCGGTGTTTCAACACTCCACACGCTGAAAATGAATGGCGCTCGCATGAAACCGCATCTAGAAACCGTATCCGTTTGTATATAAACAATAAAAAGTCAGTCCGGAGAAATGTTTTGATACTCGCTAAACTGAGGTCGAGCGATTTATCACTGAAGGTTTGTTCTTGTCAGAATGTAATTTAGAGCTCGTGTTTCTTTTCAAGGCAATTTTACTTGAGAATTTCCATTTCCCAGATACCACAGTGTGTTTCTGTGTATTTCTGTGTACGCACACGCGTGGTGCTATTTTTCATTGTGCACGTTTCGTATTTCCATGGAAACCAAATATATAATGAAGCCAATACGGAGTGTTCCACCCTCGAATGAATTACGCCAAATGAAGTAAAATATGTCCAGTAGTCGGAAAGGTTAAATAGCTATTAAGATGCACAAGGAAATTGCGTTTCTTGATTTTCAATAAAGCCTCGCATACATGCAGATTTGTGTGGTTCAGATTACAAGGCATGAAATGTGCAACATTTTAACCCATGTTATTTTTCTTCATTTAAAATACGTGGCTCAACACGTTCTTTGTTCTCTATAGATTGCACAGAGTGTACCTAATCTAGTGACCAGCCAAGTGGCAAAATTTAAGGAGAAAACATGAATACAATATGCGAGTTCAACGGTGTGCAGCAGCACATCGATAAGACTGGAATGAATATTTACCGCAGAGATTGCCCGCAGTGACGCCTGACATCTTGTGTCTAATACAAATAAGACGGCGGTCTCTAAAGTCGTCAGTGATATGGCGAGCAGCACAATACAGTGGAGGGGTTATCTGTCGGGGGTGGGGGCCACTATCAGACGTGATTGGTGTATGATATGATTTTCATGCCAGAGACTTTACGGCTGCATAAATAAAACGCCTTCCGCGCGCGGGCTTAGTTTAGCACCGAGGCGACCTCACCAAGTAATCTCGCAGATGAAAGCGGCGTTCTCGGCAGGGAAAAGCACAAGTTCAGGAACATGAAAGTCAGCCAATCTGCTCAACTCGGATTTGTGAAAGCGGCAACGCAAAGAGACTTTTCTCAGAGTGTTGTTGTTTTTCTGGGGATTTCAATAATTAAAACTCGGCTTGATGGACCTCGGGGAGTCTTTTAAGTTGCCGGTCCAATATAGGAGCATGACGCACAATCATTTTACAGATCTTGTTGATGGGTAGAGATCCAATTCGTTTAGGTCCAATTTTGAAAACGATCGGATGTTCTCCGCTTACCTCGTACCACTATGGTGGTGGACTTCTTAGCCGGGTTGCCCACATTGTTGCTGGCCAGGCAACTGTAAACGCCCGCCTCGTCCGAGGTGATGGCGGGCAGGGTGAGCGTGTCGCCCTTCACCAAGCTCCTCTGCGGCAGGCTATCGTTGGCGCTGAGCCAGGTGAGCAACGGCGGAGGCTCCCCGCCGGTGGTGATGCACACTAGCGACACCGTGTCGCCGGGGTTCACCACGATAGGGTCCTCCACCAGCAGCTTGATGGACGGCGAGGCTGTTGAGCACGGCGGAGCGAGGCGGTTTCAACGTGCTGGCGCTTCATGATTAAATTGTTGATGTCATTTCCACCGCGGCAGGCACTACCTGTCTTGTTGGTGAGGCGGAAGATGACACTGCGGTCGGCAATGCCGCACACATTCCTAACGGAGGCCACGCAGCTGTAGTTGGCGTAGTCTTGTGGCCGTAGGTTCTTCAGCTTCAAGATCTTTGTTTCCCCCTGCAGCTCGGACGACAACCACCACAGCGGTATGCAAATGTGTGCCGAGGACACGTGTGCAAACAACAAAGATCACATGGATGAATATTTATGTATGTTCAAGGGGGGAAGGATATTCTGAGTAGGCTGCGGCAAATATATGCATCACGCAGCACCATACAGACGTCAAGATGACTCTTGAGTCAATAATGGGCCCTGCCGCTATTTTCCAGCAATGCTGATGGGCTCTGCAGGGGTTCCTCTCCACTGAAACTAGTCAGCCATGATCCCTCCTGGCCCGCAAATCTCCAATGAGGATGTGAACCTTTGATCCAACCGACTCCGATGCTTTTGGAGCGAGTCGCCCTAATTTTCATTTGTGCCATTTCAAAAATGTTTACAAGAGAAGAAAAGGCCAGTTCTACCTGTCGCCTCTCATTTTATTCCTGCACAGCAGTTGCAGCTTGAATCTTCCATTCATCTCGGGTTTGATAAATCATATTGTGCGTGCTTAATTTATTGTAACCTATTTGCATTTTGCAAAAGCCACATTTGAAAAAAAAACATCTTACAAATATTTGACGTCAAAAACTTTTCTGCTGCGTGCCGCGTCTGTCTTACCTGCGTGAAAAAGGGCTCGTAAATCTCCACGCCTTTGTCCGAGCCCTGCGTCAGCACTTCCCGGCCGCGGTGCCAGCTGTAGCGAACGGGTGGGTTGGAGTTGGCCACACAGCGTAGAAAAACCGTCCGCTCATAGTAGAACTGCTCCTTCGCCTCCCCGATGCTCTGATGCACCGTCACTACCGGGTCATCGAGGTCTGGAAACAAAAAATGGACATTTTTGTAAACATCCTGATTGCCAAATCACCCAACATTCTTTTCTGAGCGAACAATACGAAACATCTTGACTCGAGGGCTCAGAGTCCACTTGTGAATTTACGGGCATTTCCACGGTTTGATGTTGACACGGAATGGTCAGCCATTTCATAAAGGCACTCTCGGTTGATGGATTGAAAAGGTAATCACTTCACTGGGCGGTAGAATCAAGTCCTTTAGCATGCTAATCTGCACCTTTTCCAAGAAACCCGTCTCACTTCCCTTTTCAACTCCACTTTTATTTTTCCAAGATCAGGGGGAAAAAACACAAGGGAGAGGATGAACATATGCCTCCGTCAAAGAATGCTGATTTCTGCGTTTCATTAAAGACGTGTTCTGCGCCTGCAGCTCCTTCATCAAAACCTAGCAGTGGTCAATATTTCATCCGGGATCCATTAGGGCATCTCAGGTAAGAACAATTACCTTCAATGGCATTGGGGCTTTTAAAGTAAATACATCCATTCATTACAGAGATCCTGGCCTGCCCACTTGCCCGTCTGTTTCCTGTAGTCCATTTGCAACAAACACACACTTTTGTAATTAACTTGACTAATAATGTAGGCAGAGCATGGCTTCAAATTGAAAGTAATTTTTTTTAGCTACCCCAGAATAGGTCAACAACTCAACTTTGTGTCCCGACCTACCGATTAAGAATTGTTGCAGAAGATATTATTCTTTATTTTCATGTGTATGTTTATCAGTTGGCCTGCAGCAAAGTAAGCAGGGCTAAAGATGAAGTGGATGCTTGCAGAGAGTGAGAGATAAATATTGAAATATGGTAATGTTTGCGGTGGATTAAAAAGTTGATGAGTTTCATACAAAATTCCACCCCCATGAACCGCCATGGAAGGATGCTGCTGCCTGAACGCAATTAGCTATGAAAGTCACGCCTGGACTGCCTGATATTCTGGAGAACAAGACAAGGTGTCCGTGTCGCTTTTAATGGTAGTCACGTACCTATGAAGAAAAAAATTTTCATTTCAGGATAGCACGTTTTTTTCTTTAACGGGCCTACGAAGACATTTGTTGGACAGACAGGTTGGGATGAAGGACTCAGGAAAGGCGCTTCATTATCACATCAAAAACCCCTTTCAAGTACCGTGTACACTAGCACATAAGCACAACGCCAACAGGAAACCTTTTTCTACTTCTTCCTTTGGAACCTCTTGGGTGTTCCTCTCATACAATATTCCCCCCCCCCGCCCTTTTTCCTCAGCTTTGATATCCTTGTGTCTCTCGTCTTAACCGCTTAGATGGATCGGAATAAAGAACACAAATCGGACGCTGTCAATCGTCAGCATTCCGCTACAGATGGGTCAATATCATAATACGGCAATAATCGACAAAATATGGCGGTATGTTCGAGAAGATGGAGTCGAGTATGTCGCTGACTATCATCAAAAAGTTTCAATTCACAGTCGGACTGATCCAATGACGGACTTGAACCACTGGCACCAGTGCAAGCAAAACTCTTTTGCAGATACTGTAAATAGGAAGCTAACGCAAAAGTGCCCTCTGCTCAACGGTCCATTCGGCTACTCTTTAATGAATACGTCTCCAGTCTACTAGACGCCGTGCTCAGGCGCAGCGCAGACCGACTAAAAATGACAAAAGATGGCATCGGACAGACTGGTGCTTAGAGAATCATATGGCTGTAATCAAAAATGTGATACAGCGGCCACCTGTGTGTGTGTGCGTGTGTGCGTGTGTGTGCAGGGGGGCTCGAATGCATTACGACCATGCTGGTCAAAAGGCTAATGAGCACTATTAGTGATCTATAACTTCCCCTGGCATGCTGATGGAAAACATGAATCCAAGCAGGTAATTTTCCATCTCGCCAACGCTGACCTCTATTTGGGCAATCACCGACTCCTCCCGCTCGCGGATGGATGTGTTTTGTAACAGTCCGCGTGAACAACGGGGCTCTCCGAGGAGTAATGGGTGGGATCTCAAAATATGGCGGAAGCATCACCATCAACAGAAATAAGCGGTAAGTAGCTAACCAATAAAAATGAACGCCTCCTTCACGTACAGTAAATTCCTGCCTCAATTGAGTACATTTACAATTACAAGTGCAAATGCAGCATTTTGCACACAAAGCAGCGTTTGCTCCACTTTGAGCACCATTCCGCACATCAGCAGTCAGCCTCGCGACCGTCCACTAAATGTGCTTTTATTCCATTAGCGTGCATAATCAAATAGATTATGTTGACCAACAAAAGGCGGCAAGGTTTTTATGCGCTTTTAATTGGTCCGGACTTTATGGCTCGGAACGACACGGATGAGTATTACTGCTTCACTTGCAACGAAGTTACGATGCAGTATAGTGAGCATGACTAGCTTGTAATTATTTATCACCCAAATGCTGCTGGAGTCTTAACCCGACAGATTTTTTTTTTTGGGGGGGGGGTACATATTTGCTATCCATGAAGAAATACTGTGTAAGCGTGGGTTTATATGTGTGTGTGAACAGACTTTGTCAACCTCTCTTCCTCCCATTGACGGAGATGAGAGAATAATTAGGCCCTCACCTGCTACACAAATGTGTGTGTGTGTGTGTGTCTGCGTGTGTGTGTTGGGCGTAATGAATCTTGTGTTCATCCACTGGGTTTGCATCTGTCTCCCCTGATCTCCTCTCTAATGCATCCACGCAAGAAAACACAATGGCAGCAACACAAAGCATATGTGACACAATGCAAGTAAACAAACTCAGAGATACAGCTAAGGTCTCATGTCCATATTTTAGTAGCTTTCGATTGAAAATGCTGGCAAATCTAGTGCATGCTGTAGCAACAACCAGAAAGTATTTTGGAGTCATTTCAGGCCAAACAAAATGCGAATAGAACAAACGAAGGGCATAAACTCAAAGGAAAAAAAATTCAAATGAGGGCGTTAATCTCATTAGCATATCGGACACAAACACAGTCAATTATAAAAGAGGAGGTGAGGTCGAGACAATCCTCTGATAAGTCTTCGAGAGACTAATGGGCAGTTGTGAAGCGCCGTTACCTCCATTAAGCAAACATTTCCATAATGTACGTGCAATGCAGCGATCTATTGTGCAATCGGATCCCGATGAGGCTCCGATCACTCCTGGACACCGTCGCATTTATCACGCTGCCCTCATTTACATCCGAAAGCACTTAAGAGACGCTTTGCTAGCATCATTGTCTGCATAAATCAGGAGACTCGGAAGGTGCGGCTTGGCAGGACTGTCAAAAATTCAGATTCCTGCAACATGTTTGAAAATTTGAACGGGATAGTGTCTGCAAAAAAAAAAAAAATCCGTACGGTCCAGGAGAACGTGCTAAGTGAAACTGAGTTTGGGGGTGAAATTTTAAAACTTGAATTATAATCAAAGTTTGAATATTTGATGGCAAGTCACTGTCATATTCCGCCCACATGCTCAAACTCTCAAATGCAGTACACACACGTGTAGTGAATGGCGGACAAGCTTTAGAAGAAGTTGTAGCGTTGAAAGTGGATAAAGCGACGCCTGAATAAACATCTTTGGTGAGCTCCTCCGTGAACTCCACTAATGGAAGGCAAACAAACGCCAGTGGACACACTCCTTTTATTTGGCCTGGTGTGTGTGTGCGTGCGTGCGTGTGTCTGTTTCTTCGAGTCTGTGAGTACAAATAAAAAATACTAATAAAATGGATTTGGTCTCGTGAGAAGTTTAACAGGTGATCATTTTTGTTTTGGTACTTTAATGTTGCCACGACATGTAAAATAAATTCACCTGAGGATAAGATGAATGCTGCTGTCACCCAAAAAGATAATAATGATCTTGACTTGGTGGTTCATAGATAAAAAGCAGACCACTATTTGTTTTGGGTCCTTTTTTTGGCGTGATGACAAAACTCAACTTTTCGTCCTTCACATTCACTTCAACAAAAACAAAATAGGAAATGAATCACTTGACGTGTTGTTAAAAAATAAACTATGCTTGCTAGTGTTAAAATTTCATTCACTGTGAATCTGTTTGTGTCATTCCCTTTAAAATGGCCTTGGAATCAACCCTCTCATCACACACTTGTATAAACTCACAAATGATAAAAAATGTAAACTGTGCGTTAAACCGAGAAAACTTCACCAGACTAAACCATCAGTTTAAGAACCCCTGAGTACTAAGCGTGTGTGCACTGAGCATATTCATTCCTCATTTGGATTAGTTCTGTTTGACTAAACAAAGCGCTTTGCCTTTACATTGTTTTCCACTAAGACGTCGGAATTGTGCGGCATTGCGCTAAATATGACAGCCGCGACTTAGCCGCCGTGCGCTAACCTCTCCGAGCCCTCGCTGCCAATAAAACAGATCAAGTGGATTAAACACACCGACAAAAGTAACTTCCAGAACCATCCCTTTGTCCTTTAGTGTTTGATTTTTGACCGAATCCCCGTCGGGGAGTCACGTCGGCCGCCACAAATCTCTTTTAGCTATAGTGGTCAATGAGCTCTCTGAGCCTGAAATGAGCTCGCTGGGTCTGCACAACTCTTAAGCCCTCTCCAATCAGCAAAACATTAGCCGCTGCGGCAAAATGCACGCCAGACAGAATTAAAGGAAAACGGGCGAAACAAGCGCCTGGTAGGAAAAGAAGGGGAAAAAAACAAGAGTGCCATAAGCTCTGGATCGATTTGTTTTAAGAGTTGGGGCCGGTTTGTTTTATTAACTTTGCTCAGGACCATCCCCCACGGAGCGCCAACAACAGAAGTGTCAGCAGGTAGAAAATGCGCTGTTGGACTAAATGTGTTAGCGCGGAGTTGGCGGCGGAGCAATCATGGGCTCCCGTGGGCCGCCGGCTCGGGTTATCAATGTAAATGATGGCTTCCCGTGTCATCGCGCCTCTATTTGCCATCCATCTCGCCGTCCAAATGTCCTTTGATTCTATTGATGGTGAGTCACGCCTTTATGAAGCTGCCTTTGATCTAATAATAGCCGCATATATGAATAAAATTTCGCAGCGATTATGCCAAAACCAAAAGCGAGGATTCTAAGGTGGGGCGGGGCGGCAAACTCTTCAAATATTTGAAAAGATCACTCTGGGATTCAACTTAAAATGAACATGTCATGGAATGCCTCCACTATATTATTTTCGGGGAAGCAAAAATGGTCGCGCAGGAGTTTAGAACGTTAATCTGAGTTCCGGGTTTTAATGTCGAGTCGTCAAATTTTGTCCACATGCCATAAAAAAATTGTACCATGTGATGCTGGTGTATCAAGTTGTTGTTGGGAGGTCTACCTACAAAACTCCAGTTTTAGCGCTAATAAAAGAAAAAAAAAATAAACAAACGTATACGCAATGAGGCTAAAAATAGCACGTGCTGCCGAGGCCCATCAATTAGAGTCATCCCCCGGGGGAGCAAAAAACAATGTTGCTCGGGAGAAGCGGTTGTACTTCTGAGTGGATGAAGTACACGCGTGTACAGGGGCCACATATTGAATTGACCTCATAAACTATAAATGTATTTTCAGATGAGAACAAAAACTGTCAGCACACATTTGACTTGACTTGACACCGTGCATTTCCATTCTCTACTGTATGTTTTTCATTTATTCATGCTGCGTTTTGCACGTCGAGTAAATTCCCTTTCCAACATGCCGACTGATTCCATTATGGTGTATGTTGCATTAATCTGCCAGTGCAATTAAGGCTTTTCTGCTTTGTATTTACTCGCCTCTAGAGCAACCTCAAACTGCCAGCGAGCTGAAAGGGGGATGGAAGTGAAATGCCTTCTCGACCCCCCCCCCCCCCCCCCCCCTCTTCTCTATTCCCGAAACAAACCTGCGTAGCAAAAGTTTACTTTTAAGACCATCGAATCCAAACCGCTACTGCACCTGTTGACATCTTTTACTCGCTTACTAGCTGGGAATTGGCAAAAAAAAAATAAAAAATCCCATAACTACTTGAAGCCGAGGAAATCGACGGAAAAAAACGATGGCTTTTAGCAGAGCATCCCGCAGAACAACGGCAGCCCACACTTTTTTGCGAGGTTATAGTAAAACGTTACAAGATTATAAAAGACGGCTGCCAGCTGCGATGCTGAGTAATTTTCAAAGGCCACAAACAGCTTCTTTTTTTTTTCAGGGCGCCAAGGTTTTACTCACAGTAGACGTCCACCCGGATAGATTTGATGGCGGGTGAGCCGAGGCCGTTCTCCGCCTTGCAGTAGTAGCGGCCACCCTGCGTCCTCAAGATCTTGCCAATGTGCAGAGTCTCATTAAAGACGCTGGAATCCTGGAAGCGGTCCGAGACGCTGCCGGCGGTCTTGGTCCATCGGATCTGCAAACACAAAACAATTTAGGAAATGGGAATGTTTCAAGCAGAATTATTCAGATTTGGTGTTATGGAATACAATTGGCCTAACTTGAAGTTTTGAACCTGGCCGTAGTTCTCTCGGCATTTCACCCCATTAGCCCGTAGCATGACTGTGTAATGAAAGGTGAAATAGCAATATCCCCCCTGCTCCCACCTAACACTGGCTTGTAATAGACTCTCCATCAAGGCCCTCCCTTGTCCTCATTAAAGCATGCAGCGTGAACAGGTTAGTGTGACAACGACGGCCCGAGGGGCAGGCGCGCTGGGTCGGCGACGGCCGGCATCAATGCCTCATCCTAAGTAAGCCGCAGATAGATTAGCTTTGCTCGGAGAGCTTCACATCTGACATCTCCGGCCTGTCTGGCTGTCTGCAAATTAGAATCCAATCCTTCCTCATTGCATCATCTCCACACACTGATAGCATCCACGCAGATAGCATCAGATGGATATCGCTGCATGCAGGGATTTGCTGCTACCTGGGGAAATTGCTGCTGCTGCTGCTGTTTTGGATCTTGACAGCACCGCCCTGAGGTAGACATGGACTGGAAGCCACTCTGTTTGGTGGCCACAAACTTGATAATGTAGTCGACCAGATTGTAGCTATGTAGCTCGAGGTGACATGATAATGGCAGGCTGTGAAGTTTATCAAAGGTTAACGTTGATATCGAGTCTAGCATACGGATGAAAAGTGCAACTTCCCCGTGTACACCACAATATCATTTTCTGAAAACTGCTGTTCGCGCCACACTTTACGTGTCCCACAGCAACGTTTAAGCGGATCTGCGACCATTAAAAATAAAAAGGTTCTAAATGAGCACCCTGAAGAGAGAATACTTCTCTTGGCCTGATTCAAATTGATGAAAAAGAAAAGCAGTCCACGCAGTTGAGGAAGAAAAAAAAAAAGCACAAACTCAGCAAATGATCGCTGCTAAGTGTTCGAAACATCATGAGTTCAGCAAAAGTTGAACTTGCCAGCGTAAATTGCAAGTTTTTAGGAATTCTCACGCCACTTTCATGCAAGCAGGAATGATCTTTAATACGGAAGGAAGTCGGCTTGTGTTGATCTCAGCAGAATTCTCCCAATTGGCCTAAAGCTATTTTGATTCTTTCTTTTTCTTTTGGTCATGGGAGCACCTACAACTATGTGGAAGGGGAGACCCGAAGGATGCCTGCTGAGAACAGTTTGACCCTCTCACAAACAGTTTTGATCTGAGAGTCGCTGGTGGATTCAAAGCTGAGAATCGCTTTATTATTTCTTTTTGCTATTTTTGCACGCCCACATTTGACATATTCTCTGTGCTTTTAAAACAAACAAATTTTAGAGTCCATTTCAACAAGCTATTCATGATATATTTAATAGAAAGCCAAGTCTCCAGACCACAGACAACCACGGCTTAAAGAAATATCTATATTAATAATAACGTAGGGATGACTTAATTCAGACATTGCAAAAGGAGGATCAACATTTTCTCACGAGGAAAGTGCAAGCGCGTTCAGATTAGTTTTAGCAGTAGCTTAGGCCGCGCATGCTGCGATGCCGCGGCGAGAGCTAATTGAAATGCGGACGGTGTCTGCTCTTACGCCAGCGTGGCATGCTGCGGCACGCGAATCGCCCATAATTCCTGTTGCAACACTTCCCTTCTCCTATCCGCACCACGTTTTCCTAATTGCTCGCCGTGTTTCCTTTTAGGCGCCCACGGTGGTCCGTGCCACTCACCGCACCGTGGCCGAGCATCACAATCAAGCGATCAGGTGGGAAGGAGGGAGGGAGGCTGCAAATTACAGAGCCTGAGCGCAGGGACGACAGGTCTATATTAGCGGCTGACCCTTTGCGGCACCGAGATGTTGATCACAACATGCCCTACTTGTCGGGAGGAAAATGAAACACATGATGGCTGATGTGCGGAAAATGTGGAGTGAGTGGGGCAACCTGTTACAAAGAACCAAAGAGAAAATTTGTTGAATCAAACAAGCCATTGCGGATGAAAATGACCAAGACTACTAAAAAGAATCATTGAATTGAGTCCAGTGCAGAAAAACAGGTAAAAGCAGAGCGCTGAAAAGAAACGCCTAAAATAAAACAGACTGGGAGAAGAGTAACAAAAAGAAATATCTTTGGCCGAGGTCGGGTACAGACTTGAATCAACCGCGGATGAAACGGACCGGGTTGAGTGCCGACGAGCAATATCTATACACAAAACAGACTGCGTTTAAACAGAGCGAGAAAGGCAGACAGGGTTGAGCGCCAAAAAGAAACATCTATTGAGGGAAGGTCATCAAGGCTGAATGCCCGCCGTAGTTGTCTTCCATGTTTGAATGCCGAGGCGTTTAATTGCGGGTTGAACTGAAGGTTGAGGGTAAAGTGTGGCTCCTTTGAGGATGCTTCCAAGAAAAAGCGTGCAAATAAGAACGATTCAACGGTCTTCAAATAAAGGAGCATCTGTTGACACCGGCGCCGAAGGCCGATCATCTCCGGGACTTCGGGAAACGGATCACATACGCCAACAAGTCTGGCTCAAATGAAATTTTTAGAGGCCAGAGGTCGGTCTATTTGTACTTGCTGACCCGTGGCACCGTGAGTTGCATCTGGCCGGAGAATAATTGAAACAGAAACGGGAAGGGAGGGGGAGGGTAAGTGTTTGCACTGTGTGGTGGCAGGCTGTACGAGGCTGGTAGTCAAACAGAGCCCTGTGGACATAATGGATGGAGGCCAGGCCAGAGGAGACAAGGGCAGATGGCTTCATCATCGCCGACTCTTTCAACGATCGTGGCGGCCAAAGAGCAAAAGTCATCCGGGTGTGAACAGTCCGAATCATAGATGACTGATGAAGATGTTGACCCTTTTGCTTGACTACGGTAGAGTGATTGCGCAAGAGGCAACAAGCAATTGCATTGCCTTTTCATGAAGTCTTTCTTCAGTGCTCAAATCATCAAAATGGCTGAAAGTCATTGTTTATCAGACCAACAGTCAAGAAAGAAAATCCGCACTCGCACCAATCTGTCCAACCAGCAATTACAAAGAAGCCTCACCTTTTTTTCCTAACAGAATCTTAACAATCAATATTCGCTATGCTGGGGAATGGATGCCGGCTATCGATCAAACGGGTGGTGGTGGCGGTTGTGGGTTATGTAAATGAATGCAAATGAGCTTGCCGCTGTGCAGATTTACAGCACGGTTCGTGCGTGAGCCGGGGCGTGCCGGCAAGCAAATTGGAAGCAACGTCGGACGAGTGCTTAAAAGGTTAGCGTGTGTACGCCCTGCCAACATTTGTAAACGTAATGACGGCTGACATTTGTCCCTAAATGGACTAAGTTAGATGGCATTTAAGTCGCAAAGAGCTGATTGGCTGCCACTGCTACTACCCGACTAAAAAGAAAAACAAGACGCAGTGATACTTCACGCTCAAGGGTGTGTGAAATATGCAACATACGAATGAGCTGAGCTTGTTGCTGTGGCGGCTCACCTGCGGTCGAGGATGTCCCGTCACCAGGCAGGTGAGCTCCAAAGTCTCGCCCTCACGGATGGTGTAGACGCGTTCCGTGTGACGCTCCTCTTCCACGTTGCAGGCGTGCCCTGAGTGGATGATGCGGACAGTAGGGGGCGCTATGGAGACAAGGAGAAGATTAGCTCCTGACCTCAGCGGAGTTGCCAAGTTGTATATTAGCCGGTCCTGGGGGCAAATATTTCATTTGCTGACCTTTTGTATTCATATTTAGCCCAAGGAAAGCGAATTAAAAATAGAAAATAGCACACCTTCCAATCAGGAAATGCAAATTCCTATTTAAAAAATGTTTAATTAAACATTTCCAGTCGCTTTCTACAGCAGGAAAGGAATCACACTGTTACACTCCCTCAGAGCTTGTTGACATATGAATGCAATATGAATGCACTTTAATGACATGCATAATAAAGCGGAATGTTGACTCAAGATGGGGCGAGGCCTTTGTCAAATCATTCTTCATTTCCGGGTGATGTTTTATATATGAGTCTCTTTAGCATTGTTACAATACACTTTTTGGTACTTTGAAATAATTTTACATTCCACAGGCTACAAACATAATCCAATGTTTAAGGTGAGAGGACAATGCAGCCAGCATTCACTTTCAGCATCGAATTCAGAATGAAACGGAGACGATGGTTTAAGTCGCTACTCACGTGCAACATCAAGGTGAGGCTCTTATTTAAGTGAACAATGCACCTGGTGATAAATTGGAACGCGTCGTCTATTTGAGGACGCAGTCGTCTTTGACTCCACTCAATGGGCTTTTCACATAACAACATGATCCTATGCCCTTCTCTACCAAGTTCTCTGCCTTGTGATACCCGACTGCTAGATCCCAACGGGGGGTGTGGTGGCTTGGGGGTTGTCGGTATCTAGCGGGCGCGATAACGACTTGCGGTGAGGGAGCTTCATGCGAGGCTGCCACTTAATACAAAAGGAGGCTTGGTAACAAGACCCCAGGGCTGCAGTCCAGCAAATTACCAATGCCATTTAGTCCAATGAGCTTGCATCTGCGCTGCACGCTATATGGGTCCTGCAGGAGAAGGCAGGGGAAACACCCATAATTAATGATCCTAAACTGTGCACACAAACACACACACATGCATCATATTCTTTACGCACAAACAAGCTTACAGCGCCTCGCTTAAGCTCACATAATGGCCGTAATAATGCGCTCGCAGTCGCAGATATGCTTGCACAGCGGAGAGAGGTTCTTTTTGCATCCAAGGTCTTAGGAGTGAAACAAATCGCCGTCATTATGCGTTGTTTCCAGGCGTGTTCGCACAGAAAACCCACTTGAGCAACGTGCAACAAAAAAACAGAGCCTGGATTCAAACCGCCAACCTCAGAACTGTAAGCGCCGCCTTGAACACAGTAAGACGTAAAAGAGTGGCTTGTTATTTTGCCGTTAAGTGTCTGCCATTTAATAGCATTGTTCCAAATGGCAGCTAACATGCGGGTTTGACTCTGTGTATGTGGACTCATTTACATAATCGTGTCTATTTTGGGTCGTAGCGTCACTCCCACTCACTTCCTTTAACACCAAAAAGCCTTTAGCGGCACACACAAACGCAAAGTGCACACAACAGAAAAACAGATTCACATGAGGTCACTTGCATAAATCGAGATAAAGAGGCGACACTGGCTTGTTAGAAAGAAAACAAAATCACTGTTATTGCATGTGTTTTAGCCATGGATATCGTTTTGCTGGACCAATTAGGACACCTCCCCCTGTTGTGCTAGCTGTGCTAATTTTACTGATCAAATAAACATGAACCAAAGTCTTAAATCCAAACCACCAAAGAGCAAAAAAAAAAAAGAGTGAAGAGAACACTGCATGTCTATGTTTTTTTTAGCAATTTCTATTTAAATGAAATACTTTTCAAAGTAATAGCAGAAGGATGAACAAGCTAGATGTGGCTCTGGAGCCGCAGGTTGAAGAACCCTCACCCAAAGCCACTACATGTCTATTTTTTTTAGCAATTTAAATTTAAATTAAATACTTTTCAAAGTCACAAGAGTCATAGCAGAAGGATGAACAAGCTAGATGTGGCTCTGGAGCCGCAGGTTGAAGACCGCTCACCGAAAGCCATAACCTGACCACTGGATTTTCATATTTGCATCTAACCGTCCTGGGACCATTATATGAGGAAGTAGGCCTTTCGTAATTTTGTGCTCTCGGTGTCTGACTTGAGCGTGACATGAAATGAATGGTTTGTCTCCGAGTTGTCACCACGTGAGCACTTCTCCCTAATGGAGAGTGGCCCCGTGCATGCGTTAAAACGTCTTGCCGGCAGCACATGCATATTATTACATCAGGCCTTGTCAGGCGCTATTGATCACGCACTGTAATGCACTCGCCTGCACTCCTCTGCCTCGGCTCTGTTATTGTAAATGAGACTCGGTATGGATCCGAGCCGGGCGCTATCAGCTCGGCTCATCCATCACAGCGAGAACAGAGACGTTCATAAGGCGCATGGGACGGCGAGCCCGTGACGTCGCTTTTGGACGCTTCGACACAAAAACAAGGCTTCCAGATTCCTCCTGGATTTATCCTCGTTCCTTGATAGGCAACCACAGTCTCTTGGGTAATTTTCCATCACAGTTGTCAAACCAATTGGATGTTAGTTCCACCATGGCGTCCCCACATGCCCAGTTCTCCCATCCGTGCTGCCACACGGCAGTGCTCCGTACTCCCTTACGCTACACTAATCAGACATCTGCGGGGGACGGATAAAGTCCAAACGTGGATGGCATCCAAAGCGGCGGTTGTCAGTTGATAGGGCCGAACTAGTGGCCGCTCACTGAAGGGAGAATATCTGGCAAGCTCGTGAAGATTTCGATTGGACGGCAGTGACTCCCCTGTGAGCTGATTGTCCTATCAATGGCCACAGCGGTGCATGGCTGACGGGGGCGCCTTGGCTTGGAGATACAGTATATAACTTAGTGTGTGTGTGTGTGTGTGTGTGTGTGTGTGTGTTGGGGGGGTTTGCAGCTCACTGAACATAAAGCGCAGTTGCCCGTAAATCCAAATTTTTTATGCATTTAAAGGAAATAAACATGGTTCTAATTATCATAAAAATTGCCATCAAAGTAAACAGAAAATATCTCAAAACACTGTAAAAAAAATTTGGATTATGAAGCAAATCTTAATAAACTCAAACGACAACACAACGCCTTTATTTTTATGTTACATTTAATCCCTTTAAGCACTTCGCAAAGACAGCCGCGCTGGCATGGCTCTGGCGTTGCGCAACGTGACACATCAGGCGGCATTGTGACACCGATCATTTCCATGTGAGGCAAACAAAGAGATGAGTAACATAAACATGAACAATGTTACTTGGCCTCCAATGTCATTGAAGCCAGCTTGCTTGCTTGTAGTAATATTCTCTTTATTACTATGTATATAAAACCCTGAGATTGACGGGGGTAGATACAGACTTGTAATTATTTTACTCAGTGAAGACAGTACAAATACTGTACATTGTTGATTAATGAACCACATCATTTTTAACCAAATAGGAGCTGGCACATGAGCACAGACATCCTATTGTTCACACTTAATATTGCGTTGGATACTGAGCCACATACTGCTTCACCAAAGATGTATTATAAAGACCAGGCACAAATAAAAAAAGATTACCGCAAAAGAATAAAATTACAGAATATACAATTATTACAGAGTGATGATTTATTGTTACGGTAATATTTAAGTGTTTTAATTTGAAAGTTTGCGAGCGAGATAATGGCAATCACTCGAGGGGTTTACATTGGTGGTTTTTAGCCCCGGAAATAAGATTTTGCGATCTCTGTTTTTAAATGTGAAGAGTGGGCTGTGGATGCGGATGAGTCACGGCGGTTCAATAAAAGGGCTGATGTACAGCTGATGCATCAGCAGCGCCTCGCTGGCAACCAATAATCGCCCGCATCCCGGCGCCCACCGCTCCCGCCATCCATAAAATACACTGAGCCCCAGAGGAGTAAAAGGAGATGATAATTAAACCTGTTCTCCGTCACGCCCTCTTGCTGTACTTTACCTCGTCATCACCGTCACGCCGTTGACACCTCGTCCATCAATGTGATTGCTGTGCGGGTGCAAGACCGAGTTTCTGATCGCTATTAGCGGAGCGGCTGTGGTGAGCCTTTGGGGCCAGCAAGGTCTTCTCTGCTGGGCTCAACACGATCACAGATCTATGTTTACAACATACAGGAAATTTGTTCCATAAAATTGTACTGATTTATTCTATGTTCTGTGTTCGCTGCTTCGGACGGACGGACAGACAGATCCAAAATTATAGAATAGGATTGGATCGTATAAGTATTGTGAACTCCACAATATACTGCACAGACATTCTTTTCCAGTAGTTGCCATGGCAACATCAAGTATTTAAAAAAAAAAAAGCAACACCACCAACACAACAACAACAAAGCGGCGCGGCAACATCTTTGGGCTGCTGACCAAGGAGATCCCGTAATTCTGGTGGCAGCAAATAGACATCACAAAGATGATACTTGGATTGGACGGCAAGAAGCATTTGAGCTGGTAGGGGACACCGACATATAATAGCCAACAATTACTTGTGGAACTAAATTGCCGTGTGTGAGGAACCCCGGCTGCTTCTTCGATATGCACAAACACTTGACAAACTCCATGCAAGCTCGTTCCTTGCACGAACGGAGTTGCAAAACACACAGTTGTTTGTGTACTTGGCATATAAGAATACAGAAATTGTATGGAGCAGTGCTCAAGGTCTTCTGACTCACAAGGCAGTTGCTGTAGAGTCCACTGGTGGCGACAAAGGTACAATTTGTTTATGGATACATTTTCATTAGAGAAAACAATGGAAATGACAGCTGAGCGTAAATGAGACAGTTGGTGGAGCAACACAGACGCACACACAAATCCAGGCATGTGCAAAAATCCTGATAAAATAATGTCAGAGTTGTTAAACTCTTGTCTGCAGTCCATCAGGGCCTCAATGAGCAATAGGTGCACGCACACACACACACACACACACACACACACACACACATACCAATTCCTGAATCCCCATGATCATAAACATTATTATGATGTAAGACATCTCATAAAAAGCCGCTGCAATGGTATCCGAGTCAGGGAGCTTCCGACCTTGATGTGTGAAATCGGATCCTAAAAAGAGTTTACAGTCGACCGGACTCTCCCTGCGGTAAAAACTGGAGAGGTAGACACGATGCCTAAGAAGCCTGCGGGACAATAAAAACCAACAGGCGTCTCACTAAACAAGTTTTGTCCACAATTTGGGAATGTATTTCCTTGATGGGCTGTGGGAAGTATCAAGAATTAATGAACAACTCAACCTGCCGCTTTAGATCAACTGTAGTCGTCTTTAATAATTCTGCAGCACCCAACTTGCTCTTAATGGCGCCAAGAAAGGAATACAAAAGCCATAATTGTAACAGTGTCTGCTGCTAATGGAGCGATCAGAAATGCAGCATCCTTGCAACGCTTTCCATTAAGACAAAAGGTAAGGCTGCACTCAGGGCTGCAAATGCCAACATTTCTCTAAAATGCTATTTATTTTCTTGATTGAATTTATGATTGCTATTCATCAGCATACAGAAGTGATCTGACTTGCCAGGCACATTACAGGAAACTCTCAAGCTATCGGTGGCATTAAAACAGGCAGAAACGACAAGACGGTTCGTTTGAGCCGCCATGTTCGTCACATTGGAAGTCAACGGGTTCTTGCCACATCTGAAAGGTAACCTTAAGCCGCCCGTAAACAATTAAGAAGCTTGTCCCAGTGTGTCAATGTTCGGCCGAGGCATGCGGAAAACTTCCGATTGTTTAGGACTTCAGAATACTGGACAAACCTTGAATGCCTGCATATAAACCTGCTCCTGACCCACCATCAGCATCAACTTCTGCCAGAAGGAGAACGAGTCTCACGCACTCCTGATCATGGACCTTAGAAGCATCACGTTGCTTCTTTTGCTGCAGTTTGTCGCACTCTGCCAAGCACGACCAGAATGGGTGAGTACCAGTACTGTTAAATTACTTTTTAGCAAGTGGAACGGTGTGTGAGGTTCATGACCTCATGACCTTGGTCAGTACCTTGACTCAGGATTGAAAGGCAGATTGTCTAAAAGTCTTGTACCCGTTGCCAGTTAATGGTTTATAAACAACAAAATACTCAAGTAGAACCTTGCGCTACAATTCTATCCCATCTAAATTTTTCCACTCTCTTTGCCTGAACCAGGTATGTGACCAGCATCCAAAACCCGTCTGCGTGTCCTAACGATTGAAATCAATAGGTATCAAAATGTGCGCGCATGTCACCGCCGCTGAATGTGATCTGCTTTCTCATTAGATGACTCGAAGGACCCGGCGGACGATAGCATCTCAGGAACAATCCAGAGGATGAACAATGGTGAGATTTGATGGGAAAATTGAAGATTCAACATAGTTTATGAATTCAGATTGAGATTTCTGCTCCTTTCTTTCTTTTAGGATCTACTGCATTTTGATGAAGGGGGACATGGTACTCCCGAGAACACGGACTGCCATGAAGTGCACGGCTAAGGAATACAGCTGCTTGTGGCCAAAGTCCAGCAATGGCAAAGTGGAGATCCCCTACAATGTAGGGCCTACATCATCATAGACAAATACAGTTTTTTTGTTTTTTGTTCTTGGTTTGTATTCATTCTGGATTGTTGTCGCCATTAATGACAGGGGATTTCATTTGCAGCGGATACTGAGAGGCAAACCATTGAAATGGCCCTGAGAGAGATTGAGGCCAGAACCTGCATCCGTTTCATCCCGCAAAGAAACCAGATGGCAGTTTTGAGCCCAAATATGGGTCAGCCCAAACCATCCTTCAAGAACTCTCACTGGCTTTACCTCATGACAAGCTCAACATGTGTGCACCCTTCCAGGTGTTTTTCAATGCTGGGCCGTATGGGAGGGAAGCAGTTGGTGGCACTGCAGCGTTTTGGCTGCGTCCAGCGTGGCATCATCCAGCACGAGGTGTTGCTCGCCTTGGGCTTCTACCACGAGCACACGCGCAGCAACCGCGACGATTACATCCGCATCCACTGGGAGAACATCCAGGATTGTAAGTGGCTTTCTCTGACATCACATCAACGCTTATATGGGTGAGTAGCACATTTACTTGAGCTTTCATTTTCAGATCACAAGAACAACTTTGAAAAGCAGGACACCAATAATCTCGGCATCTCCTATCACTATGATTCCATAATGCACTACGGAAAGTAAGAGCAAAATAGTAACGATGACATCATCCAGACTGCCCGGATGCAACAAGCATGTTACAAATAACTGTCAACAATTATACGATACGTCTGTGATCAGCGTATGTCTCTCTAAATCCGCAGAACTGCCTTTGGAGTGCGCCAGGCCGTAACCATGACACCCTTCCCTGATCCTTCGCGGGACATCGGCCAGCGAAAGGGTCTCTCCAAACGGGATGTTCTCCAGGTCAATCGCCTCTACAGGTGCTTCAATTAGAAAACGTCGGATGCAATGTGACATGCAGCGCGACACTTTCAATAAAATAATATGAGGTTGATTTCTTTTGAATGTTTTGGTTGAGGGCTACAGCGAGAGAAAATCCGTCTTAGCAGAGATGAAACAATCATCTTAACAAAGTTACAGTTAACAAAAACAATAAAGTTTCTGGGGAACGTTTTCAAACGGTGACAAAGAATTGAATTAGATGTTAAAAAACAATGGAAAAAGGACTGGAGGGCAGATATCTAACAATGTCTTGCGAAATGAGTTCATTTCCATGGCTCAGCCTTGTTGTAATTAAGTTGGGAATTTGTAGAGTCACAGAAAAAATGAGGGGGCGCGTCTCTTGCGCAGAGCTGCTGCTGACGACGTGTCAGGACAAAAAAGCTTAAACCTGGCGTTAACCCTGTCGAGAATTTAGCTGTATTTGTCATCCGGCTACATCCCACACTGTGTTCTTGTTTTTCTTCCACTCTTTGAAATTCTCCACCGTCGTGAGAGATGGCGGGTGTGCAAAGATCGTGCGGAGACTCAGGCACAGATTCCGACAAAGTTAATTTGTCTATCGTGTGATCTATGATTGCACAAGCGGCTGCGACAGCGTGGCGTTTGGGACCGGTGGAGGATTAAATGCGAACTTTAAAGCCCGCAGACTCTTGACGGACGCCTTCAACATTTCAGAGGAGAGTTTGGCTCCATATTCAATTTTGCGGGCGGGAAATATTTACACGCTTCTTGCTTTTTTGAAATATTTAACACCCTCGCCATGCATGCGCCGAGAAGCTCTGATTTAAGTCAAATTACAAAATGTCCTGCTCCAGGATCCCGGATCTTTTGACAGGAGTGCAAACATGGCCGCCGCTGCTACAAAACGTCAAGGCTAAAAAGTTGACCGAGTTGACAAACGTAACTGAAATACTGAATGTGACTTGTTATCTGAACATCTCATAAAACGCACAAAGCAGAATTTTACTTTCCTCGCCACTGGCTTTCGTACAATACGAGGCTTTGACAATCGCAATGGAGTTGTCCGTTCCCCAATGTTTCAGTCATTTAGTGCCTTTTGTCGCGGGTCTCTGCTGTGCCACTCGACGACAAGGCGCCGTCGTTAGCCAGTGTTTTTGCGCCTTTTAAAATGATGAAAACGACTCGGATGGATGTTCTAATTACAGGCACTATAGCCTTTTGTTATCATCACTTAAACCTGTGAGTAGGATTTGACTCCCCCCCATGTGGCGTTTGTATTAAAAAGCGTACCGAGAAGGGATTTAGCACAAGAAGCGGTGTCCAATAACTCTTTATAAGCAATTACGCTTTTCTCTCTGCAGCCTTAAAACGACAACTAGTTTGAGCGTGTGTCCTATTTCATGAGGTAATTATGGACTATTTAACTGGCAAATGTACTTTTTCGGTTATTTTCTACTGTGTAAGCAACAAGGTTGATGTTAAACGAAAGAGAATATGCTTGATTATTTGTGGAATAATTCTCTATTGAAGTGTGACTCGTTTTCAACAGCAAGTTGTTGTAATTTATATAAGAAAATTATTCTTGTTTTATCTGCAGTAACTATTTGTGCAATTATTTTTTCTTGAAGAAAGGGGGGAAAGTTTACTTTCTTATACTTTTTATCAAAAAATAGCTAAAAATTAGGTGAAGTTATATCTATTATCGTGTGATTTAATTTATTTTACTTTTTTTAAGGAAGGAGATGTAAAGATTTTAAAGGGTCATTAAATTCAAAAATATGTTTAACCATTTTTTGTACATTTACTTGGGTATACATGTACTTTACTAATTTAATAAAATACATTTAAGATGAATACAAAAATCATAATTAGAGCTATGATAAAAATAAAAAAATGGAACGACTTTATACCTTTTAAGAGATTGTGATTGAGATAGTTATAGCTTGACCTTTTTTTCTTACAGTACTTGATAAGATGTTTCCTGGTGTTGTCCAAGGACACAAATGTTTCCCTATAGTGCGATCAAAGTGATAAGTACAAGATTACAAGCTACCCCATGCTCGCTCAGCGTCACCGCACCCGGTACAAAACGTGGCGTTCTGTTCTAGACATGATTAAACGGCCTCTGAATAAAACAACAACATGGAGGGCTAGTTTTGGTATTTGTGATTTCAAGCGATGTCGCCACTAAGTCATCTGTGACGACCACTAAACACACCCTCACAACAACTGCAAAATCTTCACAGAGAAAGCGTGCGGGGCTTTTTGCAGCACGAGACAATTAAGAGGCTGCCGGGAAGACGCCGGCCAAACTCCCGACACGGTGCCGACGCTTTCATGAAGGACCCCGAGGAGCCGCATGTGAACTTGTTGGATTACTGAGTCGAGAACAGCGGCTTACAAGCTGCTGCGTTGTTGCCGGGTTCTCACAGCGCATACATATTTCATGGCTTCTTCCTGGCTTGCCGACACCACGATTGGGGATGGAGTTGCTTTAATATTAAAAAAAAAAAAGAATTCTGGGTAAATCCTGCGAAGCAATATGAGAACACTCTCTTCTAGCACAGCTGGTGTGTAGGAGAAAAATAACACTGATAAAAAGGCTCTTGATGAAAAAAATCAAACTGAAGCCCAAGCGAGTCGAGTTTCCTGCGTCGGTTAGTCAGCGTTGAGGAATCCCAGCTGTTGGACACCTTTCCAATAATGAAGGCCATTTTTTAACTGAGGAAAAAAACACAAAGGTCACAAGTACGTTTTGGTCGTGGGGGGGGACTCGAAACTTGACCGAAAGAAACGACCATACTGAAGATGTTTGCGAAGACTGTAAGGGTCCCCGTGGGACTTGCTCATCCGTCATCATTATGTCATTGTCTTTTCCCGCACCGCCGCTCTTTGCATTTTAGTCGCTTAATTCCAGAGACAAATATGAGCGCGGCCGACTAGGTCGTCGAGAAGCACAAGCTGCTGCTCGACGCTACATTAATCCACCACACTGGGCGGCGGCCTGATGGATTTCTTTATTAAGCATCGGGGCCGCCGCGTGAAGGTCAAGCGAGACCGCCGCGTGTTTGTGAGACAACTTTTAAAGGTTGGTTAGCTTTAAAGCTCCCGCCCACGAAGACCAAAAAGCCATTCCAGCCACTCCATTATTTGAAATCATCCCACATGCAAATATCATGAGGGGCCAATCGGAGCTCACTCGAGGCTCGATGCCTTATTTTTACGGTAGGCTGGAAGAAATCAATTATATTCATTATATGTCAAGCCTCTTGATCCGGATTCTAAATCACACATTGATGATATTGACACAGACAAACAGCCTAGTAGTGAGCGTGTTGAACTTGCGTTTCCGAGAAGAGGTTCCTTGGCCTTGGTCTTACTGGGTAGCGTTTGCATGTTCTCCATCTGTTTGCGGCCAAGTAATTAAGTTTGTCTCTGTTGTCTCGACACGATTAATCAATCCAACAACAACAAATCAATCACTTGGCTAATCGGTTACTCTGCCCTTCAGATGTACAAGCTATGATCATTTATAGTACGTCTCTGTTATTGGCCAGCAGGGGGCCTGATTTCCAGTCGCCGCTAATTAAAAACGCACCGGGACGCGCTTCCAGGCTTTCACGTCCGTGGAATTGTCATCTCCCGACAGCTGTTCCCGATTTTCATTTATTACACACGCTTGCTATTTTTAATTACTTTGTGCGCGATTGCCCCCAAATCACTTTCAAACCAATAAATTGGATGACGATTCGCAGTCAAGATGTCGTTTAATCAGTGCCCGTTGTAACGTGAGCGCAGATGAACATGTAATAAAATGTTTGTTTTTATTTATTTAAAAAAAACAACGTGAATGTTTTATAATCCCAGTTCTATAACGTCCCCGAAGACGTTCAAATAACAGTGCGTTCAGAAATAAACAATGAAAAATAATTGAGTCCCCGCCCCCCATTTGTTTACAACCTAATGTTCTTAGGAGAACTTATTGTCCCTGCAGAGTTTTTCTTTTTTTGTCAACTCATATATGCATACATGTAGGCCAATTAAAGGATGGAATTAATTACGGATGCTTCCGGGAAACTATTAAGACAACAAACCGGATAAAGTAGCAAAAGCGCCTTGTGCACTTAAAGTATTGAAGCAGTGAAGCAACTGACTGTATTGCTATTGCTAGAGATGGAAAACATTTTGATCTTACATTAAACGCTTACTGTAAATTCCGGACTATAAACCGTACCGGACTATAAACCGCACCAGCTAAAATTGGGGGATATTTTAGTTTTTTTCTTATATAAACCGCACCGGACTATAAGCCGCACGTGCACACGCGTCTTTTTACAAGGAAAGACCGTTCACAGAAAGCCTTTTTAAAGTTTTAATAACATACTTTAACATGTCTTTTTAAACACTGCCTGTGACGAAGGGTTTAGAGCCCTTTGACGCAGGTCACCTAGCGTGCATTCCTACTAAAGCTCATAATAGTCACAAGCAACACAGCCAGAATAAGTAGCAGCCATATAAGTGTTTCAAAATAGTATTTTTGTTTCTTTTGTTTTTTTCTTCAAGATACCGCAGTGTATAAAAATGATCAAGTCATCACAAAAATCCCGAAAAAAATCCTTATATAAACCGCACCTGACTATAAGCCGCAGGGTTCAAAATTTTGGAAAAAAGTCGCGGTTTATAGTCCGGAATTTACGGTAATTTGAAGGTACACCAAAGTGTCCAACACAAGAAGTTGAAGAGGCCGCGATGCACAACGATAAACGATTTTACCGTTACCGCACGGCCTCACTGTCCAAATGGGATTACAATTCCAGCAGGGGGGTTCACATTTCGGCTGTGCTACTGATGGTTGTTTTGCTGCAGAAGCTAAATGAAATAAACTTTTTTTCCCCCCTCATAACTGCCCGGACACGGTGCGCTCCAGTGTGATACCTGGTGAGGCGAAAGGCCCAGCAGACCATGAAATTGAGCAATGTAACCTCGTCTTGTGCAAAGGAACAAGACTGAGCGAGAGAGTGAGAGATATGTGTGTGTGTGAGGGGGGGGGGGACTGTTAAATGACAGTGTGTGTGTATGTATATATATATATATATATATATATATATATACACGCACACACACACACACACACACACACACGACACACGCACGCACGCGCACACACACACACAGTGCACTGTCAATATATATATGGCCCACAGGTCCAAAGAACTTTGAGGACTGTGGCGCAAAAGAACTGCAAATTTTATTGCTCCACACTGAGTGTTAAATGGGTCCGTAGGGGAGTGGGCCGACTAGGACGGCAGTGGAAGAGAAGGAAAGGGGCAATTGAGTCAGGAAAGTGAAACTAAAGGAAGTCCATGCATCACAGCGCCAGCTTTTGTCCCGAGCTCACTCCATATGATAGATGGCCACGTGTCCGAGCCTTAATTCAAAGTCGATGGCATCTATAGATAGCTGTCACTACACGCCACACGCACTGCTTCCCGCGGAGCCTCGGAGCTCACATAAGAACTCGCACTATAGTGAAGTCTTTAATTTGAATATTTACTTGGTTGAATTCAAATGAAAATGCATTGTGTATTCTTATTTAGTCATGAAATAAGTCATATTCTCAACCAAAGCAGGAAGAGCATCAGCATACGGGTAGTCACAACATAAAATGAAAGCTTTCGGCTTGTAGCAAAGATACAGACATGGAGAAACTTCTACCAAACTCACTAATCATTGTTCTGGGTGATCTTAAAAGGGCGAACCTCGCACACGAACTCCCCAGATACAGACAGCACGTAACGTGTCCCACCAGAGGGGCACAGACTCTGGACCACTGCTACACCGTGATCAAGGATGCATACCACTCTGCGACTCGTGCAGCTTTAGGACTCTCGGACCACTGTCTAGTTCATCTGATCCCGGCCTACAGGCAGAAACTAAAAACTTCTAAGCCTGTGGTGAGGACTGTGAGGAAGTGGACAGTGGAGTCAAGGCAGGACCTCCAAGCCTGCTTTGACTGCACCGATTGGGGAGCTTTCGAAGCTGCAACTTCAGACTTGCATGAACTCACTGACACTGTCACATCATACATCAGTTTTTGTGAGGATCTGTGTGTGCAGACTAAGACCTTCTGCACGTACAACAACGACAAACCTTGGTTTACGCCGAACCTCAGGAGGCTGCGCAAAGTCAAGGAGGAGGCCTACAGGAGCGGCGACGGCGAGCTGTTCAGGCAGACCAGAAACACACTGAACCGAGAGGTCAGGAAAGCCAGGAGGTGTTACGGGGAGAACCTGAAGAGACACCTCTCTGCCAATCCTGATCCCTCAACGGTGTGGAAAGGTCTGCAGAGCATCACGGGCTACAAGAAACGAACCCCCCGTCCTGTAGAGAGCCCAAGGCTTGCTAACCAGCTAAACAAGTTCTACTGCAGGTTTGATCGGTCCTCCCACACAACGGGACTTCCTGCAGCACATTCTACATTCAGCACCTCTCCCCACAACTGCTCTGTCCACACCTCTATCATCGTTGTCACCCACTCACTCTCTTGCAGAGGCCGCGCCCGCACTCCAGGTCCGCGAGGAGGAAGTGCGCCAGATGTTCCGGAGACAAAAGACCAGGAAGGAACCGGGCCCAGATGGCGTGTAACCTTCCTGCTTGAAAGTCTGCGCTGAGCAGCTGGCGCCCACCTTTGCACGGATCTTCAACCGTTCTCTGGAGCTGTGTGAGGTGCCCTCGTGCTTCAAAAGCTCCACCATCGTTCCAGTGGCCGAGAAGCCCGCCATCACAGGTTTGAATGACTATAGACAGGTCGCACTGACATCTGTGGTCATGAAATCTTTCGAGAGATTAGTGCTGATCCACCTGAAGGAGGTCACGGGCCCCCTGCTTGACCCCCTCCAGTTTGTCTACCAGGCAAACAGGTCAGTGGATGATGCGGTCAACATGGGACTGCACTACATCCTGCACCACCTGGACACCCCAGGAACGTACGCCAGGATCCTGTTTGTGGACTTCAGCTCGGCGTTCAACACCATCGCTCCTGACATCCTCCAACAGAAGCTCAAAGTCAAAGTCAAAGTCAGCTTTATTGTCAATCCCTTCATATGTCAAGACACACAAAGAAACCGAAATCCAGCTTGCGGTGCCTGCCTCCACCTGTCAGTGGATCACC
Source organism: Syngnathus typhle (assembly GCF_033458585.1). NCBI lineage: Eukaryota > Metazoa > Chordata > Actinopteri > Syngnathiformes > Syngnathidae > Syngnathus > Syngnathus typhle. The sequence goes on along the minus strand of NC_083759.1, from coordinate 6,794,773 downwards.
AGCTTCCTGACCAACAGGAGACAGCGTGTGAGGCTGGGGGGGGCATCACATCTGACACCCGGACCACCAATACTGGAGCCCCTCAGGGGTGCGTCCTCTCCCCACTGCTCTCTCTCTACACCAATGATTTCTCCTCAGGTGACTCTCCTGTGAAGCTCCTGAAGTATGCAGACGACACCACTCTCATCGGACTGATCCAGGACGATGATGAGACTGCGTACAGACAGGAGGTGGAGCGGCTGGTCTACTGGTGCAGCCAAAACCATCTGGAGCTGAACCCGCTCAAGACCGTGGAGATGACAGTGGATTTCAGGCGAGACCCTTCACCACTTTTACCCCTCACTATCCGCAGTAATACTATTCTCTCCACAGACACCTTCAAGTTCCTGGGAACCACAATCTCTCGGGACCTGAAATGGACCGGCCACATAGACTCAGTCCGGAAGAAGGCCCAGCAGAGGCTGTACTTCCTGAAACAGCTCAAGAAGTTCAACCTGCCGCGAGAGCTTCTGAAGACCTTCTACACCAGTGGTCCCCAACCACCGGGCCGCGGACCGGTACCGGTCCGTGGGTCACTTGGTACCGGGCCGCCAAGCCGTACAGAAAAAAAAAAATTATCGACGATCAATTAATTCAGGTCAAGACACTCGTCCTGGTCACGTGGCATGTTTCCCCAGTCGAGCCCGCAAAGCTAATATGTGGCGACAGGCTAACTAACCAGGCAATGAAGCATTCAAAACTGCTTCAACACATGGAGACCAAGCATCCTGCAATAAAAGACAAACCTTAATCACTTCGGGTGTCATTGTCTCCGATTACGTCTAGATGGGACCGGCTCTTTTCTGAGAAACAAACTCAGTGCTCCCACTAATTCAACGTAATGGTGAGTTTTATTTTTGTCATTTGTACTTGTTTTCATGTCAGTCGTATCATTTTATTTCATCGTATTTATATATTTATTATAAATGTATTATTTATTTATTTATTTATTTATATAAATGTATTATTTATTTATATAAATGCCGGTCCGCGAAAATTATTTCTGACATGTAACTGGTCCGTGGCGCGAAAAAGGTTGGGGACCACTGTTCTACACTACCATCATCCAGTCTGTCCTCTGCACCTCCATCACTGTCCGGTTTGGATCAGCCTCCAAACAAGACAAGCACAGACTACAACGGACAATCAGAACTCCAGAAAACATCATTGGAATCAACCTCCCATCTATCCAAGACTTTCCAGGACCAGGAAACGTGCAAGGAACATCTCTACAGACCCTTCTCACCCAGGTTGCAGTCTGTTTGAACGACTCCCCTCCGGACGGCGTTATAGAGCTCGGTACGCCAAAACCAGCAGACACAGAGACAGCTTCTTCCCCCAGGCTGTTGCTCTGATGAACTCACACCACTCATAAAGTCTCAGAGTCATTACTGTGCAATAACATCCTGCTCTTCACACCTTTTTGAATTTGTCTACACTGTTTTTGCCATTATTCACATGTCCTGAATGTTGTTAGTCACCTAAATGTTGAACAGAGGGTGTGTTTTTACCGAAGTCAAATTCCTTGTTTGGCACGCTCAAACATGGCGAATAAAAACTCTTGAATCTTGAATCAAAACGGTATTCCGGCCTAATCAGAACACGCTAAATTCCAACCTGCATCATGTCATTATGTCACGTTAAAGCCGACCCCCTCAGGGCTCCCCCTGGCCATACTCGTCGTGTGTGACCTCCATTCCGGCGTACGCGATGCGGCCGAACCTTTCCTCCCCAAGACCGCGGGCCGAGCGCCCAGGGGGAAGCAGGCCATCGCCGCGGGCATTCAGCCGTGCCTATGCTCGACATCACCTTCAGGGTGCACGAGTCCACGTAGACTTATTCATTGCTTAAAGCATTATAGCGCTTACACACAGAGGCTACTCATTAGCCCGTTCGTGGCATCTGCAATAAGTTAGCATTATGATATCATGTATAGTACATGTATAATATATACACATTACTCTTTTTGTTTTAAGTTTAGTTTGACAGTAAACTGACTGGGAGCGGCATTAAACCGACACCAGATTCACAGATTGACACGAAACTCAATTGCCGCAATGAAATATATTATTGCGCATTTGTGGATTTCCACCTCCTGCTAGGCTTCATTTCCTCAAGCATTTCCTGTCTCTTCTTTCTCACATCCTCCTAAAGCTGCAGAATAGTAAGCCACGCCTCTTCTCTATTTGAATGCAAAGTTTTAGCAGGGGGAGGGGCGAGCAAAGCCGAGATGAAATTATCTAAGGCGGAGGTGGTGCTTTTTTGGGGAGACAGAGGCCGTTATTAAGGCAGAGTGACACGCGCCTCCCGAAACCCGGACGCTGCGTCACGCATCATAAAAGTCCCCAAGGTGCCTTTTGCTCATCACGTACTGAGCGACGCCACATCTGCCATCAATCACGACGCTTCTGCCAGAATGTGGAAAGTGCAAAGAGGGGGGGGATGTCTTGTGTTTTATTGGATTGCACAGACAAAATCATATTAGTTTGGAGCTCTCAGACGGCCTTCCTGTCCGCAGGTGACGGCGAATAGATTGCCTGTTTTGCGTAGCATACGAAAAAGGAAATGGCGGGCACCGGAGTGACTTTGAAGCCACTGGCTGCAATCTGAGATGACAACATGACAATTCAGATCACAGTGTTTTCTAGTCAACAAACTCTTCTTAATACAAATCATACTTCGTGTACATAGTTCTGTTAGCCTGTCTATGGCGTTTTTCATTTTAGGTTAGCATTAAGCTAGCAGTCTTTAACACAAAGTCAATGTGGACCGTTTTTTTGAAGAATTGTTCACTTTTTGCAGCTTGTTTTCAAGTTGGCTTATCCTCAAAACGATCGTCAAATGTTGCCGCTATGCTCCGCCCACATTAGACAGCATAGCCATAAAACTTCCCAATTTAGTGTCGACCATCTGTCTCGTCTACCTGATTGTGATTGGGGCTCATTTGGGTTAATTCCCAAAGTAGGGAAGCCAGCACTTCTGATGGTACCTGTCACTCCAAGGAGGGATAGTCACTAATTAAGAAAGATGACATGTGGATCACTTTAGGGCCTCGACTTCCTCATCCATAGAAAGTTTGACCAAGATACGACCTTGGTATTAGAAAAGTGTCACAATTTAGCACCGCCCATCTGTCGCTTCGATTGAGGCTCGTGAAGGGGAAAAGTAGATTTTATTTTTCTCTCTAAAATTAACTTTAACTAAAATTAAAAAGTAGATTTTTTTTCTCTCTAAAATTAACTTTCTACCCCCCTAAAAAAAAAAATCTCAGTTTACTTCTTCCTCCAATTTCTTACTAAACTGCCGTGCGATGAGCATCCACTAAATCACAAGTCTGCAAGGGTCCTGGACCTTCCTCTGAATCACACACACCGTTGTGACAGGAGGAAGAAGATGAAGAGGAGGAAGAGGAGAGTCTTGCTGTCTCTTTTCACCTCCTGTTTGTCTTTGCTGATCCTTCCCTGGGTATTTTCCTGACCTTGTTTTTTTTTCTTCTTTTTCTTTTTCCAAGGTTGCATAATTTGCCGCTGGAGGTAGCGAAGGAGGCGAAGAAAGTCTGTGTGTATGTATGTGTGTGTGTGTGTGTGTGTGTGTGTGTGTGTGTGTGTATACACTACTGATCTAAACTGTCATGACAGCTGAGGCTTTCTCACTCTCACCTCCCGCATGCACTCGAAGGGAGATGAGAGCGCGGCGACAGAGGCGAAACTTAAAGACAGCTAGGGATTCTTGCTTATTGTCTCTCTCTGTCTCACACACAAACAAATGAATACACTCAAAAACACACTATGTGAGCATGTGACTGGCCAGTAAATAAGAAAGTGCTCCCTGAACCGTGCGGTACACTCGCACGTGGAATGGATGTGATGACACTTGCATGGCTGTGCCTTTGCCTCCCGTGTGTGTGTGTTTGCTCCCTCAACAACCCCATTTCAAGACACACACACGCACACGTGTGAGAAAGCCTCTGACTGGTTGACAACACGGCTCCTTGTAAACAGTACAAGGCTGTTTACAAGAAGAAATGGGAGAAGTTGGGTTTGTTGATTGGGGAGGGAGGGGAAGGGGGTGATGACATAAAATGCTTGCTAAAACTCATTAAATTATGACCCATGTAAGTAAATTGATTAAAAAAAAGGTAAAAGAATTAAAATAACAAAATATATATCTTTTTAAAAACAGCAGCAGCAAAAAATGTCTACAAAATTGACAAAATATGAATTTTGTTATTAATAAATTAATACATACGGAACCAAGAAAAAGAAAATTATAATAAAACACTTAAAATAATAATAATGAATTAAAAAAACAAAGCACCAACCAAATCAAAAAATAACAACCTGGTATCATTCAAACCACCTGCAACCTGATTTGCATTTATTAGCATCTTTATGCTAGTTTGTTTTCCCTCCTTTAGACGAACGCACCCGCTAACGATTTTGCTAGTAGCTTTAAGTAAGTAAATTGATTTAAAAAAGGTGAAAGAATTAAAATAACAAAATTTAAATCTTTTTAAAAACAGCAGCAGGGAAAAATGTCTACAAAAATGACAAAATATGAATTTTGTTATGAATAAATTAATACATACGGAACCAAGTAAAAGAAAATAATGATAAAACATTTAAAATAGTAATAATTAATTAAAAAAAAAAAAAAAGCACCAACCAAACAAAAAAACATAACCACCAGGTATCATTCAAACCACCTGCAACCTGATTTGCATTTATTATCATCATTATGAGGCGGCTCGGTGGTGCACTGGCTAGCACGTCCGCCTCACAGTAAGCAGGGTGCGGGTTCGATTCCACCTCCGGCCCTCCCTGTGTGGAGTTTGCATGTTCTCCCTGTGTCCGCGTGGTTTTTCTCCAGGCACTCCGGTTTCCTCCCACATCCCCTGAAACATGCTTGGTAGGCCGATTGAGCGCTCCAATTTGCCCCTAGGTGTGAGTGTGTGTGCGGATGGTTGTTTGTCTCTGTGTGCCCTGCGATTGGCTGGCAACCGGTTCAGGGTGTCCCCCGCCTACTGCCCAATGACAGCCGAGATAGCCTCCAGCAAGCCTGCGACCCCTGTGGGGATACAGCGGTACAGAAAATGGATGGATGGATGGATAGCAGCTTTATCCTATTTTGTTTTCCCTCCTTTTGACGAACGCACCCGCTAACGATTTTGCTAGTAGCTTTATTAGCACTCTGCATCGTCAGCCATCATTATCGTATTGTCAGCGGCAATATGGTGGTATGTGTTTCACTGCCGTGTGGGGAGTGCGTCATAATCCATTTCCATACTGGAAGACCTGTAACGGCGGCCGCATTGGTTGCGAGCCGGCTCCCAGAGGACGGAGGTTTAAAGACTCGCTGCCTCTAATTCGTTATGCTTCGGGTTATTGTATGCTGTAGATATGCAAGTCAATTTCGCATTTCTTATTCCGTGAGGCTAATTTAGCGGTGCGGCTACAACGTGCTTTGTCGCCTGCGGCGCCGTCTCTAACAAGTCGATCACCGTTTTGCCCACTACAAGATGAAATGTGGTTTCTATGTTACATCCACAAGCATATGGTGGACACTGAAATAGGTCAACAACATCATTTATTTTATGGAACTGTTTTGATATCACAAAATTGTTTTGCATTTTTTGAATAAAATCGGTCCAAAAAATAAATTGGGTAGCCAGGTTTAAGACAGCACAGTGCCATTTACAGTTCCCAAACAAGACATCCTCTTGAGTAAGAAACCTTATGATGACCCCAACTCTGCGGCATGTATTATTAATGAGCCCGCTACTTAAAAAAAAAAAAAACACTGTGAATTAAACAGAGTTGCACAAAAGAAGGTCACTTAGATGCATAAACAGAAGACAATTACTTTTGTGGCGTCAGTCAATATGTGACAATAGAGTAGCCAATTAATGACAATTATAAAGACTTGTTCACTCGTCGCGTCGCTTGAGTCGAACGTGTTGAATCTTTCCGTTTGAGATCGCCGCCGACTGATTAGTCCTCACGCAATTAAGTTGATTGCGCTATTATTGGATCAACTTACCAATTAGCGGGAACAATTTGAATAATCGACTCATTTGAGTTGCTTATCAAAAAAGACACAAATTTGCATTGTTGCTGACTCGAGTAATAGGAGAATATGATACTGTATGGTAGCAAGCACCCAAAAACTATTTTGTGATTTTCATCATGGTGGCAATTAATTAACTAGGTGTGCCTAGGGCATCCTTAAAAACTTTTTGATGAGAATTATTAGTCTTTCCTTTTTTTTCCCCCTTTAGTTGAACAGAGTTGTCTAATTGAATACAAAACGGACCGACAGCCCAACGATTAAAAGA